>NW_006399850.1:93875-103175 GCF_000299155.1 Elephantulus edwardii | reverse complement strand
GTAAAAATCTTCTATTTCCTCTTCTTTGGCTCTGGTTGTTGGTGCATATATCTGAATGATAGTGGCATTCACTGGACTTCCTTGTATGCATATGGATATTATCCTGTCGCTCACCACATTGTATTTCAGGATAGATCTAGAAATGATTTTATATTATGAAACCAACCCCATTTTTCTCACCTTTTAATCCCCAGCATAGTAAATCATATAATCGTCTGATTCAAAATGTCCCATGCCAAGCCATCTCATTTCGCCAATATCTAGTATGTCAATATTTATGCGTTCCATTTCTTTCTTAACAATGTCCAATTTTCCTACATTCATGCTTCTCACATTCTACGTTCCAATCACTAGTGTCTCCTTACAGCTGTTTCTTTCTCCGTGTTTCCATTTCTAAGATCTCAGTTTCAATTGCCATATCTGTTAGTCCAAATAATAATCTAAGTGTGCGCTGTTGTACATAGGGTTTTCGAAGGCCTGTAATTTCAGAAGTGGCCAATCCTTCTTCCTAGTCTGTCTAAATTTTTTTTTTCAGTTCAATGAAAGAGACTTTATTGAGGGCCCAGGGTTCAATTTTTAAATATATACAATAATAACTGACAGAGAAACATTCTACAGAAAAGAGTAAATGAAAGACATTTATCAGTTAGAAAGACCAATATTCAATGTTGCTGCCCACCCAGCTACATGTTTCGTTGGTTTTGGGGTTGGGGGGGGGGGTTCTGTTTTTTCATTTTTTTAAATCCACCCTTTCCCTACTCCACCACCAACCCTTCCTTCTTTTGCTTATAGCATTCAACACCCATCTCCCAATGACCAGCCCCTGATGTGATGTCCTAAGTCTCAAGTAATCAGGATTCCTCTGATTCTGACCATATCATGCTGCTGTCAGTCTCTTATGATGCAGTCAGTATGACTTCAATTTAAAGTTCTTAAGTACAACTGTCATGTACAGCTTCTTTTCTTGGAAGATCCTGAGAAAAAGGCCTCTTAAACTTCCACTCCAGGATTGACTTCTTGTGGCTTAATACCACTTGTCTTCTGTTTGCAGCCTGGTGCTGATGCATGTGGATCGCTTCCTAGTAGAGAGAATGTGTCCTCCAGGACCAGTGTACAACTTTTGTTTCTTGGCAATTCTCTGACAATTCTCTAATTCTCTGGCAAATGGCATCTGTTCACAGCACATAACAAAGTTTTAGGAAAACTGGACTACCAAGACCAAAGATGTTACAGAATCCACAGAATTCTGACAGTGAGAAAGCCATGAAGAGGGAGTGGTCATGTTAAAGAAGAAATTTTACTAAATAATGTTTTAATTTATGTATCTAAAAAGCATGGAAAATAGACTTAATGTTCAAGTCATAAATGCATGACTATGACTCCAAATTGTCATTAAGTATGCTATGTACTATGGGGTATAAAAACTGTTCCCTTTCCCTATGGAATATTACACTGACATCCAAAGTCGTCCCCCCCACCTCGCCGCCGGCCCCCACCACAATTTTAACATCCCACATTTTCCGGTTGTACCAAAAAATAAACAACCAGCAAATTATCTCACCTCTTAAAAAAAGGCATCTACACTTAAAAATGGGATGAAGTGGGATTACCTTCTTCTTAAAAATGTTTCTAAAGCTACCAAAAACCTTGCATTTACAAAATAGTAGATAAAAATATTCCTCTGGATTGTACAAGAAAGGAGATACAGGGACCACTGATAACATATGGTAGACAAATACTAATCAGACTTGACTTCTTTTTCTCCTGCTTCATCAGAGGCTGGACTCTTTGTTTTTAATTTCTCCAATTTTTGCATCTTTAGTTTCTTGGTTAGTCACTTCAGCCTGTTTGCCCTTTGCTCCCCTTTTTCCTTTTGTTTGCACTTTTTGTCAGAAGACTTCTCCTTTCCTGTTGCCTTTTGGGCTTTGTTTCCACTTTCGCTTAACTGACAGCCTCCTTGATCTCTTGGGCTCCTCCTTCACCACCCCTTAGGCGGAGCTGACCTTCCTCTTGGGCATGTTGGCGGCAGTGAGGGCTCAGTGCAGGGTGCCTGTGGGCCAAGGCGTGCACAGAGCCTTCAGAAGCTGGGTTGCTCTGGCACTGCCTCTCCACCCGCCGCCGATCTGCTGGTACCTGCAGAGGGGCGGTTGGGCCTGGTTTCTTTAGGTTATACTCTCAGTATTGGAATTGCTGGGTCAAATGGTATTTCTACTTCCAACTTCTGAAAAAGTGCCAGACTATCTTCCATAGTGCTGGATTTTTCCATTTTTGATCTTATTTTTTTATTCATTGCAATGAAAATTTACAGAGACTTCGGATTTCCATTCATTCATTGTTTCACTTTTCTCCCTGACCACCCCTCCCCCCCAGTACACTCTTTTCTTTGAAAAGTAAAAGTTCCCCCATTGCCTTACAATCCCTCCCCCCAGGTCCACTCCACTATGCAGCCTTCTTCTCTTTTAAGGTAACTTAACCGATTTTATCTTTCAAACAATCTACTGATCCTTTTAAAATTTATGCCACCATATTTTTAAATTCTAGGAATGAATGCTTGCTTGTTTATAAGTGTATCTTTATCCCTTTTTTAAAAAGAAAACAACATTCTGTTCTTGTTTCATAGATATAATGTATATCATCAAGAACCATTGGTAATGATGGAAGAAGTTCAAACTGCATTGAAAGTACTCTCAAAAAATAAGACCCCAGAAACTGATGGAATAACAGTGAGGTGTTCAGGAAACACATGCAGCCTTGGATGTGCCCAACTGACAGAAAGAGATTCATATTTGTTCCCATTCCAAGAAGCAGTTGTCCAAACTGAAGACGGGAACACTGCATAGTTTAAAATCAGGAAAGTTGTTCATCAGGCTTAAATTCTTTCTCTATACCTATCGATTCGCTGAACACATCATTGGAGAAGCTGGACTTTATGAAGAGGAATGTAACATCAGGATTGAAGGAAAACTCATCAACAAATCTGCATTAGGCAGATGACACTACCTTGCTTGCAAAAGTGAAGAGAAGCAATTCTCTTCTATCAATTGTTCTTGGCCAGTGCCTAGCAGTCAACTTAGAATTTGTGCGGACCAGAGGAATCCAACCATTTAATTAAAACAAAGCATAGTGAAGGGCCACAGCTGGTGTTAAGGTGATGTGATTTGTGCCCACTGCTCCGAATGTCAAAGTGAAGAAATTCAATGAAGCATGGGTAAATGGCAGGAGAAACTATGACTCTCTTAACGTAGCTAGCTGCCGCCTCATCTAATTAGTTATGAGCATGAAAGGACAAAAGAGATGCCCACTGTCCCTACCCACTATCCAGCAAAACCACAGCCAAGGGAACAAGCTTGGTTTAAGCATAGATTTTGCATAAGCATTCATCTGCAGCCTATGTTATGGAGATGATACAATCTTGCTTGCTGAAAGCAAGAGTTTGAAATGCTTACTGCAGGAAATCAAAGACTACAGTCTTTTTAAAAAGATTTTATTTTTATTCATTTTAATGAAAGTTAACAGAGACTTAGGGTTTCCATTCATTCATTGTTGCACTTTTCTCCCTACCCCCCCCCCAAAGATTAGTCTTTAACATGGATTGCATTTCAACATCAAGAACTCAAAATTTCTCACCACTGGGCCAATAAGCAAGATCATGATAGTTAGAGAGAAGATTGAAATTGTCAACAATTTCATCTTGCTTGGAGCCACAATACACACCCTTGGCACTAGCAGTCAAGAAATCAAAAGAGGTATAAGATTGAGTTAATCTGCTGTCAAAGATCTTTCTAAAGTGTTAAGGATCAATGATTTCCATTTAAAGACTAAGGTGCATCTGATTCAAGTCATGGTATTTTCAATTGCTTGTTATGTATCTGAAAGTTTGACAATGAATAAGGATGACAGAAGAATTGATGCCTTTGAGTTGTGGTATTGGAGAAAAGTACAGAATATTCGATGAACTGCCAAGAAAACAAATATGTCTTGGAGAAAGTGTAACCAGAGTTCTCCTTAGAGGCAAGGATGGTGAGTTTTCTTCTCACATATTTTGGATGTATTTGTTAGGTCTTTAGTGAAGGACATTATGCTTGGGAAGGTGAAAGATCAGAGAAAGATAGGAAGGCTCTCAATAAAATATGGACTAACACAGTAACTGTAGTAACAGGTTTCAAGTATATTAGAGATGATAAAGATGGCACAGGATAGGGGAAGGTTCAGATCCATTGTTCATGGAGTGGCTATGAGTCACAGTTGGCTCGATGGCACCTAACAACAACAGCAACTACTATTTAATCCGTGTGTAAGAGAGGAAATTGAGACTTAGAGGCTGGTCTCTATTGTATATCCTCTCCAAATTCTTCGTATCTTCTAGTATAGAATTATAGAAAGACTGTTCATTTAATCTACACATTTATTGATACACTTATTCTCTGGTTTATATCTGAAAGATTATCTTGCATTTATTATTTAAAGAACTGTTTCTTCAAGATACTGAGAAATATCTGTAGAGGACCTACACAAAAAGGGCTACACTTCCTTCTTCTCATTTTATTTTTCTCATTTTGAAATCAGGATGTAGCTTATAGTTGATGCAAACTTCTAACACATTGCCTTTTTTTTGTTTCACTCAAATGCTGTCAATGCATCTTAGAAAACTGCAGAAATACATTATGTAAAAGACATGGCCCTTGCTTCCTGATAGTGGGTTAGAGAATGTGATGACTCTGACAATATGTATACTTTATAAAGCTGAGCTGACATCCTGTTGTCTTCCAAGAATGTGCTTGCTGGCTTTCTGCCATATGTATACATTAACAAAATATATCTGCAGAAGTAAGCATTTTTACTTTCAAAAACATAAAGCACTCTAGAGACTATGGTTTCTATTCTATAGTGAATAAAAAGTATCATTTACAATTGCTTACATGGGGGGGGAGTGGAAAGACCAATTATTTTACCAGAAAGAGTAGTTTTTATTTCCACACAATAACTTAAGCATATATATTTAACCAAGTGACAAAACAAAAGTCCTCACCACTGGGCCAATAGAAAACATCATGATAGATGGAGAAAGGACTGAAGTTGTCAATAATTTCATCTTACTTAGATCCACAATCAACACCCTTGGTACCAGCAGTCAGGATTATCAGGAGATGTGGTGCAATGGCAAGTATGCTGTCAGGAATCTCTCCAAATTCTGAAAATGCAATGATGCCAGTCTGAAAACTAAAGGGCATCTGATTCAAGCCATGGTCATTTCAAACATTTGCTGTGCATCTAGAGCTGGACAACAAATAAGGATGACATGAGATGTGATGCCTTTGAGTTGTAGTGTTGGAGAAGAGTATATAGAGTATGCCATGGACTGTCAAAAGAACAAACAGGTCTTGGAAAAATTGAAGCCAGACTGCTCCTTGGAGACAGAGATGGTGAAGCTCAGACTCTCATGTTTTGAACATATAGCTAGGTGAGGCTATTTTTTGGAAAGGAACATCATGCTTGGAAAGATAGAAGGTCAGCAAAGAAGAGGAAGATACCCAATGATGGACACAGTAACTATAGCTATGAGCTCAAATGTGTGAGATATGTTGAGTATGGTACAGGATAGGGCAGAGCTCAAGTCTGTTATTTATAAGGTTGCTATGAATTACATCTGACTCAACAGCACCTAACAACAACATTTATTAAAGACTGTTGTTATTGTTATTATTATCATCATCACCACGATAGCCATACTAAGATGTACATATGTCGTTGTTGTTGTTATGTGCCATCGAGTCGCTGTGACTTATAGCGACCCTATGTACAAGAGTTCTATACACTCTTCTATCCTGTGCCAACCTAGCCATCTCAAACGCACTTATTCCCACCTCTCCAGTCACAGAATCGCTACATCTCATCAAAGGTCTTCCTCTCCTTCGCTGCCCCTCCACTCTGCCAAATATGATGTCCCTCTCCAAGGACCAGTCCCTACTTGCAACATGCCCAAAATATGTCAGATGAAGCGTCAGAATCCTTGACTCCAAGGAACATTCTGGCTTCACCCTCTCTAGGACAAACCTGTTTGTTCTCCTAGTAGTCCATGGTATATTAAACACTCTTCTCAAGCACCAAAATTCAAAGGCATCACTTCTTTCTATCAACCCTATTCACTGTCCAACTCTCTGATGCATAGCACGTAATTGTGAAAACTATAACCTGGATCAGGTGCACCTTAGTCTCCAGTCTGACATCGTTGCTCTTCAGTACTCTTGAGAGGTCCCTCATAGCCGACTTTCCCAATGCAATTCGTCTCTTGATTTCCTGGCTGCTGCTACCAAGAGTGTTGACTGTGGAGCCAAGTAAACTAAAACTGTTAACTATCTCAATCTCTTCACCATCCATGCTGATGTTGCCAATTGGCCCAGTGGTTAGAATCTTTGTTTTCTTGATGTTGAGCTTCAGTTCATATAGGAGGCTGTAGTCCTTGATCTTCTGCAGCAAGCACTTCAGGTCCTCCTCAGTTTCAGTAAGCAGGGTTGTGTCATTTGCCTAACGCAGGTTGTTGATGATTCTTCCAACAATCCTGATGCCACATTCCTCCTCGTACAGCCCAACGTCTAGGATAATATGTTCTGCATACATATTGAAAAGGTATGGAGATAGAATACATCCCTGACAAACCCTCTTCTTGATTTTGAACCATCCAGTGTCTCCCTGCTCTGTTCTGACGACTGCCTCTTGGTCCAAGTGTAAGTTTTGTATTAGCACAATCAAATGTTCTGGGATTCCCATTCTTCTCAGAGTCAGCCACAGCTTATTGTGATCCACACAGTCAAAAACCTTCACATAGTCAATGAAGCACTGATAGACATTCTTCTGGTATTCTTTGCTTTCTGCTAAGATCCATCTAACATTAGCTATAATATCCCTAGTACCACGACCACTTCTAAATCTAGCCTACACATCTGGCAGTTCTTTGTTGACATATTGTTCCAAACGTTTTTGGATAATTTTCAGCAGAGTCTTGCTTGTATGTGATATCAATTATATTGTTCGATAATTTCCACACTCTGTTGGGTCTCCTTTCTTTGGAATGGGAACAAATATCGATCTTTTCCAGTCAGTGGGCCAGCTGGCTGTTCTCCAGATTTCTTGGCACAACTTAGTGAGCACATCCAGGCCAGTGTCTGTTTAGCAGAGAGAAAAAAATTCAAAACTACAGTGTTATTTCCTGAAATAAAACTGTGGAGAGTTTATAAATACATTTTAAAAATAATTACAAAGTGGTGGGTGGGTAAAAAATTATAAGATAAGGCCCTTTGAGAATAACTTGGATGGCCTGGAGTTCCTAAAGAAAGAGCTAAATTGAGCTTTTAAGAAATGAATGAGATGGGGAGCTCTGGTGGCCTAGTGGCAAGAAGCTGCACTGCAATCCCAGAGAAACACGGTTCGAATCCACCAGATGCTCTGCCGGAGAAGGAGGCGCTATATCCTCCTGTACCAGTCAGATCTGATTTGACGGTACACGCACACAAAATAATTTAAAAAAAAAAAATGAATGAGAATTTGAGGGATTGAGGGCAAGTAACTTAGGAAGTGAGGAGGTTGAAATAGGGTCGGGGTACTGAGGCTGAAATTTGTCTTATGTTCTGTGAGTTCTGAGACATCCAAAGCAGACTTTCTTTAAACATATTCAAAGGTACCATATGGGCGAGTGGTGAGCCTGAAAGGGATTTGGAACAATGCCCAGAGGCTACAGCTTGAATGGAAGAAGTACAGAGTGATTTCTTCATCGTGAAATGGATCAAGGATTTTTAAGTTCAGAAATATTAAAATTCCATTTTAAGATTTTTGTCATGCTGCCCTAAATTGTTATTCCTTCCACAGTCCTATTTCTTTCATAGTATCTGTCACGCACAGAGTGGTACTTTAGAAAGAAAAACGTGAAGCTGTCACCAGTGAGGATACCAAGTGGGGATGAGAGTAGAAACCCTCAATAGTGGAGTAGGAGAGTTTCTGAATGCCAGACCTCAAACTCAGGGCAGAAACTGAGACATATCTAACCCCAAAGTATCCCTAGAATCACAGCATTGGTATTTGGACCAAATGTTACTTGAATTCAAGAGAACTTGGGAACATCATACCATTAACATTTGCACTGTGCACATGTAAAAACAATTTAAAGTAATTTGAGCAAGTGAGACCCAAGAGTAAACTATTCAGGGGAAAAAATCTTGCCATTAGGTGTTATTGAACTGGTTACAACACATAGTGAGTGAGTGATTCCGTCTAGTACAGAATAAAACACTACCTGGTCCTACACCATCTTCAACTGTTGCTATATTTGAGCCCATTGTAGCATTCACAGTGTTAACCTTGTTCATTAAAAGTCTCCCTCTTTCATACTGACCAAGCAAAAGGATCGCTGGGGATAAACCTCTGGAGACTTGTCTCTCCTGATAAAATGTCCAAAGTATGTGGAATGAAGTCTTGCTATTCTCATTTCTAAGGAGCATCCTGGATGTACTTCCTCCAAAACATATTTGTTCCTTTTTTCTGGAAATTTGTCATATATTTAATATTCTTTGGGAACATCATAATTCAAAGACATCAACCCTCCTTTGGTCTTCCTGATTCATTGTCTAGCTTTCACATGAAAATGAGATGACTGAAAATACCATAGCTTGAATCTCACATACATCTTAGTCCTCAAAATGGAATTTTTGCTTCTTAACACTTTCAAGAGGTCTTTCCCAGCATATCTACCTGTTGTTCAATTTCTTCAGTGCTGCTTCTGTGGGCATTAATCGTGAACCCATGAAAAAGTAAACCCTTGACTTTAATGCTTTAATACTTTCTGTATTTATCATGATGTTGCTTCTTTATCCACTTGTGAGCATTTTTGTTTCCTTGACATTGAGCCTTCACACTCAAGATCTTTATTAGTAAATGCTTCAAAGTTCTTCACTTTCGACAGTTTAGGGATCCAAGATGGTGGCAGAGGCAGAGACAGCGTGGTGAGCTGTGGGAGCAGTGAACGACTTAAAGCAGGGCCATTATGGCCTTCCACAGACTTCAGCTTATTGATAATTGAACACTTAAACAGTTGATGATTGGCCCTCAGTGAAGATTGAGTCTCAACAACAGGAATTTAAGGATTCCCAAGGAGAAATGGGTGAGTCTCGTGGCTCCCAACGCCCCCCCGCCTCCTTCCCCCGCCCACCGCAGAGCCCGTGCCTTGCTGCACAGCTGCTGCAGCTCCATGAGGCTTCCACAGCCAGAACGAATGGATTCCCTCACCCATGATGGAAGCTGGGCACCAGC
>NW_006399850.1:87053-92750 GCF_000299155.1 Elephantulus edwardii | reverse complement strand
AGGTGATAAAGCGTCCTCCCTTCCACCCTTTACATCTATGCCCCTGTTCAGCATGAAGAAGCCAGAGAGTCGGCATCCAATTCCCAAATCAATAAGACAGTGGGTTCAATTGCTATTGGAAAATGCTTGTCATTCCCCTGTAGCATCTGGTCCCCACTGGACCCCCATCATTTCCTTCACCTGCTCCCCCCACCGACCAAATTGTGCAGCTCTGCAACTGTATCCTGGCCCATCCTCACCCTTCTGCCCCCATCCCTCACCTCCTTGTACCCCCAATATGTTTTTCCCAATTAAAAAAAAGTTCTTCACTTTCAGCCAGGTTTGTGTCATCGACATATTTCAGTTTGTTAATGACTTTCTCAAATCCTTATGCCAAATTATTCTTCATACGTACAGCACCTCCACCAAGCCCTTTCTATAATCCATAA
The DNA here is from genome assembly GCF_000299155.1 of Elephantulus edwardii. Lineage (NCBI taxonomy): Eukaryota > Metazoa > Chordata > Mammalia > Macroscelidea > Macroscelididae > Elephantulus > Elephantulus edwardii. The sequence continues at coordinate 92,322 of NW_006399850.1, read as the reverse complement.
ATTTGTGCTCCCCAGGCCTGCTTCCTCCCCTACAGGAAATCTATACCCTTTCAAGCCTGGTGATCGAGTTCTACTTAAGACGTGGAGAGACACGCCAGACACTGAACTGGAGGAAAAGTGGACGGGCCCTTGGGAAGTCCTGATAACCACTCCCACATTATTTACACAGCACATAGATTGAATAAGAATGGTGAAAAGATAAATGCTGATGCACATGTTTCCTGATTTTAAATCTATAGTATTTCTTTGTTCTGTGGCAATGACTACTTCTTAGACTATGTATAGTTTCTGCATGATCATAACTAAGGGATCTGGAATTCCCATTCTTTGCTATGCTATCCCTAAATTTAGTGTATCTGTTATTGGATTATAGCTGTTGAGGTCTCTACTTCTTACTGTGAAGGAGTAACAGGAACTATATTTTCTCTACTGATTTATATAACTGTAAAACTAGACAGAAAAAACTGAAACAGAAATTCCTAAACTTTGAAAAATAGGCAGCACAGGACAATGATTTCTGGAGGAGAACAAAAGAGATGAGCATCTCAGTTACTCTAGTAGCACAGAGGAGAAACCAAGATGAGACCCTGAGTTGAGAAAACAAAATTGAGAATTTAAGACCAGTGTGACCAGAGTGGCTGCACAGACAGGTGAAGAGACAGTGAGCTCCAAAGACCATAAGAGGGCTCCCCTTAAGTCTTTAGCTGAGTATTAATCAGTATGTGAGTAAAGTATCAAGGCTGAAGAAAGAATCATCAAAAAGATGTTGCTATTACTGTGTGCTGTTGAGAGTTTGTTGTTGTTGTTGTTGCTATATGCCATTGAGTTGCCTGTGACTCATAGTGACCCTATGTACAACAGCTCTGAACCCTGCTCTATTCTTATCCAACCTTTTTGTCTCTGACACAGGTACACCCATCAACCCAGTCACTGAGTCAATCCATTTCACTCAGAGTCTTCCTCTCTTTTGTTGTCCCTCCACCCTTCCAAGCATGATGTCCTTCTCCAAGGACTGGTCCCTCCTTGGAACATGTCCAAAGTGTGTCAGACAAAGCTTCAGAATCCTTGCCTCCACGGAGCAGCCTAGTCTCACCCTTTCTAAGACAAGCCTGTTTGTTCTCCTGGTAGTCTATGGTATATTCAATACTCTTCTACAGCACTACAGCTCAAGGGCATCTATTCTCCTATCATCCTTGTCATTGTCCAGCTTTCTGATGCATAGCAAGTAATTGTGAAGACCATGGCCTGGATCAGGAGCACCTTAGTTTCCAGACAGCAGACTTTCCCAATGCATTTTATCTTTTGATTTACTGGCTCCTGGTACCAAGAGTGTTGATTGTGGAGCCAAACAAAGTAAAGTTGTTAACAATCTCATCTCTTCATCATTTATCATAATACTGCAATTTGGCCTAGTAGTAAGAATCTTTATCTTGATGTAGAGTTTCAATCTGTAGTGAAGGCTACATTCCTTGACCTTCTGCAGCAAGTGCTTCAGGTCCACTTCAGTTTCAGCAAGTAAGATTGTATCATCTGTATAACTGAGGTTGTTGATGCATCTTCCTCCAATCCTGATGCCACATTCCTCCTCATACAGCCCAGCTTCCCAGATGATTTGTTCTGCATACAGAATGAAAAATGATGGAGATAGGACACAACCCTGCTGTACACCCTTCCTGATTTTGAACCATGCAGTGTTTACTTGCTCTGTTCTGATTACTGTCTCTTGATTCAAGTATAGGTTTCGCATAAGCACAATCAAGTGTTCTGGGGTTCCCTTTCTTCTCAGAGCTTGTTACAGTCTGTTGTGATTCACACAGTCAAATGCCTTCGTATAGTCAGTGAAACACAGATAGACATTCCTCTCTGGTACTCTCTGTCTTCAGCCAAGATCCATCTAACATTAGCTATAATATCCCTAGACTAATGACCTCTTCTAAACCCAGACTACACTGCTGGCAGTTCCAGTTGGTTCTGAACAATTTTCAGCAGACTCTTGCTTGTATGTGATATTAATGATATTGTTCTATAATATCCGCACTTTGTTGAGTCACCTTTCTTTGGAATGGGAACAAATATAGATCTATCTCTTCCAATCAGTTGGCCAGGTAGTTGTCCCCTATATTTCTTGAACCAACTTGGTAAGCACGTCCAGCGCATCATCTGTTTGTTGAAATGTGTTAGTTGGCATGCCATCGGTTTCTGGAACCTTGTTTTTTGCTAAGTCAAGAGCAGCTTAAACTTCTTTCTTCATTGCCACAGGCTCTTGCTCATACATTGTTTCATGAAATTCTTCTGGGTCAGCCAATTATTTTTGTATACTCCTTCCATCTTCTTTTAATGCTTACTGGATCATTTAATATTCTGCCCAAAGCATCCGTAAGTATTGCAACTCGAGGCTTGAATTTGTTCTTCAGTTCCTTCAGCTTTTTCCAAGGACTGGTCCTTCCTGACAATATACCCAAAGTATATAAGTATATATAAAGGAGAGTTTCACCATCCTTGCCTCTAAGGAGCATCCTGATTTACTTTCTCCAAGACATACTTATCTGTTCTTTTGGCAGTCCATAGATACTCAGTATTCTTCTCCAACATATCAACTGTTCTGTCATCCTTCATTGCCCAACTTCCAGCTACACAGCAAGTAACTGAAAACACCACACCTTGGGTCAGGCACAATTTAGGTTTTGGGGGTTTATTTATTTATTTATTTAAACTTATTGTTAATTTCAGTAAAAATTTACAGAGACTTTGGATTTCCATTCATTCATTGCTGCACTTTTCTCCCCTCCCAACCCTCCCCCCTAATACATTACCCTCTTGTAAAAGTAAAAGAAAAATTCTTTCATTGTTTTACAAACCTTCCCCCAGGTCCACTCCACCATGTAACCTTTGCTCTAGACTCTTGTCATGACAAAAATACCTAATCACATATCCCTTTTAAACAGTTTTCTCCCTCATCTGTTTCAATGCAGTATACATTATTGAACCCATCTTTCTCAGTTTCTCCCCAACCCCAAGGTCAGTGCTGTTTTACAACAGTGGCACCGTGCAATATTTGTCCTTTTGTGACTGAGATACTTCACTCAGCATAATGTCCTCCAGGGTCACCCATTTTGAATAATATTGCATGAGTTCCTTGTTTCTCAATGAAACTTAGTATTGCATTGTGTGAATATACCACAACTTCTCTATCCATTCGTTTGTTGATGGGCACTTAGGTTGTTTCCAACTCTTTGCTATTGTGAACAAAGACACAATAAACATGGGTGTGCAGATATCTGCTTGTATGGTGGTTATGGTCTCTTTAGGGTATATTCCCAGTAGTGGAATTGCTGGGTCAAATGGTATCTCTATTTGCAACTTTTTGAGAAAGGGCCCATACAGCCTTCCACAATAGTTGCACCATTTTACACTTCCACCAACAATGAATAAGGGTTCCAATTTCTCTACAGTCTCGTCAGCATGTGTTGCTTGCTGTTATGTTAAATTTTGCTATTCTTACTGGGGTGAGATGATATCTCATAGTTGTTTTGATTTGCATCTGTCTTAGAGCTTGGGATTTTGAACATTTCTTCATGTGCTTGTTAGCCATCTGAATGTCTTCTTTGGTGAAGTGTCTGTTCATATCCTGTGCCCACTTTTCTATTGGATTATTTACCTTTATCTTATTGTGGTGTTCAAGTATTTGATACATTTTGGATATAAGTCCCTTATCTGACATGTCATTACCAAATACTTTTTCCCAGTCTGTGGCTTCCCTTTTTTACCCTGTTGGAGAAGTTTATAGATGTGCATAGGGATTTGAGTCTTAGAAGATCCCATTCATCTACTTTATCTTCTTCTGGTTGTAGGTACAATTTAGTTTTAAACTAATATCTTTGCTCTTTAGCACCTTGACAGCAGATTTTCACAATAAAATATGTCTTTTGATTTTTTTGACTGCTGCTACTGTGGGTGTTGAATGTCGATTCAAATAAAGTTAAATCATGACAATTTCAATCTTTTCTACATTTATCATAATGTTGACTGTTAGAATGACTATAAACTTCTCCTCAAAAGTGATACAAAGCATACACTGATAAAAACATGTCTTCAAAGTAATAAAAGAAAAAAACCTGTCAACCTAAAAGTCCATCATCACTACCAATATCTTTTTAAAACAAAGATAGATCAAGACTTCAGACATACAAAAAGTGATTTTTACTGGAGCCTCCCAAAAGAACTGTCCTGCTGACATTTTTACTTTACCCCAGAGAACCTGATTTCAGAATTCCAGGCAGAAAGAATGAACTGGGGTTATTATCCTCTCTTTCTCTCTCATTGTCCTTAAATTGGAAATGGCTCATAGCTGACCCTCACTGGGTTTCTGAGGTTGTGAATGACACAAGAGGACATTGCCCATCTTTCTCCCTCAGAGGCACTGGTGGATTTGAACTATCAGAGAGGTGTGTCTTTGGGTTAGCAACACAGCTGTCAATGGTTTATGCTGCCTGTGCTCCCCGTTGTTGTTATTAGGTGCCATCAAATTAATTTTACTTCTTTATCTTTTTATACATCAAAACTATTTTAAATTTTCTCCATCATTACATATTTTCTCCCCTCCTCACCAATCAAGTTGATTTTAATTCATTGTGACCTCATGTGTCTTCCATACAGGATTTATTTCGTTGGTTGGTTTTCCTTAATAAGCAAATTAATTTTCTTACCACTTAGTAGGCTAGAAGTCTTAATTCAAGGTATTTGCACTCAGATAAAGTTTCTCTCTCTCTCTTTTGGCTCTAGAATAGTATCCTTATTTCTCTAAGCATCTGCAGGCCAGGCCTTTAAAAAAAATTTTTTTTTATCAGTTCTTTCCTTTTTTTTTCCTTGTTGTGTACTGTCGAGTCAGATCTGACTGGCACAGGAGGAGATTGTCCCTCCTTCTCCAGTAGAGCATCTGGTAGATTGAAATCTTATGCCTTTAGGATTACAGTGCAGCTTCTTGCCAGTAGGCCACCAGAGCTCCCTAGCCAGGCATTTTTTGAGGTCTCTATGTTCAACCTGTATGCAGAGCAGATTATCCGAGAGGCTGGGCTCTATGAGGAGAAGTGTGGCGTCAGGATTGTTGGAAGATCTATTAACAATCTGTGTTAATGCAGATGACACAACCCTGCTTGCCAAAACTGAGAAGGACCTCATATACTTGCTGCAGAGGGTCAAGGACTGCAGCCTTCAGTATGGACTGAGGCTCAATGTCAAGAAGACAAAGATTCTCACCACTGGACCAATT
>NW_006399850.1:55687-86458 GCF_000299155.1 Elephantulus edwardii | reverse complement strand
AACAACAACAACAACAACAACAACATGTGTCTTGGCCTTCCCTGATTCAAGGAGATGCCTGTAGCAAGCACCTGGAACCAAAAGGACACACTCCACTTACAGCAATCCTTTCTCGATGGTACTGAGGTCTTCCATTCTTGGCTCACTTCCCACAGAGTTTTCTAGGTTTTAATCTTTATGGCAGCTGATTGCCAGGTCTTTGCTCTACAAATTCAATAGGCAGATTTGAAATACTTGACCATTGTGCCATGAGTCCTTTCCAGAAGTGTATCTTGCAGAGGTTGAAACCAAGTTTCTCCTCGATGACCTAGGATTTTGAAGCTACATGCCACATACTTTGCACACGTGGCCAGGAGAGACCAGTCCTTGGAGAAGGACATTATGCTTGGGAGAGAGGAGGGACAGGGCAGGAGAGGAAGACTTGGATGAGATGGATTGATACAGTAACTGGGGCAATGGGGGTAGGTGTGTCAGAATCAATGAGACTGGCTCAGGACAGGGTAGGCTTCAGAGCTGTTGCATATAGAGTTGTAATGAGTTGCAGGTGACTAGATGGCACATAACAACAACAATATGTGTTGCTTTAGACCATTTAGATTATAGTAATTTGTTACAGAAAGAATCAAAGATTAACATAATGGGGTTCTTGGGGTAGTCAGGTATATATATTTTTGTTTACATTTCTTAAAGTCAGTCACATAGCTACTCTTAAAATGTTGTAATAATTTTTGATTGAGTGCTGCCATATGCCTCTAAAATCAGAATACACACTTTCTGATTTTTGTTTCAGAAACCATAAGGCCAAGGAAGTAAATTTTGTAAATTGTGTAAATTTTACAAGGTCAGGAAAGTGACTGAAAAATGTGTTTTTAGAATATAAAATACAAAAAGAAAAAAAAAGAATATAAAATACATAAATAACTCAGTATATTTTCTGGATCTTAAAGAAGAAGGAGAAATCAGAGGTCATGGCCCAACTCTTTCTGCTCAAAGTTTAGCAGATGGGGTGAGGATGGGTGGAGAAGTTGAGTTGGAAGTGAGGAAGACTGGAAAGAGGAAGAAAGAGGAAGTGGGGCAGGACTGTGATCTATTTTAACAGCTCTAGATCAAGGTTAGCTAGGTTGCTAGTTAGATAAGGTTTCATAGGACCATTTCAAAGTTTCGTCTTAGTTTTTCAAACATCTCTATGTAGCTGAAACACTCAGTGCTGGTATTTACAAGCTATTTTACTCATAGTGGCTAGTTTCCAATGCAGTTGTCTTTTGATTTTGAAGAAAGGATGAGGGTTGGAGAAACTTCAGGGCCTCAGTCATGCCACAGGAAAAGTTAAACTTCATGTCTTGCTTTTGCCTGGTTAGAAAAAAAGCAGCCCTTCAGACAACTTACCTCAGAACTAAAATGCGGAACACCACAAAAGCACCTCCCACAATCAGTGCTTCCTTCAGTGGAAATGATACACAAATTTGCCCAGTCAGATTTAAAGTCTGAAGAGAAGAAATAGAGACTCAGTATATGGAGGCATTCTCCTCGCCTGAAACTTCCTCCCACAACTAGTTGGGACTGGAAGGAACTGGTGCTACTGACTCCTTCCCCACACCAGGCTCAAGGCAAGGCCTTAGAGGAAAGCAGGAAAATGGTTTCCTTTCTTTTTTTGAAGGGTAGGGAAGTATCAATATTCTAACTAGTTTGCCAGACAAATGTCCTGCTAAAAAGAGCAATTGTCTTCCCTTTTTGCCTTGTAGGAATAAACCTATAGGCTCAGCTCATGGACAAAAAGTGAGAGGACAAAATTTAGTGTAATGTTTAAATTTATTTAAATATTTACAGAAATATGTCCTATTTCACTAATAATATATGTGGTATAAGGGACTTCTTGTTGCTGTTGTATGACTGCATATTTTCTTAAGTACAATTTTTATTATACCCTGGTTTACTTACAAAACAACTATGAGATATCATCTCACCCCAGTTAGAATAGCAAAATTTAACAGAACAGCAAGTAACAAATGCTGGCGAGGTTGTAGAGAAACTGGAACCCTTATTCACTGTTGGTAGAAGTGTAAAATGGTGCAACCACTGTGGAAGGCAGCATGGCACTTTCTCAAAAAGTTGCAAATAGAGATACCATTTGATCCAGCAATTCCACTACCGGGAATATACCCTAAAGAGACCATAACTGACACCCAAGCAGATATATGCACACTCATGTTTATTGCGTCTTTGTTCACAATAGCAAAGAGTTGGAAACAAGCTAAGTGCCCATCAACAAATGAATGTATAGAGAAGTTGTGGTATATTCACACAATGCAATACTATGCTGCATTGAAAAACAAGGAACTCATGCAATATTATTCAAAATGGGTGACCCTGGAAGACATTATGCTGAGTGAAATATCTCAATCACATAGGGAAAAATACTGCATGGTGCCACTGTTGTCGAATGAGACTGACGTCAGGGTTGGGGTAAGACAGAAAAAACTGGATAAATTTGTGTACTGTATTGAAACAGATGAGGAAAAGAACAGATTAGAGGCTGTATATGACTGAGTATTATGGTTAGCACAGGAGTCCAGAATTAAGGTTGCATAGAGAAGTGTACACTTGGTGTGGGGGGTGGGGGTGGGGAGTGAGGATAGGGTAATTGTATACCAATGAAGGAATTTGTTTTTTTCTTTTTCTTTTCAAAGAGAGGAGCGAACTGGTGGGAAGGGGTGGGCAGGGAGAAAAGTGCAGCAATGAATGAATGGAAACCCAAAATCTCTGTAAATGTTTATTAAAATTAATAAAAATGGGGGGAAATGGATGACCCTGGAGGACATTATACTGAGTGAAGTATCTCAGTCACAAAAGGACAAATACTGCATGGTACCACTGTTGTAAAACAGGACTGACATCGGGGTTGCAGGGAGACTGAGAAAGATGGGATAAATAATAACAGATAAGGGAGAGAACAGTTTAAAAGGGATATGTGATTAGGTGTTATTGTCATGACAGGAGTCCAGAATGAAAGCTGCATAGTGGAGTAGGCCTGGGGGGAGGGATTGAATAACAAGGAAAGAATTTTTCCTTTACTTTTCAAAAAGAAGAGTGTACTTTGGGGGAGGGGTGGGCAGGGAGAAAAGTGCAACAATGAATTAATGGAAATCCAAAGTCTCCATAAGTTTTCATTAAAATTGATAATAATAAAACATTTTTTTAAAAAATTTTACAAAGATGAAGTTCTATCAAAAAAAAAGTGAGGTGTTTGTAGCCCCACAAAAGGGTTTGGATAACATGCTAATATTTAAATAAGGTAAATAGCAACTTTTGAGTGAGAATATGAAAAGAAGGTGGCCTAGTGGCAAGAAGCTGTGCTGCAATCCTGAAGGTACATGGTTCAAATCCCACTAACTGCTCTGTGACAGAAGGGTGGGCAAGCTCCTCCCATATGATTGTTGTTATTGCTGTTGTTATGTGCCATCAAGTAATCATCATAATGTACATAGCGACCCTATGTACATTAGCTCTGAACTCTGCCCTATCCTAAGCCACTCTCATCATCTCTGACAAATCTAATCCCATTTCTTGAGTCACTGTGTCAATCCATCTCATCCAGGTCTTCCTCTCCTGCACTGTCCCTCCACCCTTACAAGCATGATGTCCTTCTCCAAGGACTGGTCTCTCCTGGCCACATGCCTAAAGTATGTGAGATGGAGCTTCAAAATCCTTGCCTTTAGAAAGCAGCTTTGTTTTACCTTTTCCAGGACTGACCTATTTGTTCTCCTGACAATCCATTGTATATTCAACACTCTTCTCCAGCACCACAGCTCAAAGGCATCAATTCTTCTTTTATCAACCTTAGTTATCATCCAGCTCTCTTATGCATAACAAGTAATTGCAAAGACATGGACTGTATCAGGCACACCTTAGTCTGCAGATTGACATTGTTGCTCTTGACTTTCCCAATGCAATTTGCCTATTGACAAATGCCATGCAATTAACTGCCTCTGAAAACCCCCTGGTGGGTAAGCTATGGGTTGGTTCTGGCTTTATGGTACCCAACAACATACTAATACATAGATCTGTGCTATTTTAGTTCTGAAACTCCTGTATCAGACATTTGAATCACTGTGTCCTTCAGTATAAACTTGTTGTTATCCCACCCAGCAGTTACACTCTAGACTCCTTTGCACCAATAAGTGAAAGAGGGAAGAATTCAAGTTTCTTCTGCCAAGTCTGACAACAGGAAAAACAGAAGTTCCCCATTTGCTCCTCAGTGCTTTCTCTGTCCTACCCTGGCAGAAACTGAGAATAGAGGACAGACGATCTTATAAAAATTTTTATTTAATTTGTAGTGTTTGACTATTGCCTTCCATATCAACAGTCAAAATCAGTACTGATGGTGGAAAAGGCAACTATTCAAGTTGGAAATGAACAAAATTGAAAACAAGCTTATAAGAATCAAAATATGACCTTGAGTCCTTTCAAACTGAATTTATGAACAGATTTGAGGGATCACTAATGACAGAAGGCTAGATAAATTGTGGAATAACAACAAGGACATTATCCATGAAGAAAGGTCATTACAAAAACAAAGAAGAAAGAAAAGTCCAAAATCTAAGTCAGAATGTCAGAAAAGAATCTGAAACTTGCATTGGAATGAAAAGAAGCCAAAACAAGGGGAAGGAATTATGATGTAAGAGAATTGAACAGATTTCAAAGGGTAGCTCAAAATTTTTAAAAAACCCAAAAACTTCAAAGCATTAGAATGAAATGTACAAGTAGCTGGAGTCAGTAAATCAAAAGAAGAACATGTTTGGCATTTCTTATGTGAAAGAACTGAAGAACAAATTTATACCTTCTTCTGTACTGTATGCTTTAAAGTTAAGAAACAACTGTGAGATATCATCTCACCCCAGTAAGAATAGCAAAATTTAACAGAACAGCAAACATCAAATGCTGGCGAGAAACTGGAAGCCTTATTCACTGCTGGTGGGAGTGTAAAATGGTGCAACCACTATGGAAGGCTGTATGGTGCTTTCTCAAAAAGTTGCAAATAGAAATACCATTTGACCCAGCAATTCCACTACTAGGAATTTACCCTAAAGAAACCATTACCACCACCCAAGCAGATATATGCACATTCATGTTTATTAGGGCTTTGTTCACAATAACAAAGAGCTGAAAACAACCCAAGTGCCCCTCAACAAACAAATGGATAGAGAAGCTCTAGTATAGTCATACAATGGAATACTATGCAGCATTGAAAAACAAGGAACTCATGAAATATTATACAAAATGGGTGACCCTGTAGGACATTATGCTGAGTGAAATATCTCAGTCACAAAAGGACGAATATGCCCTAGGGCCACTGTTATAAAATGAGACTTATATGAGGGTTGAGGGAAGACTGAGAAGGAGAGGATGAAAGAGGTGTACTGCATTGAAACAGATGGGGGAGAGAACTATTTAAAAGGGGTCTTTGATTTGGTATCATTTTCATGACAGGACTCCAGAATGAAGGCTGCACAGTGGAGTGCACTTGAGGGAAGGGATTGTATAACAATGAAAGATATTTTCTTTTACTTTTCAAGGAGAAGAGTGAATTGGGGGGAAGGGGGTGGGCAGGGAGAAAAGTGTAACAATGTATGAATGGAAGCCCTAAGTCTCTGTAAAGTTTCATTAAAATTAATTTTTTTTAAATTGTCATCTGCAAAAAAAATTAAGAAAGATATACATCAACATTGTATACTTTTTCTATACCTATTCCACCTGTCTGCTGAGCAAATCATTTGAGAAGCTGTACTGTAGAAAGAAAAACGTGGCATCACAGATTGGAGGAAGACTCATCAACACAACCTTGCTTACAGGAAGTAAAGACCCTTGGAAGTATTTACATATTGCAAAATATCAAAGACTATAGCCTTCAGTGTAGGTTCATCACAATATCAAGAAAATAAAAATTATCATAACCAGGTCAACAGGCAAAATCATGTTAGATGGAGAAAAGATTGAAGTTTTCAACTATTTCCTTTTACTTGGATACACAATCAACTCCCATAGAATCAGCAGTCAAGAAATCAAAAGATGTGTTGCACTGGGAAAATCAAGGATGTCTCTAAAATTCTAAAATCCAAAGATGAAAAAATGAAAGTGCACCTTATTCAACCCATAGTATTTTCCATTGCTTCCTACATGTTGTTGTTGTTATGTGCCATCGAGTCACTTGCGACTCATAGTGACCCTATGTACAAGAGCCCTAAATCCCGCTTTAACCTGTGCCAACCTCACTGTCTCCAACACACTTTCTCCCAGCACGCCAATCACAGAATCATTCCATTTCATCGAGGATCTTCTTCTACTGCACTTTCCCTCCACTCTCCCAAACATGGTGTTCCTCTCCAATGACTGGTCCCTCCTTGCAAAATGACCAAAGTATGTCAGACGAAGCTTCAGAATCTTTGACTCCAAGAAACAACCCAGCTTCACTATCTCCAGGACAAACCTGTTTATTCTCCTTGCAGTCCATGGTATATTCAACACTCTTCTCCAGCACCACACCTTAAAGGCATCAATTCTCTTTCTATCATCCCTAGTCACTCTCCAGCTCTCCAATGCATAGCACGCAATTGCAAAGACCATAGCCTGGATCAGGTGCACCTTAGTCCCCAGCCTGACGTCGTTGCTCTTCAGTATTCACATTTGAAAACTGAACCACGAATAAAGAAGCCCAAAGAAAAATAAATGTCTTTGTATTTTGGTGTTGGTGAAGAGTACACACCATGGGCCTCCAAAAGAACAAACTATGCTAAAGGAAGTGCCATCAGGGTGCTTATTTGAAAAGGTAATGAAGGGAGCTCTGGTGGCCAGTGGCAAGAAGTTTCACTGTAATCCCAGAGATATCCATTCAAATCCACCAGATGCTGTGCTGGAGAAGGAGGGGCAATCTCCTCCTGTACCAGTCAGATCTGATTTGATGGCACACACACATAAAATAATAACATTTTAAAAGTATTTTTAAAAAAGAAAACATAGTGAAACTCCATCTTACTTTGGAAAATGTTTTCAGGAAGAATCTGCCCTTGGAGAGAGACAACATGCTGGGAAGGTAGAGGTCAGAGAAAGGAAGGAACATTCTCAACACGATGGATTGCTACAGAGACTATTACAATGGGTTTGAGCATAGCAGAGATGGCAAAGATGTAGGCTATAGTAAGGTTCAGATCTGTTGTTCATAGAATTTCTATGAGTTCTAATTGGCTCAATGCCACCAAACAACAAATTAGTCTTTGATCTTTCAGTAAGTGCTTCTAATTGTCTTTACTTTCTGCAAGCAAGGTTATATCATCTGCATCATGTATGTTGTTGACTCTTCCTCTAAATCTATTATAAACTATATGGAGGAGTTGTTCTGTCTTCTAAATTCTCCATGGGTTTTTGGAATCTGCTTAATAGCAACAGGTGTGTTTGTTTGTTTCATAGATGTGTTGCATTATTAGTGATGCCTTTTGACTCTAGAGCTACGATTGAAAGGTAGCTCTGAGGAATAATCAATCTGAAGTTGTGCTGCTAACCCAAAGGTGATATTTCTCTGAAGGTTTGAATCTATCAGCAGCTCCTTGGAAGATGGATGGGTAATGAATGGTCTCACATGCAAAAACCTTTGAAACTGGAGGGTCAACTATGAGTTGGTTCCAACTCAAAAGCAATGAGTTGTGTGACTCTTGCACATAACAGATTTGGGCAATGTTAGAGAATGTGCTTTGGTTCATTACTATTGTCACATGACTCCTGTTATCCTTAAAGTAACCATTTCGTACATGTAATAAACACTGATTTTTTTTAACCTCACATCTATTTCCTCCCACTCCACTTTTAATTTTGTCCAGGCACTTATATCTTCCAAAAGGATATTGTAGTTTGGGGAGATTAGACCCAGTCTTAGCTACAGTTTCTACAGGAATGAATCATAATTAATTTAAGACTTAGAATTTAAGGCAACAAAATTACCCTAGTCCTCTTTTTGGTTATTGTTTAGGACTGATATGTAACCTAGCTCTAGCTAAGGAGATATGAGAAGTCTACTGTGGAAGGCAATGTGCTTTTGAAAAGAAATTGTTTTTCTTCCTCTGGACGTATTATAACAGGATGTGAAACTTACAATTTCTAAAGCCATCTTGGACAGCCTTAGAATGAGATTGTCACTAAAAATTATAGAGTAGTGAGAGTTAAAAGACATCCACATGTTGATGGCACCATTAAGCCACTGTAGGCATTGTCTAAGGAGCTTCGCTATTGTAATGCATTAAGGGTTGGGTTGCTAACAGAAAGGTCCATGATTGGAATGTGTCTTTGTGGGAGAAAGATGGAAAGTCCTCCCATAAAGATGAACAGCCTTGGAAACCTGACTGATGAAATATGAATCAGACTTGATGCACGTGGGTTTGGTTTTGGTTTGGGGCACTATATCCAAAGCCAACATAATTTTTTTTAATTTATTTTTGTTATGTGAGATAATAAATCTCTTTACTGTTCATGTTTGTTACAAATTGTCTGCTGTCAACGTGCAGCTAACGGCATCCTGATTGATGTGGTAAACTCAACAGTGGTACAACAACTATGGTCTACACTACCTTCCTCGACACAACACACACTGGGGTGGGAATAGGGTGTGGATAGAGTTAAAAACTATTCCGGTAGAGAATTTTGGTGAGCCAAACTATAAAAAAATATTAATCCTGGGCCTGGGTGTAGCTTGATGGTAGAGCATGGGGTCTCACGAGCCAGGAATCCCTGGTTCACGTTTCATTCCCAGCCTCAGGTAGAGCCCAGTAGAACCGACATCTCCAGGCCATTTAAAAAAAAATGTAATCCTGAAATTGTTAAAAGTGCTTTTTGCTGAAAACTTTTTGATCAGATATGATAAAAGGAATCCAGCATGTTTCTTCTATCTCTGATTATTCTACTTCATATTTGTAAAGTTTTTTTAAAAAAACCCAACAAACTTACTTTTTGTTTCCCAAACATGTTCAAAGAAAATAAAGTTCTTTTTTCCTAAAGTTTTACTCTGCTAACTCTTGTGAATTTTATTTTGAAGAAACATTTACACAAACAATAAACGAGGGAAACCTCAAGTTTAAAGTGAGGTTAATATACCTAGTATTTTCTAGAGAGTGTTTATGTTGTTGTTGTTATGTGCCGTCGAGTCGTTTGCGACTCATAGCGACCCTATGCACAACAGCCCTAAACCCTGCTCTGTCCTGCGCCAACCGCACTGCCTCTGACACACCCATCCCGATTACCCCAGTCACCAAATCAATCCGTCTCATAGAGGGTCTTCCCCTCCTGCGCTGTCCCTCCACCCTCCCAAGCATGATGTCCCTCTCCAAGGACCTGTCCCTCCTGGCAACATGTCCAAAGTATGTCAGACGAAGCCCCAAAATCCTTGCCTCCAAGGAGTAGCTTGGTTTAATCCTCTCCAAGATGAATCTGTTTGTTTTCCTGGCAGTCCATGGTACATTCAGTACTCTTCTCCAGCACCACAGCTCAAAGGCATCAACTCTCCTTCTGTCCTCTCTAGTCATTGTCCAACTCTCTGATGCATAACAAGCAATTGCAAAGACCATGACCTGTATCAGGCGCACCTTAGTCTCCAGAGAGACACCGTTGCTCTTGAGTACTTTAGAGAGGTCCCTAACAGCAGACTTTCCCATCACGATACGCTTTTTGATTTCCTGACTGCTGGTGCCAAGAGTGTTGACTGTGGAGCCGAGCAAACTGAAGCTGTGAACAATCTCAATCTCTTCGCCATCCATCCTGATGCTGCCAATTGGTCCAGTGGTGAGAATCTTTGTCTTCTTGACATTGAGCCTCAGTCCATACTGAAGGCTGCAGTTCTTGACCCTTCGCAGCAAGTGCATGAGGTCCTCCTCTGTTTCAGCAAGCAGGGTTGTGTCATCTGCGTAACGCAGATTGTTAATAGATCTTCCACCAGTCCTGATGCCACAATTCTCCTCATAGAGCCCAGCCTCTCGGATAATTCTGCTCTGCATACATGTTGAAAGGGTATGGAGACAGGATGCATCCCTGGTGTACACCCTTTCCAATTTTGAACCATGCAGCGTTACCCTGCTCTGTTCTGACTACTGCCTCTTGGTCCAAGTATAGGTTTCGCATTAGCACAATTAAATGTTCTGGGATTCCCATTCTTCTCAGAGTCAGCCACAGTTTGTTATGATCCACACAGTCAAATGCCTTTGCATAATCAATGAAACACAGATAGACATTCTTCTGGTATTCTCTGCTTTCAGCCAAGATCCATCTAACATCAGCAACAATATCCCTAGTACCACGACCCCTTCTAAACCCAGCCTGGACTTCCGGCAATTCTCTGCTGATGTGCTGTTCTAATCGTCTTTGGATAATCTTCAGTAGAATCTTGCTTGCATGTGAAATCAATGACACTGTTCTGTAGTTTCCACACTCAGTTGGGTCACCTTTCTTTGGAATGGGAACAAATACACATGCAGAACAGAGAGTGTTCAAAGTCATTGTTATTTTCATTAATTCTTGTATTCCGAGAATAGTACAATTTAGTAGGAAACTCTGCTGTGGCTGCAAACCCCAAGAATAGTATAATCTATTACCCAGTATCTTAATCTTGTTGGAATAACATTGTTGAAATAGCCTAGTACATTTGTTCTTGAAGTACAGTATTGGGAAACTAATTTTATTTAACTTACATTGTGATTCAACACAATTTGATTAAGAAACTTAGTTAGTAGATATCCGTATAGAAATATACCAAACAAAATGAAAAATTCATTATTTAACCCAAAGTATCTGAGGAGTGGTTCAGCTTTAATATCTTCTTTATTTATAAGTAGCAGAAAAATCTGCTGTATGTGTTTATCTTCATATCTTTCACTAAAATTTTTTTTGCTGATAAACAGATATGTTTAATGATACATTGCTCTTCACACAGATGTCTGCAGAGACTTTGTTTTATTCTAAAACAGCATTCAGTAAAAACCAGTCAAGTCAGAGGTCTAGCATAAACTGGCTTCTTACTGCAACTACCCTGTAAACACTGAACCCCTTCTTCTGCCCTTCATCCCTCCAAAATAAGCAAGTATCTTAAGAAAATAGCCACCACTGGGGAGCCAAAAGCCTAGCTTAGTGGACAAAAGTAAAAAAATCCAGCAATTCAGTGGCTAGGTGGTGACGGTAGAAGTATGGCACCCTTCACTGTGCTGCTTTGCTCTTCTTACTCTTACTCTTTTTGTCCCTCTTCTTCAGACCATCCATGTTAGCTCTGAGTAAGTTAGAGTAAGCCATCTGGAACTTATTCACTTCTTTGGAGCTTACCACGGTGCTGATCTTCCTTTTCCCATCAGTAGCTCTTAGCAGACACTTGTTGTCAGAAGGCTCGAAGTTGTCCACCATACCTTTCCTTGGAATGGGTTTAGTGCGACCGTCATACTTCTTCAGGGTGATGAACACGCTACCCGACAACCGGCACTTCTGGAAGAGTCTGGTCAACTCCGTCAGGAACTGCTCGCTTTCCAGCAGCACCATCCCAGCCACCAGCTGCTGCTCTCCGTCAGAATCTAAAATTTTTTAAGTTACATATTTAGTTTTTCAACTTTTATAAGTTACTGATAATGTCTTTTTATCATTCACAAAATATAGCTTGGAACCTTTGCTCAGAAAGGGAGGTTGTTTATTAACAATTTTATTATTTCAAGGTTGTGTTCTTAGGTGTTTTAACTATGGATTGTAGCTGCAGTAATTACTACATCTCTGCTGATCATTTTAGTTTTATTTATCGTATTTTAAATCTTGCCACTTCTCCCTTATAATAGGACTTCTTGTTGTTTTTGTCATGTATCGTCAAATCAGAACCAACCTATAGCTGACACTCCAGAACATTTTCAGAGGTAGTGATATTAAAGTTTTTGTATTTGAGAATTATAATATTTCTACATAATATTTTGGGGCTTGATTTAGATGTTGATGTTTAAAATCCTTGGTTAAGGAACAGAGGCATTTGAGATTGTTCTAAGAAGCACTTATCAACCTTTGTCCACAAGGGCACACCTGACTCTTGTATCAGTTAGTATCCTGGTTACTAATTGTCCACTTCTCACTCTCTACTAGGAAGCTGAGCTTTACAGACAACTACTGTCAGCCCAAGACCAAAGTATCTGAGACACTTTTTATCTGGAACAAATTACAAGGATATTTCTCCTTACACTCCAGAACACTATACTGATACCACATCACACCTCATAATTTCACGAAAAATCGTTTCTACAGCTCACTAGAATAAGAAATACATAAATGCAGTCTTACCTCAGAGTAATTGTAGGTGTAGTTCCAAACCAAAATAATAAAAGCAAGTATTTAAATAAAGCTGGTCACAAGATATTTTTGTTTTCCTGCTCAGTAAAAGTAATTTTTACACTATATTGCAGTTTAGTAACTGTGCATTAATTTTGTGAAAAAGGTCTGGTAATTGTGAGGATTACCAGAATGTGACACAGAGATACAAAGTGAGCACATGCTATTGGAAAATGGTGCTAATAGACCTTCTCAACACAAACCATGAATTTGTAAAAAATGCAATATCTATAAAGTGTAATAAATTGAAGAACAATGAAACAAGGTATGCCTGTATATACAGTCTCACCCTTCCTCCCAACCCCTGTACACATAGGGAAAAAGAATTCTTGGGGCAGTAATTTAAACTATTGTTTCAATTGGAAGCAGGAATGGCATCCACTTCCATAAATAGCTTGCCTCCGGAAACCCTATGAACCTGGAGAAAGGATGAAAGTCATGCAAGTGTCGAGGACTTTCGTTCATATGGTTGCTATGAGTCACCTATGACTTGACAGCACTTAACAACATAGAGAGAGACCAGTTGGCCTAGTGGACCGAAAGTGATGCTACCAAGCCAGAGGTGGGTGACTCTGATCTGCGGCCCTAAGGCCTGTCTTTAATTATTTTTGGTTAAACATTCTTCTAGGTCGTATAGCCCTAGTGTGTACACTTGCCGTACAGAGATAACTTGTGGTCGCTGTGAAGCTGAACACTGTGACACTGATGGGTCAAATATGATAATGGTTATCCATGGAGGGCAGTGTTTGGTGGTGCTCCCCGGTTAAAACAAGCTTGGGAGCAGGAGTGGCATCCACTTGCGTAAGTAGTTTGCCTCCGGAAACTCTACGAACCTGGAGAAAGGATGAAAGTCACACAAATGTTGAGGACTTTCATTCGTAGGGTCGCTATGAATCGCCTACGACTCAATGGCACTTAACAATGACAACATGTTTCAATTCTCCATAAGTACAAAATTAAAGCTATAACAATTCATAACACTATCATTTTGAAACCTTAATTAAGTTAGATAGTGTGAGGGCCTAGGAGGTAGAGAAAAGTAGGTAGGAATTCAAATGTGGAGGGCCTGGGATCAGGCTGACGAGTTGGACCTCTGTGTAATAAAAACTTGTAAAGGTTATTGAACAGAGGAGAACCTAGTCGTCAATATATTACCAGTGTAGGATGGAGAACATAAAAATAAGAAAGTCAGTTATGAGGAAATGGAAAAATAAGAAAATCCGTTATGAGAGAATTGCAAAGGTTCTGACAAAGACATGCTGAGGGCAAATACTGTGAAAGACTGAAATGTTCAAGAGGTAACAATCAATTGCAGAAACGATAGGATTTGGTTACTGAATTGGTTAAATGTCATGAGACAGGGAGAGGAAGGAATTGAATAAGGATCTGAGGTGTCTGGCTTGAACATTTAAGCTGTTGATGCAATCAACTGAATGGAAGAACAGAATGTGTGTTGGGGTGGGTGTATGGTGTGCGTTTGTGTATGATGTGGAGTGCAGCAGAGAACAAGAATAGAATTTTTATCTTGTTATTTTGCAGTGTTTGTGAATATCCATTTGGACTCAAGCTGGAAAGTTAGAACAAATCAGGAGAGATTTCTTTTATAAAGGAAAGGATACTCACATAATGTGAACAGCTCACTCTTATAGCGCCCAACCATTAGTGCCCCTAACCAATCTGAGGTAATTATTACTTCACCAGCAGTAAAAGTTTCATTATAGTCCATGACTGCTGACTTTGTGAAGGCCTTTGAGTTCACACCTTCCACAGTTGAATGCTGTTAATTGTGATTAATTATGGTGTGGCACAATACAGAGACTAGATCATTTATTGTGGCTTCTGAGGGCACTTGCTTGGTTTCTCGTTAGAGCCCTTTGGGCAAGGGAACTGGACAGCTAGCTCCCTGGATAGCGCTGAAGCGCTCATAGGACAGAGGTAAATAGTCGTGAGTTGCACCCAGACCAGTAGATCAGGACCTTTAGTTTTCTCCCCCATGGTATGTGGTGGGTCGAGTCCTAACATCCTTTTGCCAGCCTTGCTTACAGACCCCACCCCCTAGCCCCAAGGCCACGCCCCAAGGCCACGCCCCTCTCGCGGCCGCCCGCTCCCCCTGGCTGCTGTGCGGCGCGCGCCTGCGCCGGCCCTCGCTCCGGAGCAGCCATGATGGTGGGTGTTCTCAGTGGCACTGAGTCCTGGGCGCGCGGTAGGGGAGGCGGGCGCGGTGTGGGCGCGGAGACCGCGATGGCCTGGCACTAATGTCTCCCTTTGTGTCTCTCCTTCATCACCTTCTCCCTTGGCGTGCTTGGCACCGCCGATCCTGCAGGAAGGCCTGGACGACGGCCCCGACTTCCTCTCCGAGGAGGACCGCGGAGTAAGTTCTGTCCCCTCTAGCCGGCGGAATTCCTCCGCCTCTTCCTCGATCCCCGGGTGAGGTGCAGGTTGGGGTCTGAGGCTGTCCGCCACTGCTTTCCCGCTGCCCTTTCGGTTTCTTCGCTGCTGCCGCGCCCCACCTTCCTGTAGCCCTTCCTCCCTCGGGGCCGCTCCGTCCTGAGATCTTAGAGACACCCGTGGCCTCTCCTCCATCCCACGGCCCAGCTCCGACCTCCCGAGGACCTCTTCGTGGCCGGGGTGCAGGTGCGGAAGTCGAAGTGGGGACCAGAGCGATAACGCCCCCACCCCAGCCACTTCGAGGCCGTGAACACCCATTCTCAGACCTTTACAACCACTCCCTCAGTTTTGTTTTCTTGTGGACCTCGAACCCTCTCCCCCCAACCTTTTTCTCTCTAAAATGAATCTCGTACAGACTTGCTCTAAATAACCCTTTTGCAGAGATTTTTAACAGTCGCAGAATTTTAACTGTTTTTTAGTGTCCGAGAGAGATTTCTCAAAATGCTGGTAACTCTTACTTTTTCACCTGATACCTGGAAAACAATCTTTTGCAGGATGCTCTGGGTTTTGTTTTGAGGCTTTTGGATTCTACTTCAGAAAGGGCTGTCAGGGCTCTGTTTTCTCCCTCCCACTCACTTCTTTAATTGGCTTGACTCAGGGGAGTAATCTCTGTAGTGCCTTGTACAACTGAGCTCTTGAAAAAATACTGATAAATGATAATTACAGCACAGAAAGATAACATGATCCCTTCACATTTAACAGCCTCCACCTTAGTTCTTCTATCTTGATTTTCCTGGCGTAGTTCGATAATGTGTGAGAGATGCTTCTGTTAGTCAGTTTTTTGGTAGGTGATAAATACTTTTGAGGATATTCTGTTTTTAATAACAGATAGAAAAAGATAACAGAAGATACAGAGGGTATACACAGTTTACAGTAAAGTTATTTTTCTAAAGACAAGACATATGGCCACCTTTACTTAAATAACAGTGTCATTTTTTTGTGGTCTACCAGGAAATGCCAGCAGGATTTGTTTTCTAGTAAAATCTGACCATTCGGTAAAAGTAAGAAGCGTTTGAATAATTTATGTTGGTGATGTAGAAAGAGCAAGTGTTTCCTTATGAAGTTGTATATTCATGTCTTTATGCCTTTGGTACAATTTGCTTGTATAGAATCAGCAGCACTTATAGTAACAAATCCAGAAACTTTTTTTCTGTATGCCACAAAATTAAAGGGAGAGGAAGACAAACAGCATGCTTCACTAGGAGTTTCTTAGAGAACTTTAGAGATGAAAATCTTAGTATGAAAATAGAAGGGGGAAAAAAACCCTAAATATAAACGCGACTGAGAAAGCTTTTAGAATATCATGATGAGTACACATATGGCCAGTTCTGCCTTACTTTTTGTCCCTTGAAACTAACTGGATGAGTCATAATGATAGCCAGGCACTGTACTAAGCACTGTTTAAGTATTGTTTTATTACATCCTCTGTCATCCCATTTTGCATCCCTTCACAGATAAATCAATGTAATCTGAGGTAACGGTCAATGATTGCAAGAAACTATAGATCTGTAGGAGTAGGCTTGAAACACTTGATTAGACTTACTTAGAGTGTTTGTCAAAGAAATAAACATGTGTGACAAGTGCATGTTTCTGAGTCCAACACTACTAAATCAGAATCTTTTTAGGTAGGAGAAGGACAGATACTTTTTAAATAGCACCCAAGAAGATTGTAGCGGAGCTTTGGTGGCTTCAATTCTGAAGGCTTGCAGTTCAAGTGCACCAGCTGCTCCATGGGAGAAGGATGGCAGTCTCCTACCATGCGATTAACTACCTCTGAAAACCCTCTAGAGGGTCAGCTGTGGGTTGGATCTCACTTGGTACACAACTAAAAGATTCTCCAGCACATTGAAGTTTGATTATTACTACATAAAATTATCTTACTGTTTCCTTGTTTCAGGAATTATCTGTGCTATTTAAGTTTTTTAATATTTGTCCTGATAGAAATAGGAGATCAGTCATAATTAGAACTTTTAGGCATTACACTGTTATTTGTGTGTGTGTGTGTGTGTGTGTGTGTACCATCAAATTGTCCCTCCTTCTCCAGCACAGCATCTGGTGGATTCAAACCGCATACCTCTGGAATTGCAAGGCATTACACTTTTTTTAATTTTAATGAACATTTACAGAGATTTGGGGTTTTCATTCATTCATTGTTGCACTATTTTCTCTACCCTCCTCCCCAGTTCGTTCTTCTTTTTTTTCCCCCCCGTGAAAGTCTCTTTTAATTGTCCAGTTGCCACAGTGCTTGTCAAAGCCAGTTCTATTTAATCTCCTTTGTCAGTGTGTCCTTTGCCATTCCCTATCACTCCTCCTTGAGAGAGACTTCACCCTGATTCATAAGGAAAAGGGGATGGCGTATTCTCTTAGCTACTTCCTGCTGGAAAGGGACGCTGTAGGTTTCAGGGTGAAGATCTTCTCTCACTACTCTAAAGGGCCCCTTTGGCAGTAGAAAACACACAGACTATTATGGAGATTGATTTTGGAATTTAGATGCACTGTTATCAATTGTGCTTAACCGTACATGTTCATATCCTTGAAGATGTATCATGGAAGTGTTGCAGCCTAGAAGACACATATTTAACTAACAAGTTAAAAGTACTTCAGTCAAAAATTGAAAAGCAATAATATTCCAGGTAGAGGCTCTAATAGTGGCACCAATCAAGTAACAGAGGGAAGGCAGTTCTTACAATAAACGGCCTATAGACTAGCACTTTGTCTGTTATAAAGGTTAGGAATCACAAGATGTAGAGGTTCAACTATATCATTTAGTGTTCTTAAGTTCTGGAGCAAATTCATCTATCACTGGGTTGTTTTAAAACTCGGAAGTCCGCATGCAAGGCAGAGGTGAAGTAAGGAACTGCTTATGAGGTTTTCCGTCAATTCCAACAACTGAGAAATAGTGAGAAGAGTTAGGACCTCAGAAGGCTTTTAGGACCAGATAGTAGGTTCTTGTGTCCAGGAGAAAACGAATATACTTACCAGTAATGTTAGTGCTCATCCACAGCTCTTCTGGGAGGATCTAAATCTAAATCGTTGAAGCATCCTCCTTTGTTTCCAAAGGCATTACACTTTTAATTGAGACTGTTTTGTGCAGCCTTTTAAGAAAGTGTTAATACAGAAAAAGTACATATTTTATATGAATTGTAGAGTGGATATTATACATCCAAAAGTAATAACATGAGCATTGCATCCAGAGCAACAAGTAAGCATATTTTGATTTGGTGTAGGGGTTTTTTTCAGAGTCCATATTTTTAAATAAAATTTGTAATGGCTTCTTGCTATGTGCCATCAAGTTGGAACTGACAGTCCATGGGATATTCACTACTCTTCTCCAACACCACAACTCAGAAACATTGATTCTTCTTCTGTTATCCTTAATCATTTTCCAACTTTCAGATGCATGTTGTTATGTGCCATTGAGTTGCCTGTGACTCATAGCTCTGGACCTTGCCCTGCATGAGCTAGTCTCACTGCAACATTCCTAATCCCATTGCCCCAGGTATTGTGTCAATCCATCTCATCTGGGGTCTTCCTCTCCTGCACTGTCTGTCCACCCTTACAAGCATGATGTCCTTCCTACTCCAGGGATTGGTCCCTCCTGGCCACATGCCCAGATATGTGAGACGAGCTTCTGAAACCTTGTCTCCAAGCAGCAGCCTGGTTTCATCTTCTCCAAGACACTTTTTATTCTCCTAGAAGTCTGTTCAGTACTCTTCTCCAGCACAACTCAAAGGCATCAATTCTTCTATCATCTATAGTCATTGTCCAGCTTTCTCAAGCATAGCAAGAAATTGTGAAGGCCATGGCCTGTATCAGACGCACCTTAGTCTTTAGACTGACATCATACACAAGCAAAATCCTGCTGAAGATTATGCAAAAAATGACTAGAACAATGCATTAACACAGAACTACCAGAAGTACAATCTGGGTGTAGACGAGGCTGTGGTTCTAGAGATAGTATCAACAGTTTCAGATGTATCTTGGCTGAAAGCAGAGAATATCAGGGTAATGTCTGTCCATGTTGCATTGACTATACAAAGGCATTTGGCTTTACATATTGTAAAAAATTGTGGCTAACCTTGAGAAGAATGGGAATCCCAGAACACTCGACTGTGCTCACGGGAAACCTATACTTGGACCAGGAGACACTCATCAGAACAGAGCAAGGAAATACTACCACTATGCAGTTCAAAATTAGAAAGAAAATGTGATAGGGATACATCTGGTCTCCATACCTTTTCAGATGCATGTTGTTATTGTTGTTATGTGCCGTCGAGTTGCCTGCAACTCATAGCGACACTATGTACAACAGCCCTAAATTCTGCCCTAGCCTGTGCCAATCTCACCATCTCTAACACACCTACCCCCATTACCCCAGTCACTGAATCAGTCCATCTCATCGAGGGTCTTCCTCTCCTGCACTGTCCCTCCGCTCTCCCAAGTATGATTTCCTTCTCCAGGGACTGGTCCCTCCTTGCAACATGTCCAAAGTATGTCAGACGAAGCTTCAGAATACTTGCTTCCAAGGAGCAGCGCAGCTTCACCCTCTCCAGGACAAATCTGTTTTCCTAGCAGTCCATGGGATATTCAGTACTCTTCTCCAACATCACAGCATCAGTTCTCTTTGTGTCATCCCTAGTCATTGTCCAGCTCTCTGATGCATAGCAAGTGATTGCAAAGACCATGGCATGTATCAGGTGCACCTTAGTTTCCAGACTTACATCTTTACACTTGCACTTTAGAGAGGTCTCTAACCACAGACTTTCCCATCGCAATACGTCTTAAATTCCTGGCTGCTGGTGCCAAGAGTGTTGACTATGGATCCAAGCAAACAAAAACGGAACAATCTCAATCTCTTCACCATCCATTATGATGCTGCAATTTCAGATGCATAGGAAGTAATAAAAACTATGGCTTGGGTCAAGCACACTTTAAGTCTTTAAACTAACTAACATCATTACCCTTTAGTATTCTGGAAAGGTCTTTGACAGCAGATTTTCCCAGTGCAACTTGTCTTTTGATTTCTTGACTGCTTTCTTGACTACCAGGGGTGTTGAAGGTGGATCCCAATAAGATGAAATCATTGACAACTTCAATCTATTCTTCGTCTATCATGATTTTCCGTACTGGCCCAGTTTCCCTCCCAAAAGGACAGTAACATATTTTTTTAGTAAACAGATGAGCCCTTTAAACTGGATACTATTTGATGACATAATATTGTTTAAGGTTTTGATTTGCATTCTAGATAATATGTTTATAGTTATAAAAAAAACTACCTATCTCTTCCTTGAACTCCTAGCCTTGTTCCTAGTCTGTGTTCCTTATCTTTTTTTTAAAAAGTTTGGAAAATTCCTTTTTTTTAATTGATATTTTAGTGAAAGTTTACAGAAAACTTGGATTTCCATTCACTCATGGTTGCACATTTTCCTCCCTCCCCTTCCCAAGTTCACTTTTCTCTTTAAAGATTCATTGTTGCACAATATCCTCCTCCTCCCCTTCCTTATCTTAATGATATCTTTCCTTCTCCACTGTACAGGGAAGATGTCTCTGAATCATATCTTTCATCCCTGCATCAAAAAAGCTACTGAGATGAGTTAATTTCATCTCTGAAATGTTATTTATATTTACCTCATCTTTCATTTGCATAGCCCCAATTAAGGCCTTGATATTTATTGCCTATATTGCTGGTATTTGGTCTCTGTCTTCTATTTTCTGCTAAAAGTCTCTACTTTCTAATTCACTTCTAGAGACCTAACTAAGACAGACTTACCTATACCCCAATTCTTTTGGAATAAGGACCAAACTATTTTAAGTTAACAGATTTTCAAAGGCTGTCGATTGTACAGGAAGAGATTGCTCATCTTTATCCCTCTGAGCCAGTGGTGGATTCAAACCACTAAAGGTACTGTTTGGGTCGATAGCACAACTACCTGTCAAACTACACTACTAGAGTTCCCTGATAGACTTTCTAGCTGTTTCATTTCTCAGTATTTTCTTTCTTACACTCCTAGCCTTCCGTAGTCTACTTGCCGTATCTCAGGCACCTCTGCTCTTTAATGTTTGCTTTATGATTGGTATTTCAACTTTGTGGAATACTTTCTTCCTCTTCCTTTTTTCTTCCAATTGAGATGTGACTTATCTTAAGAGACACTGCTCAGATGTTTGCATTTCCTTTTGTATTTATACAATGTTATATACCAACAACTTCAACTTTAACATATTTTATGTTTCTAAAAGTTATTTTACCAGGGAAAAAAGTGACAAACTTTTGTTGCTATCTTGTTGTTATATGCCAGTGAGTTGGAAATGGCCCATAGCTGGCCCTCCAGTGGATTTCAGAAGCAGTAAATCACATGAGAGGAACAGTTTCTCCCAAGGAGCAACTCGCAGATTTGAACTGCATGCCTTTAGGTTGGCGAGCTAGGCCACCAGAGCTTACTCTGTTGGCTTTGAGTAAGACAAAAATCCCTGCCCTCAGACCTTCACTGTGTAATAAGAGTGAAAGAAGTATTATCATCTGTAATAAATGTCATAGATATACAAAGGTTAGAGTGTTTAACTTTGAAAGGGAAATGGAAATTGTGAAGACATAATACTAGCTGTTGTTGTTGTTGTTGTTATGTGCCGTCGAGTCGTTTGCGACTCATAGCGACCCTATGTACAACAGCCCTAAACCCTGCTCTATCCTGTGCCAATCGCACTGCCTCTGACACACCCATCCCGATTACCCCAGTCACCGAATCAATCCATCTCATAGAGGGTCTTCCCCTCCTTTGCCGTCTCTCCACCCTCCCAAGCATCATGTCCCTCTCCAAGGACCTGTCCCTCCTGGCAACATGCCCAAAGTATGTCAGACGAAGCCTCAGAATCCTTGCCTCCAAGGAGTTGCTTGGTTTAATCCTCTCCAGGATGAATCTGTTTGTTTTCTTGGCAGTCCATAGTACATTCAATACTCTTCTCCAGCACCACAGCTCAAAGGCATCAATTCTCCTTCTGTCCTCCCTAGTCATTGTCCAACTCTCTGATGCATAACAAGCGATTGCAAATACCATGGCCTGTATCAGGCGCACCTTAGTCTCCAGAGAGACACCGTTGCTCTTGAGTACTTTAGAGAGGTACACACTTTAAATGTAAATTGGCCTTATAACCCAAAGGTCAGCAGTTTTAATCCACCTGCCACTTCCTTGGAGAACGATGTGGCAGTCTGGTCCTATTAAGATTGTAGCCTTGGAAAACCTTATAGGAGTGTCCTGCTCCATCCTACAAGGTTGCTGTGAGTTGGAATTGACTGGACAACAGTGAATTTTTTTTGTTTATGTCACATTTATTTTGTGCCAGAGGCTTTCCATATACTCAGTTCTCAAGTCCTCTTGAGGTAGCTGCTGCTTTGAGGTTCAGAGAGATCTGATTAGACCAAGGTCATACAACCAATACTGGTTGGATTTAAACCCAGACAAGCTGATTTCAGAACCTGGGCTCTTACTTACCTTGTTATCTAAATGAACTAGGCTTTAAGCACTGAGTTAAGTTGCCTCTCAGGCTGGAAAAGCATGTCATTTCAAAGATAAGATATGAGCAGTATAGATTTTAAACTGCAGAATAATAATGACACCAGGCAGTGGGAAGTACTGAGAGATTATAAGCTGGGAAAGATGAAAATGGCAATTCAGGAAGTAGAAAAACCAGTTTAGAATTTTTTTTTGCAAGAGTCCAGATGGGAAACAATGAGGAGACTCAAAACAAGGCAGTGTGCTCCTTGGTCGCGGCAGCAAAAGTGAGATGACGAAGGGAACATCATCATTTGGAAACCATCGCAATAAGATGCACACATTGTTCTGCTGCTGTAGCTCCAAAGCCCACCACCTCCAGAAGTCCACCTGTGGCAACTGTGGCTACCCTGCCAAGTGCAAGAGAAAGTACAACTGGAGTGCGAAGGCAAAATACCACCAGTACTGGTCTTATGAGGCACCTTAAGATTGTATACTGCACATTCAAGCATGGATTCTGTGGCAGCATCCAGTTCACCTTATAAATTTAAATGTTCTGGTCTTTGCTTAAAAGCAAAAAGACCCCCAAAACAAGGCAGTGTAAATAATAATGAAGGAGGGGACATAGCAGAAAGATAATTTGGGAAATCGTATTGTCAGGGCTTAATAACCAAATAAAGAATCCTCCTAAAATAGTGATTAAGCACCAAGCTGAACCAAAAGGTTAGTGTTTTGAACACTAATTGCCCCACAGGAGAAAGATGTAGCAGATTATACCCTTAAGATTAGAGTTTTGGGAACTCTTTAGCCATTCTACTTTGTTGTGCAAGATTACTTTTGAGTTAGAACTAACTTGATGACAACAGGTAGAGTAAAACCCATGAACACTGGAAACTGCATAGGGCAGAAATGTCACAGAAGAAGATCTCAGATATTATCCACTAGAACAAGTAATAGTAAGACTTTACTGTCAAAGGCTTAGCAACATTGAAGCCAGATGATTTTATGTCTAGTTGGTAGCTTGGAATTCTTGTGTTTAAAGCAGAAGTTCTAGATTAAAGATAGAAATTTAGGAGTTAGTAACTAAAAGTGGCTGAGATTGCCAAGGCCTAAGGAACTCTGGTGGCATAGTTTATATCATCTTGCACTGATAAGTGAAAGATGAGTGACTCGAATCCACCAGCCACTTTGTTACAGAAAGATGGATAGTCTCCCATTAAGAATTCACAGCCTCAGAGCTCTGGTGGCCTAGTGGCAAGAAGCTGCACTGCAATCCCAGAGGCTCGTGGTTCAAATCCACCAGATGCTTCGCTGGCGAAGGAGGGGCAATCTCCTCCTGTACCAGTCAGACCCAATTTGATGGTACACACAGAGAAAATAATAAAGGAAAATAAAATAAATTTAAAAAAATTCATAACCTCGGAAACCTAAGCATGTTATTAGAAAATACTCCTTGGGAAGATGGAGGGTCAGCAAAAGAGAGGGAAGACCTTCCCCCTGTGAGATGGATTGACACAGTGATGGCAGCCGTGGGTTCAAGGATGGCAGAGATAATAAGGATGGCACAGGATAGGACAGGGTTCAGAGCTGTTAATAAGAGTCACTGTGAGTCATACTCAGCTTGATGACACCAAAACAATGGTGAGCCTAAGGTCATATCTTTGTAGTTTCATTTCTATTTCTCCAATGACTTTACCCTACTGAAAGCTAAATCTTTTTTATATATATATATATATATATATATATATGTTTGTCACTACAGAAAAGATATAATGAAACTAAAAATAGCAATTATACTACAGGATTTCATTTACTTAAAAGGCATCCTATTTCAGATCTATTAAAATGTAGAAAAAACATTTTGAATTGATGAAATAAGATGGCTTATTAACTGTCAGTGGAAATTCTGTGCAAATGTAAGGGGTGATTTCATTTCACAGATAGCTTTTTTATAAATATATTTTAGTTAATAGAAGCAGGACTTTTTGAAAAAATTCTTAAATATGTGATGCAGATTTTATCATCAAAATAATCCCTAATGCACATGTTCTCCATGTTGTTGTTGTTATGTGCCGTCGAGTCGCTTGCTACTCATAGCGACCCTATGTCCAACAGCCCTAAACTCTCTTCTGTCCTGTGCCAATCTGATTGTCTCCGACAACTCATAACCATTACCCCAGTCACCGAATCAGTCCACCTCCTACAGGCCTTCATCTTCTGCGCGTGCCCTCCACCCTCCCAAGAATGATGTCCTTCTCTAAGGACCAGTCTCTCCTTACAACATGACCAGAGTATATCAGAAGAAGCCTCAGAATTCTTGCCTCCAAGGAGCAGCCCGGTTTAACCTTCTCCAGGATGAATCTGTTTGTTTTCTTAGCCGGTTGGGATGTTCTTCATAGGCTCAGAAAATGGGAAGGAATTATATATGGTATGAAAGTTATGTAGGAACTGACTATAAAACTCAGTGTCAATAATTTCCAACTCCTAGCAACCCTCCATCAAATTTCCTAGAGTATAAATCCTGTTAGGAGACTGGCCACCTTTCTAAGAGCTGCTGATGGATTCAAATCATCAGAGAAGCCTGGCCTTTTATTTAGCATAGGTTGCTGAAGACCCCCAGAGCGCCCTAGGACCTATCAAAGGATGCACTACCAGAATGAACGCTGAATTGTGGCATATGAATTAAATCAGATGTGTGCCATCAACAGTTTGTTATTATCCCACTTATAATTCATGCATATGTTCCAGAGATGAGCTCTAGAACACAGATGTTAAAAGGATGTTACAGAGCAGAGAGTGAAGAGGCTGTGTCTGGCTCCTGCTCTCACAGCCATTGCAGTACACTGGGCTCCATCAAGGCAGTGCCACTCCATGCCAGGCAAAGCCGAACTGCACTGAGCAACTCTGTGCCTCACAAAAAAAAAGAAATAACTAACCATAAACAAAAGAGAGCCTTAGAAGTCGAGAGGCAAAATGTCATCATATGTATTTTTTTTGTGCAAGCCTGCCACAAGAAGCAGCACCCAGATGCTTCTGTCAACTTCTTGGAATTTTCTAAGCACTGCTGAAAAGTGGGATACCATGCGTGCTAAAGAGAAAGGTAAATTTGAGGACATGGCAAAGGCAGATAAGACCTGTGATGAAAGAGAGATGAAAACATATATCCCTCCTAAAGGTAAAACAAAAAAGTTAAAAGATCCCAGTGCACTCGAGCCCTGCGTCAGTCTTTTTCTTGGTGGTTTGTTTTTTGGGTTTTTTTTTCCTGAGTTCCACCCCAAAATCAAGGGAGAGCACCCTGGCTTTTCCACTAGTAAGGTTGCGAAGAAGGTGGGAGAATATGGAATAATACTGCTGATGACGACAAGCAGCCATACAAGAAGGCTGCAAAGCTGAAGAAGTACAAGGAGGGTATTGCTGCATATAGGGCTAAAAGCAAGACAATGCAGCCGAAAAGGGAGTTGTCAAGGCCGAGAAAAGGAAGAGGAGGAGGATAAAGATGATAAAGAATAAGTTGGTTGTTGTGCAGTTTTTTCTTTTCTTTTGGCGCTCTGGTGGCCTTATGGCAAGAAGCTGTGCCGCAATCACAAAGGGATGCGGTTTGAGGCCACCAGCTGCTCTGCAAAAGAATGAGCAGTCTCCTCCCGTGAAATTAACTACCTCTGAAAACCCCCTAGAAGGTCAGCTAGGGGACGTTTCTGACTCTACAGTACAGAACAACAGCATAAAGCATTTAACCCCCTGTACCCAGCTCACTCCTTTTAAAGAAGGGGGGGTGGGGATTGACATGTTAGGCTTTGTCAGATTTGTTTTTAAATAACATAGCGGGGGGTGGGGAGGGTGTTTATATAGTTCATACAACTTATTGTGTTCAGTAGCCATTAACCTTGCTTGATTCTCTACTGAGTTTATAAATTGGCATGGAAGTTTAAAGCAGATTCTTTTGGTACACCACACAAATTAGACATATATGAGGATGATGGGGGAGTTTTAAGGTTTTTTCCCAGCTTCATTTGTCTGATGTAGTTTATATGAAATAATTGTTCTGTTAACTGAATAACTACTCTAATTGCAAAAAAGAAAAAAGTTGCAGATGTTTATTTTGACGACATTCTGAATGCTTCTAAGTAAATACAGGGTTTTTATTAAAAAATTTGAAAAGGCATATTAGAATAAACTCATAACTAAGGCAGTAATGACAAAAAGTAGAAATGAGGGCATTATGTTTTAATAAGGCACACTAGAAATTTTGCTGAACAGTTAAGAGTAAAGAAATGAAGACATGAGGGAATTTGCTGAAACAATGGGATGTCCCTTATTTTAGTTATGACTGTGGTTACTTAAAAAAACAAACCTAGGCCCATTGCCATCTGGTCCATACAAATTCATAGCGACCCTTTAAGAATAAAATAGGACTGTATAAGGTTTCTAAGGTGGTAATTTTTTTTAAAGACTTTTTTAAATTGTGATTTTAACCAAAGTTTACAGAAAAGTTGGATTTTCATTCATTCATCGTTGCACATTTTACCCCGTCGCCCTCCTTTCCCCTTTCCCAAGTTGACTTTTTTTTTTTTTACAGAGGTTTTGGATTTCCACTCATTCATTGCCGCAATTTTCTCCCTGCCCACCCCTCCCCACCAGCTCGCTTCCCCCTCCAAATTTTTACAGAAGCAGACCACCACACAGTTTATCTAGCTGATAGGTTCTTACCACTGACTTTTAGTTAATAGCAAGCGCATAACCATTATGCCATTAGGGTCTCTGTGATGTTGGTTATAGGGGTATAGATACTTTGGACATGTCAGGAGGGGCTAGTTCTTGAAAAAAGACATCATGGTGGGGAACAGAGGATCAGCAAAAGAGGATAGTCCTCAGTGAGATGGATTGACACAGTGACTACAAATTGGGATTAGCATAGCAGAGATTTTAAGGATGGCATAACTTAGGGCAAGGTTCCTGTTGTTCATAGGTTCACTATGACTTGTAGTCAACTTAATGGCACCTAACAACAGCAACTTCTCTAAATTATTGAGGAGCAGTGACATTTGGTTTGAGGGTTATGGTTTGTCTAATTCATGCCATGGTTTTTTCTTTCACTTCCTATTAATCTGAGAGCTGGGCAATGAGTAAGGATGATGATGTCCTGTGCTGTTGAGTTGTTCATGATTCATAGTGACTATATGTACATCTCTGGCCTTGCTCTATCCTGAGCCAATTTCATTTCCTCTGACATATCTACCCTTATTACCCTGATCTCTAAGTCCTGAAATAAGGATGAGAGAAAAAAATTGAAGCCTTTGCATTGTAGTGTTGGAGAAGCGTACCGAATATCCCATAGACTGCCAAAAGAACAAATAGATATGTCTTGGAGAAAGTGCAGCCAGAGTGCTTCTTGGAAGCAAAGATGATAAAGTCTCTCACATACTTGTCATATTGCTAGGAGAGGTTATACCTTGGAGAGAGACATCATGCTTGCAGAGGTGGAGGGTTGGCAAAAGACCCTCAACTAGATGGATTGACACAGTGTCTATAGTAATAGACGCAAGTATGTCAGAGATGATGAAGATGGCACAGAGTAAGAGTTCAGATCTGCTGTTCAAAGGATCGCTATGGGTCATACTCAACAGCACTTAACATATTTTTCAAAACTCTAAACTTCATTTTATTTTATGTAAATTATAACCTTAAAATAAAAACTAAGATTGAAAGTTAATACAAAGACAATATTAAACCTGTAATAGAAATTTCTTAAAGTCTATGTAATACACTTTTGCATATCACACACACAAACTTTCTAGCTAGAGAGTCTAAAATGTTTCAGAAGAGTAAATCTTTCATGAACTTTTTGACTGCATCTTACTACAGTATAGTAATTATTCATTGCCACAAAAACTGGGCTAAAATAGTGGTTTTATAGAAGTATTAATTTGTGGACATGCAACATTTTTTTGACAATTAGATGATTTATCTTAGAACTTAATTTCTTTTCTGACTGCACACAGGCCATTCTTAATTAGCACCCTATGACCAGGATTTTACTATTAAGTTTAAATATTGTCTTTAAAATGCCTTCAAGTTCTTTTCAAGATTTAAGGTCCAAAGATTATTTTAGAGCTATAATTAGGATGGATGATTTTAACCTTCATAGAATCCAGAAAATTAAAAACTTAATTCCTCAAGTATATAATATACATACAGATACCCTGTATTGATAGAAGTAGCAATAGAAAAAGCCAAGTATTCCAGTGCATAGGAATCATTCCTCAGGAGCAACAAAAAGGTCACAAAGCAAGTATTCATAAATTTGAAAAGATTGAACATCCTACTAATTTGAAGTCCCGTGACCACAATGGAATAAAGCTAAAAATCAGTAACAGAAACAGCCTGAAAAACATTCAACATTGATAAATTAGGCACCATAAACTACCTATGAATCAAAGTAAAAATGAAAAGTGAAATCAGAAATTTCTTTGAGTCAAAAAAGCAATACTCAGAAACATATAGCAATAAATGCATACCTATACAAAGAAGAAAAATCTCCGATTAGTCGCCTAATTCAGATCTAAGAACTAGAAAGAGGTAAACATGCTCCTTAGTTTTAAAATGCTTGAATTTTAATCATCTTCCTTGGAAAATTACTTCATTTTTGTTTGAAACTAAGTGAATCATAATTACCTCAGTGTTTCGTACAAATAAGGTAAAAGTGAATTGTTTGTTGTTGTTGTTAGGTGCCGTTGAGTCGAGTATGACTCATAGCAACCCTATGAACAAAGATTTGAACCTAGTCCTGTCCTGTGCCATCCTCAGACTTCCTGACATACAGAGCCTGTTGCAACACTCACTGTGTCAATCCAGCTGGTCGAGAATCGTCTTCTCCTTTGCTGACCCGCCACCCTGCCCAACATCAATCATATCCCTTCTCCAAGGAATAGCCCCCCTAGCAACATGCCCAAAATAATGTGAGGCAGAGCCTCTCAAGAGCACTCTGGCTGCATCATCTACAAGACATACGTGTTCGTTCTCTTGGCCGTCCATGGGATGTTCAGTGCTCTTCAGCATCACTGCTCAAAGGTGTCAATTTTTTTTTGTCATCCTTATTCATTGTTCATGTCTCGGATGCATAGCTAGTAATTGGAAAGACTATGGCTTTAATCAGATGCACCTTAGTCCTCAAACTGACATCACTACTCCTCAGAAATTTGGAAAGGTCCCTAAGTTCAGATTTTCTCAGTGCAATGTGTCTCCTTATTTCCTGACTGCTTTTACCAAGACTTGAATTATGGAGGATGAAAATTAATTTCTAGCCTTACCCAAATCACAAGTCCAAAATACATAAATAAACCCATTCCTCATTTTTTTTATTCCTCATTTATTGACATGGTTAGGTTCCAAATACTATGTTGTTTTGCAGAAATGAGCACTATGCAAAAATGGAGAATGACTCCATTGTTACATAACTGCCAAATTACTGAGAATCATGGCCTGGACAAGTTGACACATAACCACCTTTAACCAGCACTAATCTTGCCTTGCACCTCAGCTTTTGTTACACCAGACATATGTTGTTAATGTGCAGAATGGTTGGATATTGAATTTTTTTGCCATTAAGTGAAATACCAGGTAATTCCTCACCTTTTCAGTTCATATGCAGAACAGGTCATGTGAGAGGCTAAACTTTATGAGGAAGAATGTGGCATCAGGACTGGAGAAAGAGTCATCAACAACTTGTGGTATGTAAATGATACAGTCTTGCTCATTGAAACTGAGGAGGACCTAAAGCATTTGCAACAGAAGGTCAAAGACTGTAGCCTTCAATTAGATTGAATCTCAACATCAAGAAAACAGATCCTCACCACCAGGGCAATAGGCTGAAAGGGAGAAAGATTGATTATTTCATCTTACTTGGATCCACAATCAGCACTTTTTTTTCCCCCTTCTTGTTGGTCATGGCAGATCCTACTGGCACAGGAGGAGATTGCCCCTCCTCTAGAAGAGCATCTGGTGGATTCAAACCGTGCACCTTCATGATTACAACAGTCAGCACTTTGGCTCCAGCAGTCAGGAAATCAAAGGACAAGTTGCTGGTGCAACCATTATGTAAAGCAGAATGACACTTTCTCAAAAAGTTGGAAATAGAAATACCATTTGAGCCAGCAATTCCCCTACTGAGAATATACCCTAAAGAAACTAGAACTGCCACCCAAGAAGATACATACACACCCATATTTATTGTGGCTTTGTTCACAATAGCAAAGAATTGGAAACAACCCAAGTGCTCATCAACAAATGAATTGATAGAGAAGCTCTGGTATATTCACACAGTGGAATACTTGTATTAAAAAACAAGGAACTCCTTTCTACGAAGATGGTGCCAAAAGTGAAGAAGGAAGCCCCTGCCCCTCCCAAAACTGAAGCCAAAGCAAAGGCATTGAAGGCCAAGAAGGCAGTCCTGAAGGGC
>NW_006399850.1:51039-54967 GCF_000299155.1 Elephantulus edwardii | reverse complement strand
TTTTTTTTTTTTACTTTTCAAAGAGAAAAGCAAACTAGGGTGAGGGGTGTGCAGGGAGGAAAGTATGTAACAATGAATGAATGGAAATGCAAAGTCTCTGTAAACTTTCATTAAAATTTAAAAAAAAAAAAGCCCACTAATAGAAATAAGCCAAGTGATAGACTGTATCCTGAATGGCATGACCTGAATTGTGTCCCCCACAATATGCATTTGCTTGACTTTGCCATGATTCTCTGTGTGTGAATATAGTGATGTAGTGTGATAAGAATATAATGATTTGATGAGCCAATTGGGGGGGGGGACAAGTTGCATTGGGAAAGTCTGATGTCAAGGAGACAAGCACTCCCCAGAGTGATAAAGAACAACAATGTCAGTTTAGAGACTAAGGTACACTTGGTCCAGGCTATGGTCTTCTCAGTTGGCTTGCTCTGCTTCTGAGAGCTGGATAGTGATTAAAGATGACAGAGAATCATCTGTGCCTTTGATTTGTACTGGTCAAGAGTACTGAACAAGAGAACAGATAGGTAGGTCTATCTTCTAGAGAGGGTAAAACCAGTTTACTCCTTGAAAGAAAGAATTCTGAAACTCTTGCCTCACATACTTTGGGCTTGTTGCCAGGAGGGACCAGTTCTTGTAGAATGGTAGAGGGTCAAAACAGAAGACTGAATGAATGAGATGGATTGGCACAGTGATTGAGGCAGTGGGTCAGGTGTGCCTGAAACAATGAGATTGGCTCAAGATAGGACCGTTTGTTCAGAGCCATTGTTCATAGAGTTGCTACTATGAACCATAGTCTACTGAATAGCACATAACAACTACAATTTCCCATGTGGCTTATAGCCTCTGAAAACCCGCTGGCAGGCATGAGTTGGTTCCAGTTTGATGACAATGTGTTGAGTACGTAGATTAAAGAAATGTGCTTTTATATTTAAGATTCCTTGATTATTATTTATTCTCACATTATTGTTTGGAAGAAGGCTGAAATTACATAAAAACGAGAATTTTTATTAAGATATTTTTTATTTTCTTTTTCTAGCTTAAAGCAATAAACGTAGATCTTCAGAGTGATGCTGCTTTGCAGGTGGACATTTCTGATGCTCTTAGTGAGAGAGATAAAGTAAAATTCACTGTTCACACAAAGGTAAATGTGATTTTACACTGTGGATTATTTTAGCTATTTATGTGTTTATATATTTATGTATATTTATATGTATATTTTTATGTATATTTATATGTATATTTATATGTATATGTATATGTATATTTATATTTATATTTATATGTATATTTTTATTTTCAGTGTAATTAGAAATAGACTGATTCACAGCTCTTTTAACAAAAAAAATTTTAGAAAAATGTTCTTAATGATAGTATTTTTCTCTTTTTATTCATTGTTGCACATTTTCTTCCCCCCTGCCCTCCCAGCCTACCTCACAATGCGCCCCTTGTTCCAGATTTTTCTCATACATGTGATACATAATCATATTCCTTTCAGAAGTTCTTCCCCTCATCTGTTCTAATGCACTGTTCATTATCCATTCCCTTCCCAACCTCCCCAAGTCTGTTCTGTTTTATAACAGTGATGATACACAGTTTTTCTCTGCAAATATCTCAGTGACTGAGGTATTTCATTTAGCATAATGTCCTCAAGGCTGCCCCATGTTGTGAAATGTTTTATTATTTCATTGTTTTATAGTGCTGTGTTATAGTCCATTGTATGACTACACCATAGTTTTTTATCCATTTGTTTCTTGATGGACTTGCTG
The DNA here is from genome assembly GCF_000299155.1 of Elephantulus edwardii. Lineage (NCBI taxonomy): Eukaryota > Metazoa > Chordata > Mammalia > Macroscelidea > Macroscelididae > Elephantulus > Elephantulus edwardii. The sequence continues at coordinate 53,201 of NW_006399850.1, read as the reverse complement.
TTGTGAATGATGCAGCCATAAACATGGGCATGTACACATCTGTTTGAGTTGTGGTATATTCCCAAGTAGTGGAATTGCTGGATGAAATGGTGTTTCTATTTCAGACCTTTTGAGAAAACTCCAGACCACCTTCCATAGTGGTTGTACCAATTTACATTCCCACCAACAGTGAATAAGAGTTTCAATCTCTCCACAACCCTGTCAGCATTTGTTGTTTGCTGCCCTTTTGAACTTTGCTATGGTTGCTGAGGTGAGATGATATCTCACAGTTGTTTTTAAAGATAACATTTCAAGAATTAATCATGGAATGTAGACAATTTTAAATTCTTTTTTTCTTTTTAGTAATATTTTTTACCATTCTCATAATTTTCATGTTTTATGTTGGTTTTCTATTAAGTAAGCTATGAATTTATTCTTAATAAAATGGTAAATACAGTTATTCTTTTTCGATATCTGTTCTTAGGCACATTTTTAGATTACAGGTCTATTTTTATTTGCTTAAATAATTGAGCTTGATATTAAAAAAGACAAAACAGTGCTTGTTGTTATCATGTACTGTCAAGTCAGCTGACCCTTTGATGACCCTTCAGTGGGTTTTCAGAAGCAGTAAATCACAGGGGAGCAGTTTGTCCATTCTTTTACCATGGAACAGCTGGTGGATTCAAGCCTTTGGTATTACAGCACAGCTTGTCAAATTATTTTTCCAAACATCTCAAGGTAATTTTATCTGGGTGTTTCAGGATGTTCCCAGTAGGATTTAAAGGTGCTAATATTTCTAATGGAGACCTTTTTAAAAATAAAATATGAAATATTTATTAAAAGCTTTAGTATATTTTTTTTTGTTTGAGAGAATTTCTTATCCTTGCAGAGTTCATTGCCAAATTTTAAACAAAATGAGTTCTCTGTTGTTCGACAACATGAAGAATTCATCTGGCTTCATGATTCCTTTGTTGAAAATGAAGATTATGCAGGTTATATTGTAAGTATTTAGTTTCCATTTTAATCCCACTTTCCAAAACTTTTTTAGCTGCTTTATTATTTATTGAAGTTTTATTTAGCATTTTTAGTGAGCTGGTGCTCCTTCCTTCCTACCCACCTACCATTTATCCTCAAAGTTGCATTGTTTCAGAATGTGAAGAGATCCATATTTGCTCCCATTCTAAAGAAGGGTGACCCAACAGAGTGCAGAAATTATCAAACAGTATCACTGATATCACATGCAAGGAAGATTCTGCTGAAAATTATTTTAAAAAACAACTGGAACAGCACATCAACAGAGAACTGCCAGAAATGCAGCCTGCGTTTTAGAAGAGGTTGTGGTACTACGGATATTATAGCTAATGCTAGATAGATCTGGGCTGAAAGCAGAGATTACCAGAGGAATGTCTTATCTGTTTCATTTACTATGCAAAGGCATTTGACCTTGTGGATCACAACAAACTGGGATTAACTCTGAGAAGAATAAGAATCCCAGAACACTTGATTGTGCTTATATGTTAAACAAATGACACAACTCTGCTTGCTAAAACTGAGGAGAACCTGAAGCACTTGATGCAGAATGTCAAGGACTACAGCCTTCAATATGGATTGAAGCTCAGCATCAAGAAAACAAAGATCTTACCACTGGGCCGATTTGCAGCATCATTATAGACAATGAAGAGATTGAGATTGTTAACAGCTTCAGTTTGTTTGGCTCCACAATCAACACTCTTGGTAGCCAGGAAATTAAAAGACAAATTGCATTGGGGAGGTCTGCTGTCAGGGAACTCTCCAAAGTACTGAAGAGCAACGATGTCAATTTCAAGACTAAGGTATGCCTGATGCAGGCCATAGTCTTTGAAATTACTTGCTATGCAACCGAAAGCTGGACAATGACTAGGGGTGATAGAGAATTGATGTCTTTGAGCTGTGGTGCTGGAGAAGAGTATTAAATATACCATGAACTGCTATTAGAATAAACAGGTTCATCCTGTTGTTGTTGTTGTTATGTGCCGTCGAGTCGTTTGCGACTCAAAGCGACCCTATGCACAACAGCCCTAAACCCTGCTCTGTCCTGCGCCATCTACACTGCCTCTGACACACCCATCCCGATTACCCCAGTCACCGAATCAATCCATCTCATAGAGGGTCTTCCCCTCCTGCACTGTCCCTCCACTCTCCCA
>NW_006399850.1:25083-49914 GCF_000299155.1 Elephantulus edwardii | reverse complement strand
GGAATGGGAACAAATACAGATCTCTTCCAGTCAGTTGGCCAAGTGGTTGTTCTCCAGATTTCTTGGCACATCCTAGAGAGGGTGAAATCCAGTTCCTCCTTGAAGGCAAGGATTCTAAAGTTTCGTCTGACATACTTTGGGCATGTTGCAAGAAGGGACCTGTCCTTGGGGAGGGACATGCTTGGACAGGTGGAGAGACAGCGCAAGAGAGAAAGATCCTCAATGAGATGGAGTAACTCAGTGATGATAGTAATGGGGGTAATGGGATAGTGTGGGTAGATGTGTCAGAGACAATAAGGTTGGCACAGAATAGAGCATTATTTAGGGTTGTTGTACATGAGTCGCCGGCAATGCTGCACCTAACAACAACAGCACTTATTTAAACTTAAATTTAAATTCTTATTATTGACACTGACTTGTCCTAGGATTTAAAAAGTTAGAAACCATAGTGGTTTTGAAGCATTAGGTAGGTCAGACAATCTAGAGTTGTAAAGTTAGAGATTATCTAATACCAGTTTACACCTAGATAGAATAGTCAAGAATAGATGGTTATCCTACCTCAATTCTAGATCCCATTTAAGATTCTGAAGTTTGGTTTCATTTGTGTTTCTTGAAATTATTCTTTTCTGTCTCCACCCTTTTGTTTGTTTTTTTCAAGCATTTGGTGCTTTTTCTTTGTACAGCTCAGATTTTGGTGAACTACTTGTAGCATGTTCTTCACATTCTGTTTCTACTCTCCTGTCTAATGACACTTTTTTCTACTGTCTCCTTCTGTACACTAAATCCTCCTCAGACCAAGACTGTGTCTTACATACCTTTGAAGATGCAGTGCTCAGAGTTAAACCTGCATATAGATTCTCAGTGAGATGCAGTAGTGTCACTAGGATTAGTATTGCCCATTACTATGGACCTTCTCCCATACCATACTATCAGAATCTTTAGTAATATTTATCGCTAGTTTTAATCGTAAAATAATATATGATAAACATACTTGTATTTTTATTTCTGAGTTGAAAACTTGACATTGTTTTCCCCTAATTACTACTTCTTTCTCAAAAAAATTATTTATATAGGTCCAAAAATGCTAATTACTGTCATATTATAGCTAACACACCAGGAAATTTGACAGAATCAGCAAGTGGAAAAATAGCCAACAGCAAAAACAGTACATGTTTACCATGTATGCAGATGCAGCCATCTGATCTCAAAGCATTATTGTAATTGGATAATAGTGACGGTTAGGACTGAAGTTCATTGGTGGTCTAATTCATAGTGACCCTCTCTCTGTATGGTGTATGAAATTGTGACATCAATTGAAACTTAATCTACTTTCACCAAAGCTTGGATTTTAAATATATTTGCTTTAAAAAATATTAAAGAGATGTTAAAATAATCAGTATAGTTTCATAATTATGAGTATATTGATACATGTAAGCTGAATTTAAAGAAGGTGCTTTGAAAGGTGGAGGGACAGCAAAGGAGACGAAAACCCTCAACCAGATGGATTATCCCAGTGACTGCAGCAGTGGGCTTGAGTGTATCAGAAATTGATAATGATGCAGGGACAGGACAGGGTTCAGATATTTGTTCATAAGGTCACTGTAAGTTGTACTCAACTCAGTGGCACCTAAGAACGAGCTGAACTTAGCAAAAGAGGTTTTTGTTGTGTAACTACAGCAATGTTTTTTTTAAAAAAATAATAAATTTCTACTGAAACATTGCACAAAAATTTTATATTTGGTTAGTTTGGTGCAACTCCCTCTGGCAATGTTTGTTGCCTCGTGTCTTCTACATACTCCACCACCTAGTGGCACCACCCCATTAATTTTTAGTTTATATTGGTTTGCTTCTTCCTATTGCTTTTTTTTTTTTTTTAAATTATTTTGTATGTGTGTGTACCGTCAAATCGGATCTGACTTGTACAGGAGGAGATTGCCACTGCTTTTTAAATACAAAAGTTAATATAAAATTTTCTTGTAGTTGTTCATATTTTAACTTTTCCCTCATCTGCCTTCCTTTCTCCCAATTTACTGTCTTTACTTTCCTTCATTTTCCCTTAAATAAGTCTTACCTGTAGATCCTTCTTCCTAAGATAGATTTCCTTATATCCTTTCTTTAAATTATAATTCTCTTCTAGATCTTGTATTTTTATTTAAATCAAGTGTGTACTTACTCCCTTACAGTATACAGTTAAGTTAGTCATTAGTCTCTTTCTTGTTCTCTTTTTTTTTTTTCTTTTTACATTTTTGTTAGTTGCTTCTTTTTAAGGCATTTCTTTCTCCAGTCCAGGTCCTTTTTTACTACTCCTAGCTGAATTGTATTGTTAGTATTTGATAACAAGAAAACAAATATAAAAACAATAGCATGAATTCAAAACTCTTTATTTTTTAAAAATTCATCTATGTTTAACCATACGTGTAAATAACTTAAAATATGATAATTAAAAATAATGTCTGTATTAACCATGCATTGTATATACTTTTTAAAAATGGTACACATACTTGGTAGCCATATTCATTCACATACTATAATTGGATAGTAATGACAGCTCTGACTAAAATGCATGGGTGGTCTAATTCATAGTGACCCTCTCTACAGTAGTAGGAAATAATGCATTTAAAGGTTAAAATAGTTAAATTAGTACAGTTTTATATTTATGAGCATATTGGTACATGAAAGCTTAATATGTTTATATACATTTGAGGACGCTGAATTGCCACACAGTCTGAAATTTAGGAATTACTGTCATAAAACCAGAAGTAGTGAAGTAGTGCTATGTTGCATTTCTTCATTGATGTAAAGAACCTTAAGGATCATTTCTTTCTCACATTGCGTTGAATTGGAATCAACTCATAGCTGACTCTCCATTGTATTTCTGAGGCCATAAAATCAAATGGGAGGAGATTGCCTGTCTTTCTCTAGGTGGAGTCACACCACTAAAGATGAAGGTACAGTCTTTGAGTTAGCAGGACCACTCCCTATGGATTGCAGCACAGGAGCACAATCATTTCTGTTGTTGAATACCTTTGAGTTGAAACCCAACCCATTGCTGACCCTCCAGCCATTTTCAGAAACAATAAATTGCACTGGAGGAGGTTGCTCATCTTTCACTCACAGAGCAGCTGGTAGATTAAAATGGTATTTTTAGGTTGACAGCACAGTTTATTAACCCTACACCACCAGAGCTCCTTCTAGTAATTTCAAGGATTAGTTAAATTCTCGAGCCTAATTTTGGATATTCCTGAACTTAGGTCAAGAAATCAAAAAAGTATTACCTTGGGTAAATCTGCATTGGGAAAAAGACGTCTCCAAAGTGCTAAAGAGCATGTATGTCCATTTAAAGACCAAAGTGTGCCTGATCCAAGCCACTTTTTGTGCTTCTGAAAGTTGAACAGAGAGTCAGGATGACAGAAACAAAATCAGTGCCTAAAAGTTGTGGTTTTGTAGAAGAGAGTTACTTACAGTCCCACAGACTGCCAAAAGAATAAGTCTGTCTTGTGTGCAGTGCAACCAGGATGCTCCTTCGAGTTGAGGATGGTCAAGTCTTGTCTCATATACTTTGAGCATGTGGTCAGAAGGGGCCAGTCCTTGGAAAGGAACATCATGCTGGAAATGGTGAAAGGTCAGAGGAAGAGAGGAAGATCTTGAGCATAAGGGATTGACATATTGACCTAACAGTGGGCTCTAGCATATCTGAGATTTTGAGGATGGTGCAAGATAGCACAGCATCCAGATCTCTTGTTCACAAGATTCTGTGAGTCATATAGTCACTTGATGGCACCTAACAATAGTTCATCTAGATGTCCTTAGCTCCTCAATGTGTGATCTTTTATGAAGCCTTTAGTACAAGTACTAGAAAGAAATGGTAATTTGGCTTTGTTATAGATTCCCCCTGCACCACCAAGACCTGATTTTGATGCTTCAAGGGAAAAATTGCAGAAGCTGGGAGAAGGCGAAGGGTCAATGACGAAGGAAGAATTCACAAAGATGAAGCAGGAACTGGAAGCGTATGTGATTTTTAAAAAAAATTGTTGCTTTGGTGAATTGAGCTTGTTTAAAACGTTTTTGTGTGTGTGTGTGTTTATGTGTATGTGTGCTCTCTGATATCCCATCTTTTAATCATGTCATCACAGTGACCCTTTCAGGATGATACAGGGTTAAGCCACACAGCCTTGTAAATGATCATGATCAGGGCCTACAGGAAAATTATAGGATAATTGTCTGCGTTGTAAAATTCTTTAAATTATTACTTAAATAGATGGTTGACATTTCAAAACAGTGGATTCTAAAGCTTACAAAAAGTTGTAGAAAGGGAAAAACCGTTTTTTAAAGTGAGATGTAATATTTGGTCTGTTTTTATGTTCTTTAGAAGGCCTTACTCATTGCCAGCCTAAGTCTCTTTGTTCAGTATATGCATACTACTGCTTCTTTTTCTTATGAAAATGTGCACTGAGCAATTCTTTGCATATATTATTGGTGTGTGTGTGTGTAAAGTGTGTGCATGTTTATAAAATTTCCTTCTCCTTTTTTCTTTGCCTCTGGCTTCTGCCGATACAGGAAAAAATAAATACACAGTGATGAGACAATGATTAAAAATGTTTTTCTTAAAAGATTATTGTTTCATACTTAATAGAAGTGTACTGAATCATTTTTAAAACATTTTAAAAATCTATTTCCTTTTTAGAGCATTTGTTGTTAAATACAGAATCTCCCTTTTATTGAACACTGAATTTGTTTTATACTGTTTCTCTGCATTTTGAGAGCTGTATAAGGAAATCATTTTCCTTGCATCATGTCATCTCCATTGCTCTTTTTCAGGCCATTCCCCCCCTTTTGTAAATTTCTGTTTCTCTTCCACTTAGTTTCAGTTTTCAAGTGTATATTCACATTGCTACTAGACAACTCTTCAGAATTCAAAATTTTCTTGAAAAGAAATCAGCAGGGTGAAAGATATTTTACGAATTCTGTCAGTTCTGGATGCAAGTAGTCTGATAGCAGACAGATATATGCTTATAGTTAATAAGACTGAAACTGGAAATTAGCAGAGCACATTAATATTGAGGAGTCTGTGATTTTCCAGTAGCCCTGATCATGATTCTTTTGTGGTCTGGTTAGGGGTTGGATAACAGAGAACCTTGGGTTTATTCTACTGCTACCTCCATCCTCTGCATCCTTCTTTTTTGTCTTCACTGAATGACTACCCTCACAGAGATCAAACTTCTCCCAACATTGATCCTGCTGGTTGGCTGGTATGTAAAACTTATCCTCCTTGCACGTAGTTGAAGCAAGAATATCTGGCCTTTTCCTTGAGTGTTTGTTTTGTTTTGCTTTTTCCAAACCAACATGTATATAATCACTCATAATAAGAAAATATTTTAAACACTGTTCTTAAATGTAATGGCAAAAGTCAAATTCTCCATGGTGTGCTTCTTTTTTGTGTGTTTGGGTCATTAGATGAAATTAAGAATAACTAAAAAAATATGATTGCCGTGGTTTTGGTTTTGATATTTTTTGCACTGAAATATTTAATAGCTGCAGTTAGCTAGAAATTTAGTCATTAAGGTTGGGTCATATAGTTTACTAGTGTACTTTTTTTGAAATAGAAAGGTTGATGAAGCTTAAAAATTAACATTTAAATGTAATATTAACAAAAAAGTAATATTAACTAGCATGAGCTGAGTTTTATATTCCTCATTAACACTTTAAGGCCGTTGTTTACATGAATTATATTTTGATGTCTCTAATTTAGCAGTTGGGAATAATCCAGAAAGTATTTGCCGAAAAATGGTTTGAAGATAATTTTCTAGTTGATGCTGATTTTCCTTACCTTTAAATTTGTTTATTGTTTCTAGTGAATATTTGGCAATATTCAAGAAGACAGTTGCAATGCATGAAGTATTCCTGTGTCGTGTGGCAGCTCATCCTATTTTGAGAAAAGACATAAACTTCCATGTGTTCTTGGAATATAATCAAGATGTGAGTATTAAACTGAATTGATTAAGTCAGTGTTTAGAGTTGAGAGTCAAGAGTATTTGAAAACCATTGAAGATCTTTCTTGAAGTGATCATTGTTTTTCAATGCAGTTGAAAATGATACTTTTACAGTACTAAGTAGCAATAGAATATTTATTGAATAAGTTATATTGGATCATGTTAGTACATGGCACATTGTATTTCACCCTGAATTTGAGATAGTAAAATTTATTGTTATCTCTTAAATTTTATTCTCGAGTCTTCTAAAACTAAGTTTAACTGATCATCTTCAGTGTTAATCATCCCTAATTTTCTTTCCTCCTTCCCTGCCTGAAAATTGTGTTACAGGGCAAGAAGAGAAATTTATTGAAATGGTTGATTTTTAAAGATTTCTATGTTAAACCTGCTGACAAGACTTTCTGTTGTTGTTCGTGAGTGTTAAAATTTTGAGACTTAGAATTGGAGGACAGTAACTCAGTTTTAGAAGTTGTTTGCTGATATATTAATATCAAAGAATTTTCTATACATTCATTTTCCTTTGTGACTTGATTTCAATAGATATTTTAATGTCCTTAGTCTTAACAATGGAGCTCTGGTGGCCTAGTGACAAGAAGCTGCACTGCAAACCAGAAGGCAAGTGGTTCAAGGCCACCAGGTGCTCCATGGGAGAAGTCTGAGCATTCTCCTCCTGTTGATTAACTGCCTCTGAAAACCCTCTAGAGGGTCAGCTATGGGTCAGTTCTAACTCTTCGGTGCACAACAACAATAGTCTAATAATAGAGGAAGCTAATTATTTAAAAAGGATACGAGGTCACTCAGCATTGAAGAAATATAGTGCCTTGAGCATGGAAAATATATTTCTGTAGGTATAAATGTGATTTATAACACTGGCATTTAAAGTAAATAACTAGGAATTGAACATTATAGACTAGATTATTAATTATAAACAACTTAAAAATAATTCATGAGTAGGCTACAAAAGTACACATGGAAAGAACCACTGCTCACTTTCTACCCTGTCATTACTTCTTTTTTTGCTTGCATTTATCTTTGATCAGGGCTAAAGCTTCAGTGGTAATTTGGTAGAACAGTGTTTGTATGAAGTGAGTCATGGTAATATGATTGAAGGACCACCTGAGCTAGATAAAGTAGTAGTAGCTCCTTTTCCTAATTCTCTATGCCATCACTGCTACACTTAACACCATTAAAATGATACATCTATTTTTTTCAGCACCACTTGCTTCCTATACATCTGAAAGTTGGACAGTAAAGAAAGAATACTGAAGGAGAATTGATGCCTTTGAATTGTGGTGTTAGCTAAGGGTATTGACTATACTGTAGACTGCCAAAAGAACAAACAAATTAGTCTTGAAAGAAGTACAGCTAGAGAGCTCTTAAGAGCAAAATGGTGACACTTCATCTCACCTTCTTTGATCATATTTTCAGAAGGAACCAATCATTGAAGAGAGACAACATTCTGGCAAAGGTTGAGGGTTAAAGAAAAAGACCCTCAACTTGATGGATTGACACAGTGAGCTTGAGTATGACTGATATCTTGAGGATGGTACAGGATAGGGCAAAGTTCAGGTCTGTCATTCATAGGGTCACTGTGAATTGTAGAAAACTTGAGGCACCTACCAGTATTTTCAAGATCATTTCATAAATTATCTGCCTTAGTCACTAAAATTTAAGATCTTTGAGGGTATCCCTAAATCCTCGTGATTTTAAAACTGTGTGTGGCAATTATAATGTAAAATAAACCCATGCACTGTTGTTGAGTCATTTCTGACTCATAGTGCCGCTCCATCCAAGTTTCCAAGGCTGTAAATCTTTACAGGAGAAGACCACCCATTTTCCAAAGAACAGCTGGTTCATTTGAACTGCTGAGCTTTCAGATAGCAGTGCAATATGTAGCACACTCCATCACCAGAGCTCTTTGGTAAGATAAGTATTTGTTAAATTAACAAGTGAGGATGATGATGATGTACCATTGAGTATGTTCCAGCCTCACAATGCCTGTGATGCTTAAGCCCACTTTTGCAGTCACTGTCATTCTATCTTGTTTAATGCCTTGCTATTTTTTGCTGACCCTCTCCTTGATCGTGCATGATGTCTTTCTCCAGGTACCATGTCCAGAGTATGTGATAGCAGGTCTTCCTGTCTTGCTTCTGAAGAGTAGTCTGACTGTACATCTTCTAAGACAGATTTGTTCATTCTTTTGGCAGATTTGTTATACTCAGTGTTCTTCACTAACACCATACTTCAAATGAATCTGTTCTTTGGTTTTCCTTATTCATTATCTAGATTTTCTATGCGTATGAAGTAATTGAAAATACAGTGGCTTGGGTCAAGTGCGCTTTAGTCTTGGAATACTTTCAAGAGGCCTTTGCAGCATATTTGCCGAATACATTTTTTTTTACTACTGCTTCCATGGACTTTGATTATGGACTTAAGTAAAATTAAATCCTTGAAAACTTAAATCTTTTCTCCATTTATCACAGTGTTGCTTTTTGGTAGAGCGTGTGGTCAGAAGGGGCCAGTCCCTGGAAAGGAACATCATGCTGGAAATGGTGAAAGGTCAGAGGAAGAGAGGAAGGTCTTGAGCACAAGAGATTGTCATAGTGACCTAACAATGGGCTCTTGCATATCTGAGATTTTGAGGATGGTGCAGGATAGCACAACATTCAGATCTCTTGTTCACAGGATTGCTGTGAGTCATAGTTACTTGATGGCACCTTACAATAGTTCATCTAGATGTCCTTAGCTCCTCAATGCCTGATCTTTTAACTCAGTTGTATTATAATTATATTGAAATGTATGGCACATAACAGCAACAACAACATTGAACTGTAATACATGCAGAAAGCTGTAGCTTATATTCTTCATAAATAAGTACTTCACATTTTCTTCACTTTTCCACAAGCTCATTTGTATCATCTGCCTGCTGCAGGTTGTTAGTGAGTCTTCTCTTTAAGGTAAAAAAAAAAAGTTGAAAGCAAAAGAGAAAGAAAGAAGTTGGTCCCCAGAAACTGGCCTTTAAAGTGTGGTCTGAGAGAGATGACAGGCGGCCACACCCAGAGAAGGTCAAAATAGTGCTCTGCCAGTCAAAGACCTTTTTATTGGGGGTTTTAGGGAAGACTAGGGAAGATGGTATTTTGCTTGGAATTTGAAGCAGGGGTCCTGTTAATTAACTTGGGTATGGGCTTTTGTGATCAGGCCCAGAGTCTTATAGGATCCAGTCACTTTAGACATTATCAGGTTTTTTAAAGCCCTGGGGACAACTGCAACATTCTTCCTCCAGTCTCCAATTCTGATACCTATATTAATCCACCTTCTTAGATTATTTGATCAGTGTTTATAGTAAATTAATATGGTAAAGGATATAACCCTAACCTGGATGCACACTTTTCCAGATTTTCAACAACACAATTTCCCCTTCTATTCTTATGACTGCTTCTTGACCTGTGTCCAGGTTCAGATGAGCATAATTTAAATGTTCTTAAGTTCAGATTTTTTGCAATGTTTTCTGTAATTTGTTATGGTCCATGTACTTGAATACATGTGCATAATAAAAAAATGCCGGTAAGCAAAAAAAAAAAATGCCGGTAAGCATCTCTCTGGTATTCTCTACTTTAATAAAGATCCATCTGACATCAATACTGATATCCCTCATTCCACATCCTCCTCTTATGTATAAAGGTTGATTTTGGCAATTTCTTGGGATGGTACTGCTGCAACTATTACTGAATTATCTTCAGCAAAAATATTAACTTGCAGTTGTAATACTGATCTTGTCAGTAATTTCTGTGTTCTGTTGGATCACCTTTGGATAAAAGGAATTTCTTCCCAGTCAGTTGGTTAGATCTACCAAACGTGTTGACATAACTGATTGAGTGCTTCCACCTTTGCACTTATTTATTAAAAACTGAGTATTCTGGTAGTTCTTGGAACTTTAGTGCAGCTTGGACCTCTTCCATAGATAGCATCAGTTCTTAATTATATGTTGCCTTCTCAAATGGTTGAAGATAGACCAGTTCTTGTTGACACTATGACTTTGTGGATTTCTGCCATCTTTTGTGTGTGTGCCATCCCTCTTATGTTTCCTACACCATTCAATATTTTTCCCATAGATTTCTTCAGTATTGCAACTTTAGTCTTGAATTTTTTTCAGTATTTTCAGCTTGACAAATGCCAAGTTTTTTCTTCCCATCTGGTTTTCTAACTCTCGGTCTTTGCACATTTCATTAAAAGACTTTGGCCTATAACTGAAAGAGGATAAAATAGATGAATGGGACCTTTTATGAAAAAAATCCCTATCCACATCCAAAAATTTCTCCAACAGAGTAAAGAGGGAAGCCATATATTGGGAAGAAATATTTGGTAATGACATGTCTGATAAAAGGCTTAGACCTAGAATTTAGAGAATACTTGAGCACTGCAACAACATAATAGTAAATAAAATAAACCAATTGAAAAATGGGCACAAGATATGAACAGACACTTTACCAAAGAAGACTTTCAATGGCTAGCAAGCACATGAAGAAATGTTCGAAATCCCTAGCTCTAAGAGGATGCAAATCAAAACTATGAGATATCATCTCACCCCAGTCAGAATAGCAAAATTTAACAGAACAGCAAGTAACAAATGCTGGCAAGGTTGTAGAGAAACTGGAACCCTTGTGTAAAATGGTGCAACCACTGTGGAAGGCAGTATGGCGCTTTCTCAAAAAGTTGCAAATAGAGATACCATTTGACCCAGCAGTTCCACTACTGGGACTATACCCCAAAGAGACCATAACGGACACCCAAACAGATATATGCACACCCATGTTTATTGAGGCTTTGTTCACAATAGCAAGGAGTTGGAAACAACCTAAGTGCCCATCAGCAAACGAATGGATAGAGAAGCTGTGGTATATTCACACAATGGAATACTATGCTGCGTTGAAAAATAAGGAACTCATACAATATTCAAAATGGGTGACCCTGGAGGACATTATTCTGAGTGAAGTATCTCAGTCACAAAATGACAAATACTGCATCGTGCTACTGTTATAAAACAGGACTGACCTCAGGGTTAGGGGGAGACTGAGAAAGATGGGTTCAGTAATGTATACTGCATTGAAACAGATGAGGGAGAAAACTGTTTAAAAGGGATATGTGATTAGGTATTTTTGTCATGACAGGAGTCCAGAGCAAAGGCTGCATAGTTGAGTGGACCTGGGGGGAGGGATTGTAAAACAATGAAAGAATTTTTCTTTTACTTTTTCAAGAGGGTAGTGTACTGGGGGGGGGAGGGGGAAGGTTGAGAGGGGAGAAAAGTGCAACAATGAATGAATGGAAATCCAAAGTCTCTGTAAATTTTCATTGAAATTAATAGTAAATGAAAAAAAATTATAGAATACTTGAGCACCACAAAAAGATAAACAACCCAATTTAAAAATGGGCACAAGATATGAACAGACACTTCACCAAAGAAAACATTCAGATGGTAAACGAACACATGAAGAAGTGCTGAAAATCCCTAATTCTAAGAGAGATTCAAATCAAAATAACTATGAGATACCATCTCACCCCAGTATAGCAAAATTTGACAGAGCAGCAAACAAATGCTGGTGAGATTGTGGAGAAACTGGAACACTTATTCACTGTTGGTGGGAGTGTAAAACGGTACAACCACTATGGAAAGCTATATGGTACTTTCTCAGAAAGTTGCAAATAGAAATACCATTTGACCCAGCAATTCCATTACTGGGAATACACCCTAAAGAAACCATATGATGTATGCACACCCATGTTTATTGCTGCTTTGTTCACAATAGCAAAGAGTTAGAAACAACCCAAGTGCCCATCAACATATGAATGGATAGAGAAAACTATGGTATGTTCACACAGTGGAATACTGTGCTGAAAAACAAGGAACTCATGAAATATACAAAATGGGTGACCCTGGAGGACATTATGCTGAGTGAAATATCTCAGTCACAAAAGGACAAATACTGCATAATGCCACTGCTGTAAAATGGGACTGACATTGGGGTTGGGGGAACTTAAAAGAGGGGATAAAGAATGTATACTGCATTGAAGTAGATGAGGGAGAGAACTGTTTAAAAGGAATATATGATTAGATTTTTTCATGACAAGAGTTCGTAATAAGAGCTGCAGAACAAAGTGGACTTGGGGGGATTGTATAACAATGAAAATTTTTTTTTCTTCAAAGAGAAAAGTGAACTGGGGAGAGGAGTGGGTAGGGAGGAAAGTGTGCAACAATGTATGAATGGAAATCCAAAGTCTCTGTAAACTTTCATTAAAATGTAATTAAAATAATACTTTGTTTTCTCAAGCTGCCTTTTAAAATCTTCTGTTTAGCTCATTTACTGCATCATTTCTTCTGTCTGCTTTAGCTACTGTGGTTTTTTTGTTGTTTTTTTTAAATACTAGTTTTTTCTTTTTTTTTTATTTTATTTTTTGTGTGTGTGCACGTGTACCGTCAAATCAGATCTGACTGGTACAGGAGGAGATTGTCCCTCCTTCCCCGGCAGAGCATCTGGTGGGTTCGAACCTTGCGCCTCTGGGATTGTAGTTGCAGTTCCTTGCCACTAAGCTGCTGTGTGCTTTGTTTTAGCTACAGTATATATTCAACAAGTTTCAGAGTCTCTTGATGCTCATTTTGGCTTTCCTTTTTTTTTTTTTTTTAGTGGCAATTTGCTTTATCTTCTTCATGCCATTTAACAGCTCCTCTGATCTTCAGTCCTAAATGTTCAGTGTGAAATCTGTTCTTGGGATGGTCTCTAGATTTGGGTGGGATATATTCAGTTCTACTTTGGCTCTTGTAGGTTTGTTTTAATTCTCTTCAACTTCAGCTTGAGCTTGTATATGAGCAATAGATGGTCTCTTCTGCACTTGGCCTCTCTCTCATTCTGCTTAGTGATAGCAAGCTTCTCCATCTTTTTTTAAAAAATGGAGTCAGTTTGATTCTTGTAATAGTACATTCAGCAAGGTTCATATGTATAGTTACCTTTTATGTTGTTGAAAAAAGAGAGTTCCAATTGATGGGTTGTTGATCTTAAAAAATTTTGTCATACAATCTCTAGTGTCATTTGTATCAGCAAAGCCATTTTCCTAACTTGCTGGCGCTCTCTTGTTTCCATCTTTTACATTCCAGTTACCTGTAATTAACAAAGTAATTTGACTGTGTTTTTGATCAATTTAAAAATCTTTTATTTCTTCATCTTTGGAATTAGTGGTTGGTGCATAAATCTGAATTAGAGTTGTAGTAGTAAACATAAGGCTATGACAGTGTTATACTTAAAAATGGATCTTGAAATTATCTTTTTGACAATGAATGCA
The DNA here is from genome assembly GCF_000299155.1 of Elephantulus edwardii. Taxonomy (NCBI): domain Eukaryota; kingdom Metazoa; phylum Chordata; class Mammalia; order Macroscelidea; family Macroscelididae; genus Elephantulus; species Elephantulus edwardii. The sequence goes on along the minus strand of NW_006399850.1, from coordinate 36,592 downwards.
ATACCATTCCTCTTGAATTGTCATTCTTGGAGGAGTAGATTGTTTATCTTATTCGGAATAGTCAGTACCAGTTTATCTCAGCTAACTTAAGCCTATGATATTGATCTTATTTTTTTTAATTTTAATTTCTACAAATTTACTAAGTTCTTTTTTTTGAGGTTTTTTTTTTAACTTATTACTAATTTCAATGAAAATTTACAGAGACTTTGGATTTCCATTCATTCATTGTTGTACTTTTCTCCCCCCCCCCCTTAGAAAAGTAAAAGAAAAATTCTTTCATTGTTTTATAATCCCTCCCCCAGGTCCACTCAACTGTGCAGCCTTCTCTCTGGACTCCCGTCATGACAAAAATACCTAATCACATATCCCTTTTAAACAGTTTTTTCCCTCATCTGTTTCAGTGCAGTATACATTATTGAACCCATCTTTCTCAGTCTCCCCTTAACTCCAAGGTCAGTCCTGTTTTACAGCAGTGGCACCATGCAGTATTGGTCCTTTTGTGACCGAGATACTTCACTCAGAATAATGTCCTCCAGGGTCACCCATTTTGAATAATATTGCATGAGTTCCTTGTTTTTCAGTGCAGTATAGTATTCCATTGTGTGAATATACCACAGCTTCTCTATCCATTCGTTTGCTGATGGGCACTTAGGTTGTTTCCAACTCCTTGCTATTGTGAACAAAGCCTCAATAAACATGGGTGTGCATAAAACTAACATTTTGAGATTGCTGTTTTTGGTCAAAGAATACAGAAGACATTGCTTTCCATTTATAACCTAAAAAGAAGTTAAATTACCTTTGTTTCAGTTGAGTGTTCGAGGAAAAAATAAAAAAGAAAAACTTGAAGACTTCTTTAAAAACATGGTTAAATCGGCAGATGGAGTAATTGTTTCAGGAGTAAAGGTAAGAATTTATTTGATTAATAGTTAATGGTTTGAAAATGTACTTTTAAGGAGAGAGACTGAGATTATAGGTGAACAAAAGACTACTTTGGAATAAAAGATAACTTTGGTGGTCCATTCCCATAATGGAGTATTACACAGCACTAACAGTCTGTCCTGGAGCTGGAGCCAGGTTGCTCCTTAGAGGCAAGGATTTTGAAATTCTGTCTCACATACTTTCAGCATGTTGACAGCAGGGACTAGTCCTTGCAAAGGACATCATGCTTGTAGGGGTGGAGGGGCAGCACAGGAGAAGATGATCCTGGATGAGGTGAATTGACACAGTGAGTGTGGCAGTGAAGGCTAGTGCATCAGAGACAGTGAGATTGGCTCGAGATAGATAGGGCAGGTTTCAGGGTTATTGTTTATAGGGTCACCATAAGTCATAGTCTACTTGAGAGCACATAACAGGAAGGAATAACAATTTCGTAAAATACTATATAACTTGGGAGACTAAAGAGCATTTTGCAGAGTGAAATTTATCAGTCGTGTAAAGACAAGTACTACATAAGGTCACCATTGTAAAAAAGGATAACTAAGTAAGATGTATAAATGTTCAAAAGGGAAAGAGAAAGGGAGCAGAAAAAGAAGGAGGGAGGAAAATCACTGGTATAGTAGAGGTTAGTCAGTGGAGGGTAGGTGAAATAATGGGAAAGGTTCATGGAGGTTTGGAAAAACAAGGTATATAAATGGTAATTATATAAAATAAATTATATGAATGATTGTATAAAACAAAATATATGTACAAAGGATGGTGTATATGAATGACTGGATGCAAATTAATAAAAAATATTTTTTAAAAAATTTGTACAGTAAAATCCTTATACCAGGAAAACCAGAGCCCCAACTTCCCTTTCTAAAGGGCTCCCTTCTCCAAGGGTAGAGAAGGCTTCTGAGCCAAGGCATGTGCCCACATGGAATCTATGACTCATTTCTCCTAACCAGGCATGCTTCATATGTTAGAACTTCATATTTCTTTGCTCACTTCCAAGCCGCCTTCTACATGTTGCCTGGACTTTCCCATGCATTTGGCCTCTATAGGGTAGATTGTTACAGGTATGGACTTTGTATGTGGTCAAGGGGTTCCTGTGAGGCAGCGGGTCAAGAAGAGTATAGGAAAAAATAACAGTATCTTGACTGGAATGTTCATCACATACACACAGGATCCTTCTGGATTCAAGACAGAGCTGCAGTGTAGAGCAAGTCAGGCATGTTTATACAGATATGTCTGCAGTAAAACTTGGTTCATACTCTTTATTTTTCAGAGACAGGTCAGTTGATATTTTGGCATTGCATGTCCTTGACTTATTTCCAATAAGAATTAAACAGTTATCATAGTTAGGATTTTGTTAGGCTTATTTGCAAAGTAGTAGCTAGCATTTTTTGAATGTTTACAACATGCTGGTTTTATTTGATCTTCACTACAGCTGATTGACACTGACTGCAGCAATGGATTCAAGTGTATCAGAGTTGATGAGGATGGCACAAGATAGGACAAGGTTCAAGACTGTTGTTTCAAGTGTCCCTTTGAGTCATACTTGACTTGACAACAGCTATTAACAACATTACCCCTGTTTTTACAGTTAAGGAAATTGGCATATATGAACTGGAGATTTAAAATGACATTTTTGTCAGTACCAGCTTTCGTTTCATGAGCTTCTGGGATTTAATGATGGCATTCTTAACTTCTTAGGAGACTCAGATTTTATCGTCATTGTACTGACTTGGATACATGCATGGCCATCACATCTGTTACTGATGGGTTACATGTTGCTATGATAACAATATTTAGCCAAGTTTCCAGATTAAAATGCACTAGGTAAAAAGCTTAGCAGTCAACTTCATAAAATCAGCCAATATAAACCCTATGAGATTACAGTAATCCAGTCCACAGCAAAATGTGGAATGCCACAGGACTGGTCATTATTTTGTTCAGTTATGTTTTGGGTTCCCATTAATAAGGGATGACTCAACCCCAGCTAACAGCAGTAACTTTAGCTGCTTGTGTTCTTTTGCCGTTCTGAAGTTAATCATTTGACACTTTTTCAGTAGTTGGCTAGTCTAGAAGAGAGAATACTGTTAATTTTGGTTTTTAGTTTATACCTAGCTTTGTTTTAAGGAGCATTGGTGGTACAGTGTGTAAACTCTTGCCTGCTAACAACAACAAAAAAGCCATAACAAACCTGCAACTCATTACCAACAAGTTGGAATAGACAACAAGAACTGACTGCCCAGCATATTTCAGAGACTATAAATTGGGAGGAGATTGCTCATCTTTCTTCCTTGGAGCAGCTGGTGAATTTGAACTGCAAGCCTTTAGATTGACAGCACAGCTCCTTGACCACTAGGCCACCAGAGCTCCCTCCTAACCAGAAGGCTTAATGGTTATACCTGCCAACACCTCTGTGGGGAAAGACCTAGTGGTTTGTTCCTGTAAAGGCAAGGAAACCCAGTTGGGGCAGTTGTGATGTATTTAAAGGGTTTCTGTGAACAGTGACACCCGGCAGCAACAAGCTTTGTTTCAAGAAAGAATTGAAGGCAGTAGTTAATTGTATAATTGCTTTCAATTAGCCAGTTTGGTCAGAGTTCCGGGACTTCTTGAGAGGGCTTTAGTTAATAAGGCAGCCTTCTTCATTGGCTTTTGTTGTTGTTAAGTGCCGTCAAGTCGTACATGACTCTTAGTGACCCTGTGAACAAAAGATCTGAACAGCTGTATAACTTTCATCTTTTCTACAAGTTCATAGAGTTTTCCAGAGGCAAGCTATTTCGGAAGTGGATTCCATTCCTCCCTCCAAGCTTGTTTTAACCTGGGAGCTCCACCAAACACTGTCGATCATGGGTAACCATTATCGCATTTGACACATGGGTGTCACAAGTATTTAGCATCACAGCAACCACGAGTTACCTCTGAACAACAAATACACAGACCATAACTATTCCACTTAGAAAAATGTTTGACCAAAATCAGTAAAAACCAGGCCTGCCTGAGGGCTGCAGATTAAATCACCCACCTTTGGCTTGGTAGCATAATTTTCTATCCACATGGCCCACCGATCTCTCTCTGTGTTGGTGTTAAGTGCTGTTGAGTCGTAGACCTTCATTAACCTATAGAATAAGTTAAATAGGTTATATTTCTCCTTGAATTTGTTCCTTTGTGCTCAGAAACAATTGATCACTTTCACTGGCGTAATGTATTTGTTATAGAGGCAAAACATAATTAGGAACATATTTCAGAGCATAGTCTCTGTGGATGAACCATATGGGAAATTTTCACCATGAGCTACAAACTTGCCAGTGACTTTTTTTTTGGCGGGGGGTGGGAGGAGAGGTAAATCTGATGGCAAGAATCTCTCTTTTAAAAAAAAAAATTTGTAAGTTTCATTAAAATTAATAATAATTTTTAAAAGTTGCAAAAACATTTTGCTTTGTTTTTGGTGTTTTTTTATTGTAAAAATAGATGTATGAAGATCCAAGGAGATAAGAGGTAGGAGCAGAAAGAAGGGTGAGGATGGGTAGGGATGAAATCACAGGGTAGCACAATTTGGTTAGTGGAGGAAGTGGATAAAGGAAATAAGAATGATCTGGCAGGGACTGAAGAAGGATAATCTTGGGCATAGTCCACTGGTTGTTTGTTGGGGGTTTTTTTAACACAGATGGTCTTTTTCATTAGTGGTTTTCCCATTTGGGAATAGGGGTGCAGACTCTAGCTACTTTATGCTGAACAGGGAAGTTGAGATGAAGGGGAAGGGGAGTCCACTTTAACACTTGACTGGTGGTCTTGAGTTGAAGCTGCATGCCTTCTTGTTCTGTTAGGAGATATTTATGACGTTTTCTGCCCTCTGGACTGCAAGGTGTTTGCTGTGAGTGAATTCAGTGGAAGTGGCTGGCTGAACTTTGTGGTTCCATCCACCTTTGCTTCCTTAGCTGGCAGTTATATTTCCCTTTTGTCTCTGGAACTGGGCTCAGGGTTTAGGCTCTGGAACAAGACTCAGTGTTAGGTTTACCTCTAGGAAAGGGAGCAAACCCATAGTGAACAGATTTGTGAGTTACATAGAGAAGGGCTTTGGAGGTGTTACTTATAGGTGTTCTGGAGGAGGTGATGGAGAAAAGTGGCTTAGATAAAGTTCCTCATACACACCAGGCAGCTTTCCCCAGGGACCAGGCAGCACACTCCCAAGGGGCAGGTGGCTCTCCTTACAGGCAGGTGGCACTCCCCAGGGGCCAGCCAATGACTTCTTCAGTAAATAGCAGTATATTTCTATTGAAGTTCTAACACACTCAAGTAAATAGAACATCTGACTTTTAGAGGAAACCGATTTTACTGATGATCTTTTCTAAATCTAATGATACCTAAGCATATGAATGAATTTTTTTTTCCTTTTGATTCTGTAGGATGTAGATGATTTCTTTGAACATGAGCGAACCTTCCTTTTAGAATATCATAACCGAGTGAAGGATGCATCTGCTAAATCTGATAGAATGACAAGATCACACAAAAGTAAGATTTTTTCCCCTCTCATTAAAATGTAAAATGTTTAATGGAACAATTATAAAGTAGTTCTATTTATGGTTTGTAATTGTTGATTAGGGCAATGGCTTTCAAACTATGACCTATGAAACTTGTCTGTAATACCCTTTAGGGAATCTGAGGCTAAAACTGTTTTCATAATATTACGATACTTTACCTTGTGCACTATGCTAACATTTAGACTGATGATCCAAAAGCAATATAGGTAAGATCACTGGCCTCTTGCCATGATTCAAGACAAATTATATTTGTCGTCATTGTATGTTTCGTATTGTGCACTCAGAATTTTAAAAATGATGATAAATTTCATTTAAGGATACACTTGATGTAGAAGCAATAAACATTGTTATTATAAATTAACCTTGAGTACACATCAGTTTCTCTTCTGAATGATGAAATGAGAAGTATGCACAAAGCATATTTGCTGCATATTGAGGTACCATGCTTCTCTATAGGAAAACGTATTTAATTCAAGTTAGTAGTCACCAAGGTACAACTGAACTAGGTGCCTTTGTTTTAATAGAGCATCACATTTGCCTGTATAAATGACTGAAAGACTATAATTATTTAGGCTTATATGTTTGGCAGATATTTTCCTAAAAAGCATTTAGTGAGCCTGTCACTTTGAGGAACATAATTGACAGTGTTTGTGCCAGAATGAAATTTTCAAGCTTTCAAGGTTAGAATTTCAGAAAGCCTGCACCCATCCCTGTGATCTAGCTTCCCATTAAAGACTTCCCTTATGAGACTGTAATATTAATAAGTATGGTTTAGTTTTTTTCTTTTCATGTGTACTGAAATATGTCAACATTTGGTAGATGTGCACCATTCATTGAACGACTGGTGGGTTGTTTTTCTGCCTTTTATTCTTTTGCCTTTAATTTATTTTTTTAATAATTTTTTTATTGTGATTTTAACAAAAGTTTACAGAAAACTTGTATTTCCATTCATTCATTGTTTCATGTTTTCCTCCCAACTCTCAACCCACGACACTGTTTTCAGTGCATTAGGTTACAAAATAATGTATGCAAATGATCCTTTCAAAGTGCAGAACAGGAAATGGGGCTTTTAAAAGCTTGATTTTTATATTATTCATGTCCATAAGTTAAATGTTTTGTAAATATAGTTTGATAAATTTCCAAAGCCTGTTGTCATCAAATCATTTTCAACTCCTGTCAACCCGACAGGACAGAGTAGAATTGGCCCATCGGGTTTCCAGGGCTGTAAAACTAGAAATCTGAGAAGAATGCTTATCTTTATCCTACCATCTTTCAAACTCATGACTTTTTAGTTAACAGTCTGATATATTGTGTGCTACTCTGCCTAAATCATGTATATATTTTTGCTATAGGAACAAAAAACTACAAAGGTGTTGAACCATTGCTGATAAAGTTAAAGAAATTATTACTGATTATTCTGTTATCTGGCCCAAAGGAATGTTGCTTTATTAAGAGAGGTAATAATAAAAAAACCTGTTTTATAAAATAATTTTACTAATGGCAAGAAGATGTGTTACAATCCCTAAGGCACATGCTTTGAATCCACCAGATGCTTTGCTGGAGGAGATGTGGCAGTCCCCTTCTGTGCCAGTCAAATCCAATTCTACGGCACACAACCAAAAAAACAACAACAATAAAAAAATAAAATACAACAATGAATGACTGGAAACCCTAAGTCTTTGTAAACTTTCCTTAAAATTAATTTTTAAAAAAATAAAATAATATTCTATAATAGAAGTTTGGTGGGTTGTTTTTTTTTTAATATAATAAAGGAATTAGGCATAGACAAGGAAAATTAAGGGAGTTCTATTGGCACAGTCTTTAGGGAGTTATACTACTAACCCAACAGCTGAACCTTTTACTGTCCAGTATTTCTGAGGGAAAAAGATAGACAGTCTTTCCCTCTCAGAAAATCTGTGCAATTTTTAGCCTAGGAAATCCAATGGAGTTCATTCTGACTTGACATCAATGAAGAGTTTTTATGAAAACTAAGCTTTTCATATAAACCCATGGCTTATTTTCGTACACAACAATGGCATAGCTTTCAGTATCACAACAACTCACAAATTATATCAGTACAGCAAACTGACAGACAAGTGCTATGTCAGTTAGAACAATGCTCTCCCCAAACACAACAAACTGCCACTTTAGTTTGTAACTCTACTAGCAAATCAGTCTTCACACCAGCTTACACATGATTGTTGATTAAATCAAAACAGCCTACTTTCCAGAATCCAAGTGCTTTAAATAAAAAGCTCTCAAGCAGCCCCCCAGCCTCCCTCCACTTTTAATCATGAAGGCCCACCCACCAGGTCCTAATTGGTTTAAACAAGAGGCTTTTAGCCCACAACTGATAGTTAAATCAAAAGACAAAAAACATACACCTGATTAGTGATTATATCAAAACAACCTATGTAGGTAGGTTGTTTTGATTTAATCAACCTAGGTTCTTAAATAACAGGCCTCTGAAAACCCTATCTATGAACAGTAGAGGAACTCGGATAGTTACAGTAGTGTAATGGTAGATGCCAGATTGGAAGTCAGTTGAAATAAGGAAAAATAATGACAAACATTGTTTAATAATTGGAACATAGAATGTATGTAGCTTGAATGTTGAAAAACTAGAAATTTTTAAAAAATGAAACAATGCATGAACATCAGCATACTAGGCATTAGTGAGATGAGATGGACTAGATTTGGCCACTTTGAATCAGATAATCATATGACTTACCATTCTGGGAATGAAAAACAGAAGAATGGTACTGCATTCATAGTCAAAATTGCATTGGGAAAGTCTGCTGCCAGGGACAGCTCCAGAGTACTGAAGAGCAACAGTGTCATTCTGGAAACTAAGGTGCACCTGATCCAGGCCATGGTCTTTGCATTTGCATGCTGTGTATCAGAGAGCTGGACAATAACTAAGAATAATAGAAAGAGAATTGTTGCCTTTGAGCTGTGGTGCTGGAGGAGAGTACTGAATGGACGGCTAGGAGAAAAAACAGGTTTATCCTGGAGAGGGTGAAACCAGGCTGCTCCTTGGAGCCAAGGATTCTGAAGCTCTACCTGACATATTTTGGGCATGTTGCAAAGGAGGGACCAGTCCTTGGAAAGGGACATCATGCTTGAGAGGGTGGAGGGGACAGTACAAGAGAGGGAGACCGGCTCTTGGGTGGATGCTGCTGTGTCAGCACGCGGGAGCCCGGGTTCGAACTCGAAATAAACTTTTTTAATTTGGCTAAAAAAAAAAGAGAGGGAGACCCTGGATGAGATGGATTGACTCAGTGAATGGGGTAATGGACCTAGGTGTGTGAGAGACAATAAGGCTGGCTTAGGAGAGAGCCGGGTTCAGAGCTGTTGTACTTTGGATCACAGTGAGTCGCAAACAACTTGACAGCACATAACATTATCCTGAAAACATAAGTGGTAGGGTATTATCCGTACATAAAAGAAAGACCCATTAATACAACATCATTCAGATACATACTCCTGCATCTAAAGCTAAAGAGGAAGAGATTGAGAATTTTTATCAAATCTTGCAATCTGAAATCAGCATGTGTTAATGATGATTAGTGACCCGATTGCAAAAGTTGGAAATAGTGAAGAAGGAATTGTAGTTGGAAAAGATGGGCATGATTTTTAATGAGGCTGGAAATAGAATGAATTTTATATCTTCAAATATTTATTCAGTGTAATACTTTTTTAAAAGACACAAGATTTTACACATGGACCTTACCTGATGGGCTGCATAGCAATCAGGTTGACTATATCTGTGGAAGAAATTGTTGGAGAAGCTCAATATCTGCAGTCAAAACTAGATCGAGGCAGAGTGTGTATCAGACCATCAGTTAGTCATGTGCAAGTTCAAATTGAGGCCACAGAAAATTAAAATAAGTTCACAAGAACCAAAATATGACCTTGAACCTATTCCATCTGATTTTTCAAGATCATCTTAAGAACAGGTTTGAGTCAGTGAACACTAATGATCAGAGACCAAATGAGTTGTAGGAATCATCCATGAAGAAAGCAGAAAGTCATTACAAAGACAAGAGAAAGAAAAAACTGAAATGGATGTTAGAAGAGCCTCTAAAAACTACACTAGAGTGTAAAAAAGGGAAAACATGCAGAAGTAAAAAAGCTGAACAGAAGATTTCAAAGGATAGCTCGATAAGACAAAATGAGTATTATAATGAAATGTTCAGTGTGCTGGAATTGGAGAATAAAAAGGGAAGAACTTGCTCTTGATTTATCAAGCTGAAAGAACTGAAAAACAAACTTAAGCCTCAGGTCACAATATTGAAAGATTCTAGGGCAGTATACTAAATGACCCAGAAAGCATCAAAATAAGATAGAGGGGATACACGGAATCACTGTAGCAAAAAGAACTGACTGAAAAATTTTACAAAGTCATTTAAAAAAAAAAATCACAAAGTACCATATGAGTAGGAGCCAATGGTAATGTAGGAGGCAGTTAAAGCTGCATTGAAAAATACAAGGCCCCAGGAATCATTGGGATACCAATTAACTTGTTTCAGTTAACAGACGCAGCCCTGGATGTGCTCACAAGTCTATGCCAGGAAATTTGGAGGACAGCTGTCTGGCCAGTGAATTAGAAGAGGTCCATATTTGATCCCATTCCCAAGAAAGGTGATCCAACAGAATGTGGAAACTATTGAACAATATCATTAATATCATATTTAAGCAAAATACTGCTGAAGATCATTCAAAAGCAGCTAGGACATGGATAAGCAATTGCCAGAAGTTCGAGCAAGACTTAGAAGAGGCTGTGGCAACAGGGATATCATTGCTGATGTCAGATGGATTCTACCTAAAAGCAGAGAATACCAGGAAAATATCTATTTGTGCTTTATTGACAATGCAAAGGCATTTGACTATGTGGATCATAAATTGTGGCTAACATTTAGAAGAATGCAAATCCTAGAGGGCTTAATTGTGCTCATGTGAAACCTGTACCTAGACCCGGAGGCTGTTGTGCAGACAGAACAAGGGAACACTACATAGTTTAAGATTAGAAGGGTTTATGTCAGGGTTATATTCTCTCCCCATACCTGTTCAATCTGTATGCTGAGCAAATTATTCAGGAAGCTGGACTCTGAAGAGGAATATGGCATCAGGATCAGAGGGAAATTGATCAATATCCTGTGTTATGCAGATGGCACAGCTTTGCTTGCTTAAGTAAGGTGGACTTGAAGCACTTGTTGCAGAAGAATACAGCTTCAATAGAGACTGCATCTAAGTGTCAAAACAAAAATTCTCACCATTGGACCAGTAGGTGAATGGAGCAAAGAGTGAAACTGTCAACAGCTTCATCTTACTTGGATACACAATTAACACCGTTAATACCAGCAGTTAGGAAAACAGGAGATGTATTGCACTGGGAACGTCTGCAATTAGGGATATGTACAAGTTATTGAGAAGTAATGATGTCTTTTGGGGGAACTAAGGTACGTCTGATTGAGGCCGTGGTCTTGCCAATCACTTGCTGTGCATCTGAGAGATGGACAGTGAATAAGGATGACAGAAGAATTGATGCTTTTGAGCTGTGATATTGGAGAAAAGCAGTAAACATCCCATGGCCTACCAAAAGAACAATATCTTAGAGAAAGTGAATCCAGAGTACACTTCAAAGACAAAGATGATAAAGCTTCACCTCCAAAACAACAATGAGATATCATCGTACCCCTCTTTGCAGAATAGCAAAACTTAACAGAACAGCAAGCAACAAATGCTGGCGAAGCTGTGGAGAAACGGGAACCCTTATTCACTGCTGGTGGAAGTGTAAAATGGTGCAACCACTGTGGAAGGTGGTATGGCGTTTTCTCAGAAAGTTGCAGAGAGAGATACCGTTTGACCCAGCAGTTCTTATACTGGGACTATACCCCATAGAGACCATAACTGCCACCCAAGCAGATATACACATACCCATGTTTATTATGGCTTTGTTCACAATAGCAAGGAGTTGGAAACAACCTAAGTGCCCATCAGCAAACAAATGGATAGAGAAGCTGTGGTATATTCACACA
>NW_006399850.1:6878-24983 GCF_000299155.1 Elephantulus edwardii | reverse complement strand
ACTGCATGGTGCCACTGTTGTAAAACAGGACTGACCTTGGGTTTGGGGAGAGACTGAGAAAGATGGGTTCAATAATGTATACTGCATTGTAACAGATGAGGGAGAAAACTGTTTAAAAGGGATATGTGATTAGGTATTATTGTCATGACAGGCGTCCAGAGCAAAGGCTGCATAGTTGAGTGGACCTGGGGGGAGGGTTTGTAAAACAATGAAAGAATTTTTCTTTTACTTTTCTAAGAGGGAAGTGTACTGGGGGCAAGGGTGGATGGGGGAGAAAAGTGCAACAATGAATGAATGGAAATCCTAAGTCTCTATAAATTTTCATTGAAATTAATAATTTAAAAAATTTTTTAAAATAAAGCATCTCACATACTTTGGGCATGTGCTTAAGAGGGGCTATTCCTTGCTAAGAAACATGATACTCAGAAAGGCAGAGAGATGGTGAACAAGAGGAAGACCCTTAAGCAGGTGGACTGACATGAGCACTAATGTGTCAGGAAGTATGAGGATGGCAAAGGATGGGACAGGGTGCAGATCTTTTGTTCATAAGATTGCTTGCTATGAGTCGTACTTGACTCAGCAGCACCTAACAACACTTTTCAACATTACTCTGAGTTCTGAGCTATAAAATCAAGCAATTTGCATATTTTCCAGTGAGCTGTAATATTTCCCTGACTTAGGTAGAATCCTATCTTTTCTCTCAAAGCAGTATCTTCTAGTATAATATTTATCATATTTAGTTAAAGTCATTTATGTCTTTTTTTCTTAACTAGGCCTTGAGTTTCTCATATGTTGTTTGGCATGCAGGTACTCATTAAATGGTTTTGATTCAATGATTAAATACATTAACGCTTTAACTTTTTTCATAGGTGCTGCAGATGATTACAATAGGATTGGTTCTTCATTATATGCTTTAGGAACTCAGGATTCTACAGATATATGCAAGTAAGAATTTTGATTAAAGCATTAGTGAGAAAATATTTCTTTTGTCACTGTAGGTACATATAACACTTCAGAAAACACATTGATCATATGGAGCTTTGTCCTAAATTTGAGTTAGTGTCATTTTCCCTCTACCTTTTTTCTTCTGTATATTTAAATCTGAGAACTAAAATTGGATTTTTTTACAGTATGGCTTTACATTTACAATGTTTCATGACAAAAATGGGAAGATCTGTTTGTGTAAAAAGAGAAGAGAGAATTTTTTTGTTGAAGTGCTCCTACGTTTTGAAAAGGTTTATCCCCAGGAAATGATAATTTATAAATAGAATAAAATGTATTTACACACCCACATATATGTTTATGTATTTTATGAGAGGCCATACTTACTTTCTCAGTAAAATTGAATGTTGCGAGTTTCTACTTTTTGAAAAAAGACTGTTCTAGATTTTATAGTAAAGTGAATTTTTGGCAATCCTAGGGAGACTGGTAGGGAAAATGTTGGGCATGTTAGCATGGAAAAATTATCTGGACATTTCCTTACAGAGCTGTCTTTTATTTATGTTCTTTTTTTTTTCCCTTCCACTGTTGGTATACTTACATATTTAGTTTCTTTCATTTGCTCATAAAATAATGTTTAAAGTCAACCTCTCCTTGAAAAACACATAAGATTTGTTTTAAAATATTTTTAAGTGGGTTACCTATTTTTTATAGCCAGAGCATTTCTCTAAATCACATATTTGAACTTTCCTCTAACATGTCCTCAGTAGAAATTTAAAATGTGATATATACTGATTAAGACTACCTTCCCAAAGAGTTAATTCTTCAATTTTTTTAAAAATAAAATTCATCTTTGTCCTGTATTGTCTAATAACTTGTCAGAGTAGGTTCATTTTAATAAAGTGGCATTCTTAAACTTTTGTTTTTGTTTTTGGTATTATTTACCTGAATTCAGTTATGTTATCCTCTGTAATTAACTGTTTTACAGAATATTCTTTAATAGGTTAGCATTGGAATTTTAAAAAACTGGTGCCAGCATTTGGCATATAGGCTAAAGTGAATTCTAAGAAATTAGTTGTTCATGTTATTGCTCTGTACGCCTATAATTCTTTTTCAATATATATTTTAGTTAATATTTTACAGCATACTAGTAAAGAGGAAGGCCCTCTGTGAGGTGGATTGCTTCAGTGATTGGGATAATTGGGATGGGAGTGTTGGAGACAGTGCGATTGGCACAGGACAGAGCGGAGTTTAGGGCTGTTGTACTATGAGTCGCTATGAGTCGCAGGCGACTCGATGGCACATAACAACAGCAAGTAAAGAATATCAAGATTAAGTTTAATATAAGACTTAATTCTTCCATTTTGAAACAAAATGGACAGATTTTCTATAATGGTAGATTTCAAGTGACTGTTGGGTATAGATTTGTTGACTTTAATGAAGCCTGTAGTTAACAAGACCATGAAATATTATAATGTGATAAGAATGTTCATTATTAATGTATTTAGAGACATAGTCTCTGAACATTTGAAATGGAAGATTATTTCAAAGGCCTTCTAATGAAGTATTTTTCCCTTCCAGGTTTTTTCTCAAAGTTTCAGAACTGTTTGATAAAACAAGAGTAAGTGCCATTACGTAATCTTTAGAAATCTAAACCTCTATGTGAAGTAGAATTTAACTTGTGATTTTGTTTCTTGGTTGTCTAGTACTGCTATAATAGAAATGCCACAAATGGATGGTTTCAGCAAACTTCACTGGTTAGGAGGCTAGAAGTGTAAACTCAGGGGACAAGTTCTCAGATAGCTTTCTCTTTAAGTTCTGGGATAAAGTACTTCTCTCTTTTCCAACAGCTGTGGTCTTGGCATTCATTTTCCCCAGGGTCTAGGAGGTTCTCAGCAGGGATCCAGATCCAAAGGACACACTCCATTCCCAGCTTTTCTTTCTTAGTGGTAATTTGGTACCTGTCTCTGTACTTACTTCTGTTGCCTTTTATTTCTTACAAGGTAAAAGATAATACAGGCCACACCTGTGGTTACACCTCCCATTAGATCAGGACTGTGACCTGAAAAATGATGTTGCATCCAATCCTATTCCCTTTATAGCTGGTGGCTGATGACATCAGATCACATCGTGGGGCTGATTACATCATTACATAAACTACCAAACCACTGAGAATCATGGCCAAGCCAAGTTGTCACATGCTTAATTAAGTCCATGGCAGTGGGTTAAATTTAGTAGGAAGAAGAGAAAAATTTGGATTCAGTTGAGTTTTTCTGTTAAGATCTTTTGCTATTTGTATAAAAAGTTTTATTTGAAGGTTAGGCTTGCTTTCATATACCTACAGTATAAGCAACTTTTCCTCCTTTCTCCCTGTAGTTGTCATTTTTTACATAGTCTTGTTTGTCAAGGATTATTCATAAATACAGTAATATCTAACATTTTCACTAGTTGATAGAAAAGTGAAAAATGAGTAGTGACTCATTTTGATTACTAAGAGGAGTGGTGACAGTTCAGTGTATAGTTCCAAATTCAGCATGACCTTGCCAGTTGAGTGATATATTTAGTAAAAGAAAAAAGTCCTTACAAGCATAACTGGTCTTATATTGCAAGCCATATAGTCATCTGCTTCGATATCAGTAAACATTTTCTGAAGAGATAGGTTTTCCTGAGTACTTTTTTTTCTGCTTCCTTTCTCTCCTCTCCAGAGGTAATCACTGTCCTGAATTTGAGGTTTATCATTTTCATGCCCTTTTTATACTATGACTGCATAAGTATGTATTCCCAAATAAAACAATATTATTTTATGTGTTTTCAAACTTATATAAATTGTGTTACATATTTTAAAAATTAATATCAACCCTATCACAAAGTAGATTTATGTCAGTTCAGATTCCTCTGAGAGGTAAACATCAAAATAGGATTAAATGTGTAAGAGATTTATTGGAGGAAACTCCAATAAGAATGTAAAGAAGAATGTGTAAGAATAGCCAGGGAAAGATTTTAGATCTTTTTGATGCCCAGGAGTGGGGAGGTAGGAATGAGGGAAAGTATTAGACTGAAGCACAGATCTCTGAAAATGTCAGCCCAGTCAATAAGGAGTCCCCAGATTATAATTCGGTAGAGGAGCATCATGTAATAATAGGCTGGCATGTAGTACTATCCCAGAGCTATCACTGATTAGGTGCAGCCTGAGGCACGTAATGGGGTTGGAGCTCAAACTTGGCAAGAATATAGTTACAGATCCAGAAGTATTATATTTGAGGATAACAGTCAGCTGTAGTTCTTGCCATGATTTATCCATACAATTCTTCTTTTGATTATAATGTACATATAGGAGAGCACCTATCAGAAGTATACAACTCAATTTTTTTCCAAATTAACATAACCTGTTTAATCAACACCTTCTTGAGCAATTTATCAAGAAGTGGAACATTACCAGCATATAACAGTTTGACTTATTTTAATACTTTATATGAAAAAATTACATAAAATGTGGCACTCTCATAGCATTGTATATAGCATGTACTGTTCATCAAAAGGCAAAAAATGTCTAGCGGTTCAAATCTACTTACTGCTCCACACCATGAGAGAAAGATGGGCTCTCTCCTCCCAGTGCAATTTACACCCTCAAAAACCAAGTCAGGGATTTCTGTGATTGAATTGGCTCGATGGCGGCGAGTTTATGTAGTTCTTTTAATCTGGCTTGATAGACTGAACATTATGTTTATAAGATTTGTCAGTGTTGCTGTTGTTGTTATGTGCCATCAAGTTGCTTTTGACTCATAGCAACCCTATGCACAATAACTTGGAACCCTCTCCTCCTCTCCTGACCCATTCTCACTCTGGCACACCTACCCCCATTATCCCAGTTATTGTGTCAGTCTATCTCATTCAGGGTCTTCCTCTCCTCCACCTTCACAAGCATGATGTTCTTATCCAAAGACTGGTCCCTCCTGGCAAAATGCCTAAAGTATGTGAAGCAGAGCTTCAAAATTCTTGCCTCCAAAAAGCAACTTGGTTTCACCCTCTCCAAGTCAGACTTGTTTATTCTCTTGGCAGTCCATGGTATGTTCTGTACTCTGCTTCAGTACCACAACTCAAAGGCATTGATTCTTCTGTTATCCTTATTCATTGTTTAGCTCTCTTACACATAGCAAGTAATTGTAAAAACCGTGGCTTGGATCAGGCACACCTTAATCTCCGGTCTTACATGCTTGCTCTCCAGCACTCTAGAGAGATTCCTGACAGCAGATTTTCCCAATGCAATTCTTCTTTTGATTTCCTGACTTAGTGCCAAGTATTGATTGTGGAACCAAGCAAGCTGAAATTGTCAACAATTTCAATCTCTTCTCCATCTATCATGATGCCACCAGTTGGTCAAATGTTGACAATCATTGTTTTTTTGCTGTTGAGTTTTAATCTGTAATGGAAACGGCAGTCCTTGACTGGCAACAAATGCTTCAGGTCATCCTCAGTCTTGGCAAACAAGGTTGTGGCAACTGCATACCTCAGGTTGTTAATTAGTCTTCTTCCAATTCTGATACCGCATTCCTCCTTATCAAGTCCAGCCTCCTGAATGATCTGTTCGGCATTTAGATTGAAAATGTATTTATGGAGACAGCATGTATCCCTGACACACTCCTTTCCTGATTTGAACTATGCAGTGTTTCCTTTATCTGTTCTGACTACTACTTCCTGGTCCAAGTATAGGTTTTGGATGAGCACAATCGAGTGTTCTGAGATTCCTGTTCTTCTCAAGGTTAGCCACAATATGTTGTGATCCACACAGTCAAATGTATAATCAGTGAAACACAGACATTCCTCTGGTACTCTACTTTCAGCCAAGACCCATCTGACATTGGGTATGATGTGTCCTGATGTCATGGCCTCTTCTCAGTTCAGCTGGCATTTCTGATAGTTCTCTGTCAGTGTATTGTTCCAGTCATTTTTGGATAATCTTCAGTAAGATTTTGCTTGTATGTGATACAGTGATATTGTTCAGTAATTTCAACACTCTGTTGGATCACCTCTTTTTGGAATGGAAATAAGTATGGATCTCTTCCTGTCAGTTGTTCAGATAGTTGTTCTCCTGATTTCCTGGCACAACTGGGTGAGCACAACCAGGGGTGCATCTATCTCTATATTGGAATATGTCAGCTGGTATTCTGTCAAATCCAGAGGCCTTGTTTTTTGCCTGTTCTTCAGAACTGCTTGAAATTCCTCCTTCATCACCATTGCTTCTTGATCATATGTTGTTTCATGAAATTCTTCTGTTAGCCAATTTTTTTGGTACAATAACTTGGTGTACTCCTTCCATATTCTTTTAATGCTTCCTAGATCATTCAGTATTCTGCCCATAGCACGGGTGTTAATGCCTTCATCCTTATTACCATATTCTCTTGTAGAAATATACTTAAATTTGATAGGCATTTACCCAGCAACAATAGTGAAGTTTAACAGGGCAGCAAACATTGAATGCTGGCGAGGTTGTGGAGAGATTGGAACTCTTTTTTTCTTTTTTTTTTCTTTCTGGTTGTGTACCATCAAATCAGATCCAACTGGCACAGGAAGAGACTGCCCCTCCTTTTCCAGTGGAGCACCTGGTGGATTTGAACCACATGCCCTCAGGATTGCAGCTCAACTTCTTGCCACTAGGCCACCAGAGCTCCCTGAGATTGGAACTCTTAGTGACAACTGGTGGGAATATAAAATGGTACAGGTACTATGGAAGACAGTCTGGCGCTTTCTCAAAAAGTTTTAAATAGAAATACCATTTAACCCAATAATTCTACTACTGGGAATATACCCTAAAGAAATCAGAGCCACAACTCAAACAGATGTGTTCACACCCATGTTTATTGTTTCATTATTTGTAATAGCAAAGAGATGAAAACACCATAAGTACCCATCAACAAACAAATGGATAGAAAAACGTATATTCACACAGTGGACTTTTACATAGCATTGAAAAACAGTGAATGCATAAAACATTACACAAGATGGAAGATCCTAGAGGACATTATGCTGAGTGAAATGTCTCAGTCACAAAAGGACAAGTACTGAATAACACAGCTGTTATAAAATAGGACGGAATTGGGGATTGGACAGAGACTGGGAAAAGGGTGGATAGACAAACACTACAGTCGAACAGATGAGGGAAAAAACTGTCTGGGAAGACTACATAAGTAGGTATTATATGTATGACAACAATCAGGAACAAGGGGTGCATTGCAGGGTGGGCTAGGGGAAAGGATGGAGGGAAAATACGCAACAGTGAATAAAAAATAATTTAGAAAAATATGCTACTGAATTACAAGTCTGTTTCTTTTTGAAAAATACATTTAACAGATATTTACATAGTTTCTAGTTTCAGACTCTACAAATAATGCTGCTAATCTTCTCATCATTAAATATGCAGTTCTTTTGTGTCTATATAATTTAGTAGAGTGAGAGCCATAGGGTATCAATGAAAAACATAATTACTTATGCCAAACTAAATATGCCCATTTACATTACCACCAAAATGAATATGAGGGTTCAGGCTCCTCCACAACCTGCTGTTATAGTTGATATTTCCCATCTTTTTGGGTTTGTTTTGTTTTGTTTTTTAATTTTTTATTATTACTATTATTTTATGTGTACCATCAAATCAGATCTGACTGGTACAGGAGGATATTGTCCCTCCTTCTCCAGCAGAGCATCTGGTGGATTTGAACTGGTTACCTCTGGGATTGCAGTGCAACTTCTTGCCACTAGGCCACCAGAGCTTGTCCCATCTTTTTGTTTTAACCATTCAGGTTGGTGTTTAATGTTTAAAATTTTAACAATAATTTTAGATTTATAGGAAAATTGCAAGAATGGTACAAGGAATTACCATATGTAGGTCACCCAGATTTCCTTAATGCTAAAAGCATTATGTCATGTTATTTAAACTTAATTACTCTAAATTTTTTTTAAATTCCATATTCATTCTATTTTGTGCTCTTCCTGTATACTCTTTTTTTTTTTAAGATAAAAGTTATTGTGTACTAATACACAGTAAGATTAGGAAGTTGCACTGCTAACCCACAGGCTGCTCCTTTCAGGCAATTTGAATCTACTGGTTGCTCAGGTAAGATGAGCAGTTTTCTTCGTATGCTTTTACAGCACTGTAAACTCACTGGAAAGTCAGCTATAAGGCAACAACATTGAGTTTTAAAATAAGGCTTAACAAGGGGCGCTCTGGTGGCCTATTGGCAAGAAGCTTCACTGCAATCCCAGAAATATGCGGTTCAAATCCACCAGAAGCTCTGCTGGAAAAGGAGGGGCAATCTCCTCTTGTACCAGTCAGATCAGATTTGACGGTACATACACACAAATAATAAAAAAATTTTAAAAAAAATTAATAATAATAAGGCTTAACAGTGACTTTCCTCAATATGTAAAGGATCCAGTGTAGATTTCCTTGTTGTCTCATAAATGGCTTTTAATAGTGGAATTTGTTTGTATCAGGATCCCAACGAGCTCCATATATCTCTAATATATATCTCTTTCTTTGTAATCTCTGTCCTTCCAAACTTTTTTTGTCTGACATGGCTACTTCCTCTTCTATCCCATCTTGAAATTGCAGTTATCTGTTTATTATTTCTCCATATCTTCAAGCACATTTTAATGTTTTGCCTAGATTTTCTAGTCCTCTTAGGGATTCTCCTCAAAGGAGGATTGGTTTGAATGAGTGTACTGTTACCACCCTTTATTGTTTTAAAATGTATATAATCTATGTGTAGTATCCATTACCATTGAAATGAAGGGGGGGAGAGAAATTATATGTATATAAATTAAGCTGAACAATGATAATGACACTTATAACTGAAAGCTGATCAGATAGAAATTTTTTCCTAAATCATAAATCTCGTGGACTCTCATGTTTCTTTGTTAGAGTTAGAAAGAAAAATAATGAACTAAAAAGAGTTAGAGAGAAAAAAACTTATGTAAAACAGGAAAGGTTGTTAGGACTATCCAAAATTTTCACTTTTCTTTGCAGTAATAAAGAATGATAAGAGAAGAATGTAATTACTAATTATCCAATTTTTATTTGCTTTTTCAGAAAATAGAAGCACGAGTGTCTGCCGACGAAGACCTCAAACTTTCTGACCTTTTAAAATACTACTTAAGAGAATCTCAAGCTGCTAAGGTAACTTTATTTTTCAAAGTCTTAAAATGGAGATTTTCTTTTCTTTTTTTTTTTTTAAAGAATCTGCTTGAGAAGGAGGGGCAGTCTCCTTATGTACCAACCAGATCCAATTTGATGGTACACATGCAAAAAAATTAAAATTTTTTAAAACCTTTAAATTAAAAAAAAAGAGAAGACTTGACTTTAGAAAATGGTATGGTGCTCGGTTTGGTGGCACATACGCTAAAGTTGAAATGATACAGAGAAGATTATCATCGCCCCTGCACAAGAATAACACCAAATTTGTGAAGTGTTCCATATTTTTAAGTAAAAAAGAGGGGGAGGGGGAAACAACTAAGGTTAGTATGCCCAGCAACCAGAGGAAAAACAATAAAGTGAACATCATCAAAATTAGCAACTTCGCTCTGTCAAAGAGTTCACACAGAATGGGAGAAAATATTTGCAAATCTTCTATCTGATAACTGATATCTAGACTATATGAAGGCACTCTGGTGGTGAAGGTGCTAGTGGATAACGAGTTGAGCTGCCAAACCAAGACAGTTTGACTTCCCCATCTGCTGGTCTGGAAAAAAGAATCTCCTCCCTTGCAGTTTACAGCCTCTGAAAACCTGCTAGAGGTTTGATTCCAACTAGACAGCACTTAGCAGAATATACAAAGAACTCTTACTACTCAATACAAAAGTAAAAACTTAAAAGTAGGCAGAGGGAAGTTGCATTGCAATCCTGAAGTCACATGGTTCAAATCCACTGGATGCTCTGCTGGAAGAGGAGGGGCAATCTCCTGTACCAGTCAGATCTGATTCAACAGTACACAAGAAGAAGAAAAAAGGCAAAGGATTTTAGTAGATATTTTCCCAAGGATTTCTAATTTATCAGTAAATATATGAAAATAATTTTAATGTTAAGCACCAGAAATGCAAATCAAGCCACAGTGATAAATCATTTCTCATCCACTGAATGGATTTATCCATAATTTACTGTAAGACCTGTAACTTAAAACAATTAAAAATTCTAAAAATAACAACTATATTATATAATTATATTTTAATTATAAGAAAAAGACTAATAAAGATGTAGAGAAAATTTGATGATCATATAAAATGGTGTAGTTCTTAACAGTTTCGCATTTCCTTAAAATGTTAGTTATCTGACCCAACATTCCACTCTTAGGGTATACATTAGAAATTAAACATAAATCCATACCAGTATGGATTAAGTAAAATGAAATGCAGTCATACAGTGGAATTCAGCAGGGAAAAGAAATGCATTAGCACCTACTTGAAAACATGCTAAAAGTGCATTACTTACTTCAGCTCGTAGGTTGTTGAGGGCAGTAATCAGAACCCTGTGTATGCTCCTTTCACCTTTACCTTCCTGAATACAAAGCCAGTGTGCATGATTATTTCGCTGTCCACAGTAGCCAGGTGCTCTCTAGATTGGCATTGCCTGCTGAAAACTCCACTGTCTAGAACACAAC
Source organism: Elephantulus edwardii (assembly GCF_000299155.1). Classification (NCBI taxonomy): domain Eukaryota; kingdom Metazoa; phylum Chordata; class Mammalia; order Macroscelidea; family Macroscelididae; genus Elephantulus; species Elephantulus edwardii. The sequence continues at coordinate 14,394 of NW_006399850.1, read as the reverse complement.
ATTCAGCCAAGTGGCCACCTACTAAGTCTTAGTAGGAGTTGGCAGAGATGTGCCTTGGGCAATATTCGTAGACTTGGAACCCTCATTTATTGATGAAATTTACACTGGCACCTACTGCAGAGAAGATGCTTCTAATAACTTATCCCCACAGGAACTGCTCCATCAGCAAGAACATCATTAACTTTATGTTGGGGGAAAAAACTTCAAAAATTGGCTGATCAGTATACACAAGTTTACAGGGCATCTCATGTTCACCTCTATTCACCTCTATGATGATGGAGTGCTTCTCTGTTGATCTTGTAGTTGTCCATTTACACAGTCCACTTTGTCTCCACAACTATGGCTGAGCTCTCCAACTCCCTCTTCACTCACACCACCTTGGAGCACTCAGATTATACCTTTATAATAGACAATAAGGCCTCTACAACATTGACTTCCCTACCTATGTTGTTAACCATAATTATAACCTTAACAATCTTATTAACCAGATTATTATTTCCATTTCTGCTTCCCTCAGTTTTATTGGTGCAATGAATGTTAATTTTTAATAGTATTCCAGACCACCCTGGTGCCCTATCCTCCCACATCTACATCCCTCTGATCACAAAGCTTGCTAAGAAAGTTTACTAGGAACAAACAACTTTCTGTTACAAAGGACTTGCTTTGAAATCACAAACCAGATGATTAAATGTGACCCTTACAGTGGTAAATGCCTGGGGTTGGTAGCCTTTTACACCAAGGTTACATGGTCCCCAAAGATTCCATTGCTGCCATTGCCACTATCAAGACTTAAGTACAGTTTTTGGATTAATACCGCATTAGCTTCAAGATTGATATTGCCACCCTCGCACTGTGGCACCTGTTAAAGATACAGTCATAGCAAGTTGTATGCATAATGAATAACACCATAGCTGTTGCTGGGGTCTAAGCTCACCTGAACCAGAAGATTGACCTGGAGTTTGCCAAGTGTGCCTTTTGTTCACAACTACATGGTTGAGTGAATGGAAGAAAGAAAATTTTCTGAGGCCAGTAAAGACATAGCTGCCCTTGGGAAGGACAATAAAGATGTTTATGTGGATTATTTTGAGGAGAGGGTGAGGAAAGAGTACTAATTTTTTTCAGCCCTGCAATATGTCACTCTCAGAATTTCAGCTTCTATGTTAGCTGACAGATAAAAGCTTTTTTAATCTTTTTTATATTGTCTTCACTATCATGTCATCATGACAGTTTTTATCATGTCTTAAAGTAAAAATATTATTAAAAAAAATAACATTCTAAGTGAATAACTAAATAATTGGTTACCAGAAATGGTCCTTTTTATCCTGTGACAGTGGATGGTTCCCCAGCTCAAACCATCTCTATCCCTCAATAAACTTCATTTGCTTTTTATCTGATAACTAAATAGTTGACTACCTAATTTCTTACATATGTTCATCAAAAATACAATTTTATTTTGAAAAAATTAAAGGCCACAACAATGGAAAAAGAAAAAAATTAAAGACCATGTCTAGTTAAGTACATTCTTCTATTTGGATTCAACAATACTGGATCAGGTATATAAGATTTGTTTTTGTAATCTGTTTTATTTTCTCTTGGTTGGATCTACGGTTAATACCTTTGTTACTCACATTCAGGAAATGTATTGCATTGGGCAAGTCCACTGTCCATAATATCTCCAAAATACTTATCAGCAGTGATGTCAGTCTGAAGACAAAAATGTGCCTAATTCAGGCACATACCTTGATTCTTGCCATGTTTATCTGTACTAAACAAAAAGGGTACTTGCTGTGATCTGAGAGCTGGACAATGAGTAAGGATGATAGAGGAATTATTGATGTCTCTGAGTTGTGGTTTTGGGGAATAATATTGAATATTCAAATGAACAAAACAGATAATCTTGGAAAAAAGTGCAGCTAGTGTGTGTCCTTGGAGGCAAAGATAATGAAGCTTCTGTTCTCATACTTTGGGCATGTTGCTAGGAGAGGTTCTTCCTTAGAAAGGGCCATCATGGCTGGAAAGTTGGAGGGTCAATAAGAGATGAAGACTCCCCCCAAAAAAAGATAGACACAGAGAATGTTGCAATAGGCTCAAGAGATGATGAGAATGGCACAGGATAGGACAGGGTTCAGGTCTGTTGTTCATAGGGTCACTATGAGTCGTACTTGTCAACACCTAACAACAACACAAAAAATCTGTTTTTTAAATGCCATCATGACTTGTATTTTAAGATGATATACAACATTACTCCAGTTATGGTGGTTTCCATTCCACACAGTCTAATAATCTTACTGTTTACCTTGATTCTTGCCTTGTTTATCTGTACTAAACAAAACTGCTTCATTAGTCTTTTTAAAAAACAGCATAATGTATTTAAATAAAAAAAGAAAGTGAGCATGTGAGTTAATCCAGAAGCCTTGATGGTGATCGAATTATTTCATTCAGATCCAGCATGGTATGCCAGCCATGGTTCACTGTACCAGTAGATGCCTGTGCTTGTGTCCTTAGTCTCTGCATCTCCTATGTTCTCATCAGCCATTGGAAGCACGTTTCTTTCCTCATCTCTCAACTTTTTCATCATTTTCACCAACTCCACATTGTCAGACCCAAAAGATGTTGATGAACTGAAGAATCACTATTTCTAAATGGGGAAAGAAGCCACAAACTATGATTCCATTTTTCTGGAATATACAATGTAGGCAAATCTATAGAGGCAGAAAGAAATCACTACTGATTGTATGGAGCTGTCCCACAGGACAGTCAGATTTGGTTTAATTTGTTTGTTTGTTTTCAAGTACTGATTGTTGAGATAGACTATCTAATTTGCTCCACAGCAGAAATAATGTTGTTTATCATATCCACTATCCAACCTTTGCACATGAATTCCTTCTGTCTGGAACATTTTTTGTTCCTCATCACTCTTTACCCACTTCCTCTTTGTTTTGCACCTTCATTCTATTCCCTATTTTAAAAAAAAAAAGAATTTGGGTTTACAGAGCGAATCCATTTTCCATTCAGCAGTTCATGTACATTTTGTTTCTTCCCATCCGTTATAATCTCTTCACTGTAACAACACTCATCCCACTACCTGTCCATTTTTGCCATTTCCATTCATCCTTCTTTTTTGTTCTTTCCTGCCTTCTGAACTTTGTTCCCTGCAAATGCTGCCCTTTTTTAATCTAGAATGGTCGATTGTTCTAAGGAATACATACTCCCTATTGTTACTGTTCATTTTATAGTCCTATTAAGTTGATCCACAGGAATAAGTTCCATTCTGGACTTGAAGGGTGACTAAGTGCCGTAGTCTTGGGGAGTTCCACCTGTGTCTATCTGACTAGGAAGCCTGGTCTTTTTCATGATCTTTAATTGTGTGGTATGTGAATTATATCTCAGTAAAGTTACTAGAAACATGCAACATATATTATTGTGAAACATTCTTTTTTTTATAGGATCTCCTGTATAGAAGATCTAGGTCTCTAGTGGATTATGAAAATGCTAATAAAGCATTGGATAAAGCAAGAGCTAAGAATAAAGATGTTCTGCAGGCTGAAACATCCCAACAATTATGTTGTCAGAAGTTTGAAAAAATATCTGAGTCTGCAAAACAAGGTACTGTTATTTTTTTTTATTAATCAGCATTTGTAAAGTATTTTAGATTGTTATGTAAATTAAATTGTTAATTTCTTTTGTTCTCAGAGCTTATAGATTTTAAGACAAGAAGAGTTGCTGCATTCAGAAAAAATTTAGTGGAACTGGCAGAGTTAGAACTGAAGCATGCAAAGGTAATTTCATAATAATAATAATAATGACTGAATAATGTGCCAGCTTTTTTATTTAGTTAGAAGTTATGAAAACTATATTAATCCTGTAATAACAGTTGTCTCCTGTAGAGATTCCATAAACTCTTCCTGAGTTGGAATGATATTTTATATGATCTTTTGATTGCTTCAGAATTAGCCAGCTAGACTCTGTTTAGATGATTCTCGTTTTTCTCACACCTTCCAGAGCATCATATTCAAGAGCAAGTGAGTGTCAGCATTCTTCCCTCCATCGGGCCTGATCAAGGTGTTGACGTGGGCCTGATCAAGGTGTTGACGTTGGCCTGATCAGTATTAGGGCTTCACAGCCTGTTTGCCCTGGTGCTTGTTGGCCTTGATATTCCTAACGAACATAAGAACTATCTTCAAAGGGATTTGGGATAGTTTCCTTTTCAGAAGTAACTTGCCATGCCTTTCTCCGAAGGGAAGGGCCTCTAGGTGGGCTGACACTTCTGATAACAGTAACTTTTCACCACTCCCGGGACTCCTGCTGTAGATCAGAAATTGGCAAACTATAGCCCATCTGTTTCTGTACAGCCCACAAGCCAGGAATAATGATCACATTTTTAAATGATTGGCTGGGGGGTGGGGGGTATGCAAAACGATAACACTATGCAAGGTGATAGTTATATGAAACTCAAATTTAATTGTCAGCAGGAGTGGCATCCACTTCCTAAACAACATACCTCCAGAAACTCTATGAACTTTGATAAATGTCAATAATTATAGAAAGGCTTCAGGCTTTTTGTTCATAGGGTCGCTGTGAGTCATGCTCAACTCGAAGGCAATCAACAACAGTGTTGTTGTTAGATGCTGTTGAGTCAAGTACAACTCATAGCAACCCTGTGAATGGTAGACCTGAACCGTCCTGCACTGTGCCATTCTTGGTCTCTGACACACTCAAGCCTATTACCGTAGTCACCACAGACAATTAGTTGTACTGAAGCATTGTGCTCATTTGTTTATATATTGTCTGTGACTGCTTTCACACTATGACAGCAGTGTTGAGATAGAGACCATATGTCTCCAAAACCAAAAATAATTACTGTTTAGCCCTTTACAGAAGATATTTGCTACACTTTATAGATTCATGACAGCCACTGATTCCCAGATTCTGCCCTTTTTTCAAGTCCTCTCTAAAATAAGTTTTCTCTGAACTTGTTTCTGGTATCTCTTATATTCAATCGGAATAAATTTTTGTTTGCCCCAGGAGGTGATATTGGGAAACATTGGTGGTTGTCAGAGCTAAGAGCAGGATTTATTACTGATGATGTAGGGGGTAGAGGCTAGAGATTCTGCTAAACATCTTAAATTGCACAGACAGTCTTCTACAGCAAGATTTATCTAGCCCCACATGTCCACAGTGCCTCTTGTGAGTCTAGTCTAAATCTAAGCAAAACCCCATTTGCTTCCAGAAGCCACATAAATTATCTTTTTTTAAAAAAACAAAATAGCTGCATAAGTTTACAGCTTACTTAGAAAATATCTCCTCATCCATGCCTTGTTGTTTATGTATTCGTTTTATTGAATCACTCATTAGATCTTTATTAATAACTTGATCTATGCTGTTTTCTAGGTGTTTTGTATAAATATAGGAATAAAACAGGTCAAAATCCCCCCCAAAAAATAAAAATATAACTACAGAAAGGTAGTTTGAAACTACTTTGGATTTTATTTGTTATGCTGAAGTATGTCTTGCTGTATAACTGAATCTGATTGAAACAGAAAATCAAGTACTAAGGTTACCTTTTTGGCCTTGAAAATAGTCTCAGATTCCTTATTAATGAAGTGCAAAATATATGTAGGAGCAGTACAAAAGAGTAGAGCTATAAAGCTGAAGATAAACAGTACTCTTGTGCCCAGCTAGTACAGAGTATGTCCACCCTTGGCGGCATGGCAAAGTATCAGAATATAAAAACTCACAGCAATGCCATTTGAAATATACTTTTACCTTTAAAAAGATAATTTCAAAATTGAAACACCAGACTGACTTTATTTTTTAATACAATTTTAAAATTGTGATTTTAATAAAAGTTAGATTTTCATTCCTTAATTTTTCATTTCATGCTCATTGTACTCCCTCTCCCTCCCCAAGTTGACTTTTTTGAAATACAGTTTATTTCAGACTTGCTTAGTCATTTGTCGAAACTCTGTTCTACTACATCCTTTCAAAAAAAATTTTTATAATAACCTATTTTTCCATAACATAATTTCAGACATCTTTAATTCTAGATAGTTAGAAAAGTTACCTATCAGCAAGGTTCATTTTAGCTGTTTGGTTTAGGTAATGTCCTCTCACTAGCAAACTTACTGTTTTACACGTAATTGTTCTGTGGAGAGGTGCTTTGAAGACTTAATATTCCATTACTCCACTACGGAGTTATCAAAGTAGAAATTTGTCCATGTAAACTGTGGAAGAATTTGTGTAACAATAACCAGTACATGTGGATATCAACTACATTAAATAAAGAGTAGTGCACCTGAGGAGCTAGACAATTCTCTCATTCTAATTAATGGGAATTAAAATGTTAAATAGCAACACAGGGCTAAAAGGCTATAATATTAAAAGTTCAACCTCCCACTGATTTTTTTTTTTCGTAGTTTGATCTACACTTTTTAAAAATTTTTTTATTATTATTTTAATGAAAATTTACAGAGACTTAGGGTTTCCAGTAAATTCATTGTTGTACTTTCTCCTTGCTCACTCCTCCCCCCACCCCTCAGTTCACTCTTCTCTATGAAAAGGAAAAGAAAAATTCTTTCATTATTATACAATCCCTCCCCCCAGGTCCACTCAACCATACAGCCTTTGTTCTGGACTCCTGTGATGACAATAAAACTTAATCACATACCCCTTTTAAACCATTTTCTCCCTCATCTGTTTCAATGCAGTATTCAAAATTTATCCCATCTTTCTCAGTCTCCCCCCCAACCCCAATGTCAGTTCCATTTTACAACAGTGGCACTATACAGTGTTTGTTCTTCTGTGACTGAGATATTTCACTCAGCATAATGTCCTCCAGGGTCACCAATTTTGAATAATATTTCATGTGTTCCTTGTTTTTCACTGCAGTGTAGTATTCCATTGTGCAACTATACCACAGCTTCTCTACCCATTCATTTGTTGATGGACAATTAGGTTGTTTCCAACTCTTTGCTGTTGTGAACAAAGCTGCAATAAACATGGGTGTGCAGCCTCCCACTGATTTTACCATCCATTGATGATTCTGGCTTAAATCAGTTATTTCCATGATTGTCAAATGGTGATTTTCTAATCCATCATTCTTTTGCATTTTAGTTAACTACCTTCTCCTCCCTCATTTATATCGGTGTAACTTCAGTTTTGGGGGGCTTGGGGGTTTGTTTGTTTGTATTTTTATTTGAATGAAGAGTTGCAGAGCAGGTTCACTTTTTCATTCAAAATTCATTTCTTAATTTCATTGAAAATTGTACACATTTTGTTCTACCGAAATACTTTTGGTACCCATAATTAATTACACTTTTCCTACTTTCTTCCTATGTTTCTATTACCTTCTAATCCTTCTATACCTTTTTGTGTCTTCTCATTCTTTAGTGATATTGTACTACTTGCTGCCTATCTCTTATTTTTTTAAAATTATTAAATTTTATTAGTTTTAATGAACATTTACAGGGATTTTGGGTTTTCATTCATTCATTGCTGCACCATTCTCTCTACCCTC
>NW_006399850.1:0-1238 GCF_000299155.1 Elephantulus edwardii | reverse complement strand
TCTGTAAATTTTTACTAAAATTAATAATAAATTTAAATAAAACAAAGAAAAAGAGAAAATGCCAAGCAGGCTGATTTCCACAGTGGTTGCACCATTTACATTGCTATGAGCAGTATGTCAGAGTTCCACCTCTCTTACACACTCACCAGCATTTGTGGTTTGCTTTCTTACTGAACTTTGCTCTTATTACTCTAGGTAACTTCAGTTTCTTTAAATTTCTTTTCGTACACCTTTAGTCTTTGACACAGGTTATGTGTTTTATGTCTTAGGTATGAATTTAATGGAATATTTCACATATAACTGTATTCTTTTTATTATTTGTGATTTAAATGTGTATGATACAAATTTTGCCAATTCAACATCATTTACATTCATATTTGTCCATTTCCAAATTATCCCTTAACTTTTATTTTTAAATTTTTTTTTAACTTTATTTTTTGTGTGTGTACCGTCAGATCGAATCTTACTGGTACAAGAAGAGACTGTGCCTCCTTCTCCAGCAGAGCATCTGGTGGATTTGAACCGCATACCTCTGGATTGCAGTGCAGCTTCTTGCCACTAGGCGAACAGAGCTCCCTTTCCCTCCATTTTTAACAGAAGCCTATGCCTCCTACTCTAAGACTCACCCTTTCCCCCTGCATCCTATCACTCATCAACTTTAATCTCTCTACATTCATTAACTTTTTTCCATAAGTGGGATCATACAATAGTTGTCCCTTTGTAACTAATTTATTTCATTTGACATGTTTGGGGTGTTTTGGGTTTTGTTTTTGCTTTGGTGGGGTTTTTGTTTGTTTTTGGGTTTGTTTTGTTTTTTTGTTTATCCGTATTTTATTGCACATATATATGCTTCATTTCTCTTCAGGTCAGAGGATTATCTTCTGTGTAAGTAACACATTGTTATTCCATTCACCAGCTGATGGACATTTGTGTTGTTTTCACCTTTCTAAATACTAGATCACTGTTGTACTGAACATTGGAGGACAAATGTCTTGTTTTCATTCCAGTTTTCAATGCTTTTGAATGTATACAAGGATGGTGATTACTGGCTCATATGTACTTCTGTTTAACATCTCATGTTATCTTACTCTTTTTATAAATTCTACTATGAATGTGGGGAGTTCTGGTGGCCCAGTGGCAAGAAGCTGCACTGCAATCCCTAAGGCACAAAGTTCAAATACACCAGATGCTTCACAGGAGAAAGATGGGCAGTCTTCTCCTGTGTGATTAACTGCCTC
>NW_006399849.1:13114163-13120090 GCF_000299155.1 Elephantulus edwardii | reverse complement strand
TAAGTTCTTATTTGAAATTATCCCTGTAACTCTCCTGTATTAGGGTATTACAGAGACGTGTAAAGACAGTTTGGGAGGCACATACCTTTTTTTTCTCAGTGAGATAGTTCCATGGTCGTTAAAATGTTTTAGATATATCTGCTGTTTAATTTGGATATTTTGTTTTATACAACTGTGGTTTGTGGTTTTTTTTACAAGATTTTAATAAATACATAGAAAAAATATTAAAAAGTGATAACATAGTTTGTAGTGGGGATGTGGAGGAAATATTAATTCTGATTGATAAGTTGAAGAATTTATAATAAGGTTTCAGAGTGAAAGCAGTTTTGACAGGAAAAGGTAAGAATGCATGAAATAAGCTAGACTGAAGGGACAGCATATACAAAGGTATGTATAGTGTAGGGTGTGTACAGTGTACTGAGAGCTCACAGAAAGTTAGACTAAGCAGCTATTTGGTATAAATAAAAATGTTCAGTATTAAGCGATATTCAGTGACATATGAAGCCAAGGAAGTATTTGGAGGAAATACTGTGGAGAAATGGAAAGGGATCAGTATGCATAACTTATTACATCCTTCATCCCATTTTCAAAGTAATTTGGCCCTAATTTTAAGAGTAGAAACATTAAGAGATAAATAAATGCTGGTCCCTGTACCACATTCTCCTTAGAAATTCTTCTGAAGTAATTTATTTCCTTGGGAAAGATATTCTTAATATTAAATGTTACAGAATTTAAACTGTTCTTTCAGATACTGGTGAGTCTACTAAACGAGAGACTTCATCGACACTTGGTGGTTTTGGAGTTGGAAGAAGTTTTGGACACAGAGGTAAGTCTTGTTTATGGTATCCTCCTTGCCTTTAGGATTGCAGCGCAGCTTCTTGCCACTAGGTCTCCAAGGGTTCCCGCTGATATCTTATAGTCAGAATTTGAATGGTCACAAATTCCTTTTATGGGAAGCTGTTTCCATTTTTGTTTTCTTAGACATAATTTAAAATATTACTTTATGCTGCTTTGAGTATGTCGACTGTTTTTTAGGTTGTTGCTGTTGTTATGTGCTGTCAAGTTGTCTGCGACTCATAGTGATCCTCTGTACAACAGCCCTAAACCCTGCTCTTTTCCTTGCTAGTTTTTTTGTCTCTGACACACCCATCCCCATTACCACAGTGACTGAATCAATCGATCTCATTGAGTGTCTTCCTCTCCTGTGCTGCCCCTCCACCCTCCCAAGCATGATGTCCCTCTCCAAGGGCTGGTCCTTCCTTGCAGCATGTCCAGAGTATGTCAGATGAAGCTTCAGAATCCTTGCCTCCAAGGAGCAGCCTGACTTTACCCTCTTGAGGACGAACTTGTTTATTCTCCCAGCAGTCCATGGTATATTCATTACTCTTCTACAGTACCAAAGCTCAAAGGCATCAACTCTCCTATCATCCGTAGTCATTGTCCAGCTCTCTGATGCATAGCAAGTAATTGCAAAGACCATGGCCTCTATCAGGCACACCTTAGTCTCCAGACTGACATCATTGCTTTTCAGTACTGTGAAGAGGTCTCAAGACAGCAGACTTTCCCAATGCAATTTGTCTACTAATTTCTTGTGCTGCTGGTACCAAGAGTGTTGATTGTAGAGCCAAGCAAAATGAAGCTATCAACAATCTCAATCTCTTCACCATCTATCATGATGGTACCAATTGGCCCAGTGGTGAGATCTTTGTTTTCTTGATGTTGAGTTTCAGTCCATATTGAAGGTTGCAGTCCTTGATGTTCTGCAGCACATGCTTCATGTTCTCCTCAGTTTCAGCGTGCAGGGTTGTGCCGTCTGCATAACGCAGATTGTTGATGAGTCTGCCTCCAATCCTGATGCCACATTTCTCCTCATAGAGCCCAGCCTCCTGGATAATATCTTCTGCATATAGATTGAAAAGATAAGGAGATAGGACACATCCTTTTTTATTTTATTTTATTATTATTTTGTGTGTCTGTGTACCATCAAATCAGATCTGACTGGTACAGGAGGAGATTGTCCCTCCTTTCCCGGCAGAGCATCTGGTGGATTCGAACCATGCACCTCTGGGATTGCAGTGCAGCTTCTTGCCACTAGGCCACCAGAGCTCCCCTACGACACATCCTTGATGGGCACTCTTTCTTGCTTTGACCCATGTAGTGTTTCTTTGCTCTGTTCTGATGACTGGTCCAAGTAAAGGTTTCGCATAAGCACAGTCAGGTGTTCTGGTATTCCCATTCTTCTCAGAGTCAGACACAGTTTGTTGTGATCTACACAGTCAAATGCTAGGACACTTAAAAAATATCCATGCTCCTTGCTGCACCGTTACATCAAATTTGGTTATTTGGTATGTGAATTCTATAGTTCATGATATATTATTCAAGAATCATCTTTTATAAATAAGATAACAATTCTTCTACTTATGTAGAGTATGTAAACAGAAACTACCAGAAAAATGTTTAATTGTGATTTATTATTGAGTATGAAAAGGCATTTGACTGTGTATTAAGACAAATGAGGGAATAACATGGAGAACAGTGGAAATTACAGAACACTTAATTGTAGTTATGTGAAACCTAGACATAAACCCAGAAGCTGTTGCCCAAATAAAATAAGGGAATAAAACATGGTTTAAAATTAGGAAAAATGTGCATCAAGGTCTTATCCTTTCTCCATATCCATTCTGAATAGTGAGCAAATAGTTTGAGAAACTGGACTATAAGAAGTAAGAATGTATCAAGATTGGAGGAAAACTCATCAACATTCTTAGGAGTTGGCACGATATTGCTTCCAGAAATGGAAGACTGAAGCACTTACTGTAAAATATCCAAACCACAAGGGGAGCTCTGGGGGCCTAGTGGCAAGGAGCTACAACTACAATCCTAGAGGTGCACGGTTCAAATCCACCAGATGCTCTGCCGGGAAAGGAGGGACAATCTCCTCCTGTACCAGTCAGATCTGATTTGACGGTACACTCACACAAAAATAATAAAATATAAAAAAATTAATAAAAAAAATATCCAAACCACAGCCTTCAATATGGATAATATCCTAATGTGGTTGTTATGTGCCGTTGAGTCACCTGTGACTCATTGCAACCCTATGCATAATGGCTCTAAACCTTCCTCTATCCTGTGCCAGTAGAAGTAAAATATCCTCACTCTTGGAATAAAAGACAACATCATGGTAAATGAATAGAAGATTGAAGTTGTCATCTATTTCATTTTACTTGGGTTAGCAATAAATACCCATGGTAGCAGCACTCTAGATCAAAAGAGATCAAGAGATCAAAAGACATGTTGCATTAGGAAATTATCTCTAAGTAACCTCTTTAAAGTGCCGAAGAACAAATAGATCAGTGTAAAGCATAAGGTGTGCCTGATCAAAACCATGGCATTTTTAATTGCTTCTTATTTGTTGGAAGCAGTATACATTGGACAGTGAATAAGGAAGACCGACAAAGAATCGTTGTCTTTGAATTTAGGTGTTGGTGAAGAGTATTGAATAAACCATGGACTGCCAAAAGAACAAACAAATCTGGAGGAAGTGCAATCACAGTGTTCTTTGGAGGCAGAATGGTGAAACTTAGAAACATATTTTGGAAATGTCAGGTGGGGTCAGTCCTGGGAAAAGACATCATGCTGAGAAAGATGGTGAGTTAGAGCAAGAGAGGAAGACCTTCAGCAAAATTAATTGACATGGTGAACGCAACTATGGGCTACAGCATGCAGAGATTGTGAGGATGGTATAGGATAGGACAAAGTTTAAATCTCTTGTTCATAGGGTTGATAAGAGTCATCGTGAACTTGATGGCACATGACAATAATAACTTATGAACTTTAGTTTCTATCTGTATTTGAAAAAGGACCAACAGCACAAACATTTTTCCCTTAATAATTCCAAAGTCATAGTAGATCAAAACTTAGGTATCCTTAAGTTCAAATAATAATAGCATATGTGTGGAAGCATATTGGAAACCCATTACTGACTGTTCTTACAGAGGGAAGTATGTAGAGGAAATCATTAAAGGCGGTAGAATACTATTTTTTTTAAAAATTTTATTTGTTTATTTAGTGTGTGTGTGTGTGTTTACCATCAAACCGGATCTGACTGGTACAGGAGGATATTGCCCCTCCTTCTACAGCAAAGCATCTGGTAAATTCAAACCGTGTACCAATGGGGTTGCAGAGCAGCTTCTTGCCACTAGGCTACCAGAGCTCCCTAGCATACTATTTTTAAAGAAATTTCAAAGTACAGATACTTGAATGAATGAAAATAACATAAACTTAAGTTTTGTGATAATATTTGGTTCTTTTAGGAATTAATTGTACATATTGGAATGTGGCTTTTTGTTAAGAAAGAATTTTTTTTTTGAGTGATTGCTCTTACATGTAGTTTTATTGCTGGAAGGGTCCTCAGATTTTGCTGAACCTGACAGTTTAAGTGATTTTGAGGTGTGTCATTTTTTTAAATGAATAAATTTAAAATAATAATTGATCCAACTGTTTTAGCAGACCCACTATTGGATTTTCAGAGACTAAATTGCACGGGAGGAGATTGGCATTCCTCCTGTGTTTATTTAAGCAGTTAATAATAAACATTTAAATGCTGACTGATTGAAATCTCACGTTCAGATTCAGAGTTCATATTTCAAGTATATTTGCTTTAACGTTGTTTTCCTAAGGCTCAGTTTTAAAATGTAATGTTATTGAGGATATTTTTTAAAAAACTAAGATTTGTCAGTATACTACATAGATATATAAATCTAGACATAGGTTTTTACTAATTGAGAAATGTGAAGGCACAGCTTGTTAAAATGTAATAATTTACAAAAATTGCAGATGGAGTTATTTGCAAAATTGTGCTATTTTGAATAGAAAATAAGTGCTATTTCTGACATAACCTTGTTTATTAATTATACAGGGAATCTACACAAAGTGTAGAGTGCTTGTCAATCAGATACTATTTATACACACACACACACACACACACACACACACATATATATTTTTTTTTTTTAATTGAAACAGACTAGGAGGAAGGATTGGCCATCCACTTCTGAAACACCAGGCCTTCGAAAACGCTATGTACAATAGAGCACACTTAGATTATCACTTGGACTAGCAGACATGGCATTTCAAACTGAGATCTTAGAAATGGAAACAGAGAGAAGGAGGAACAGCTGTAAGGAGACACTAGTGATTGGAACGTGAAATGTGAGAAGCATGAATGTAGGAAAATTGGACTTTGAAGGAAGTAGAACTCATAAATATTGACATACTAGGTATTGGTGAAATGAAATGGCTTGGCATGGGATGTTTTGAATCAGATGATCATATATGATTTACTGTGCCAGGGATAAAAAAGGTGAGAAAAATGGGTTTGGTTTCATAATTAAAGTCATTTCTAGATCTATCCTGAAATATAGTGTGGTGAGCGACAGGATAATATCCATATGCATACAAGGAAGTCCTGTGAATACCACTATCATTCAAATATATGCACCAACAACCAGAGCCAAAGAGGAGGAAAAGGAAGATTTCTACCAACTTTTGCAGTCAGAAATTGATCAAATATGCAATCAAGATGCAGTGATAATAATGGGCGACTGAAACGCAAAAGTTGGGAACAGGGAAGAAGGATCAGTAACTGGAACACATAGGCTTGGTGAGAGAAAGGAGGCTGGAGATAGAATGATAGAATTCTGGACATTCAATGATTTGTTCATTGCAAATACCTTTTATAAGAAACATAAACGCAGGCTATACACATGGATCTCACCTGATGGTATGCATAGGAATAAAATAGATTACATTTGTGGAAAGACTCGGTGGAGAAGCTCAATATCAGCAGTGAAAACCAGGCTGGGAGCTGATTGTGGGACAGACCACTGATTACTCATATGCAAGTTCAAGCTGAGGTTGAGGAA
>NW_006399849.1:13109780-13111288 GCF_000299155.1 Elephantulus edwardii | reverse complement strand
CCCACATTTTCCCAGTTACTTTATCAATCCATCTCGTCCAGGGTCTTCCTCTCCTGCACTGTCCATACACACTTTCAAGTATGATGTCCTTCTCCAAGGACTCGTCTCTCCTGGCCATGTGCCCAGAGTCAATGAGGCAGAGCTTAAAAACCTAGCCTCCAAGGACAGACTTGGTTTTACCCTCCCCAAGACAGACTGATTTGTTTTTTTTGGCAGCCCATGGTATGTTCAAGACACCTCTCTCACACCACAGTTCGAGGGCATCTTTTCTTCTGTCATTCTTAGTCATTGTCCAGATCTCTGAAGCTCAACAAGTAATTGAGAAGACCATGGCCTGATTTAGGTGCACCTTTGTATCTAGGCAGGTGACTCATAGTGACCCTATGAAGGAGAGTCCTCGATGCTTGGGTGCCTTTCATCCTCTCCAGGTTCATAGGGTTTCCGGAGGCAAACTATTATGGAAGTGGATGCCAGTCCTCCTTCCATTAAGGAGTATAAAGAACATTAAAATGGAATGTCACAAGATGATAGACAAATAATGAACAACACTTTTTGGAGATGTTATTGTGTACCATCGAATTAAAACCAACTCATAGTTGACCCTCCTGTGGGTTTTTAGAGAGACAGTAAGTCACATGGAGGGAGAGTGCCCATCTTTGTCCTATGAATCAGCTGCTAGATTCGAACTGCTCACTTTTGGGTTGTTTATGCAACTCCTTACCATTAGAGGCCACCAGCGTCTATCTGAAATAGACTACAATATTAATAGATTTTTTCTTTTTTTTATAACCTAATTGAGCAGATTTCAGATGAGTCTTTGGAATTTATATGTAAAAATCATCCCTGGTACTTCTGTGCTTTCTGCTACTAACAGGAGCCCTGGTAGTACAGAGATTTTTATCTTCATGATGTGGCATTGCTTTTTAAAAAGAGATAAAAGCTTTAGAAAAATGGTGGTGCAGTTCTGTGCTGTTTGCTGTGAAATCAGCATGATAGTAGTGGATTAGGTATTTTCTCTTCTTGGAACCTTACTTACTGTGAAATCCATATATAGCACAGTATATTTTGAAGTTCTTTGTTTTATATCTCTGCTGCCTGATAGATGAATGACTTGGAGCAAGTGACTTAACCTCTGTGAGTCAAAGGTTTTTAATTTTGTGGATTGGAGATTTGTAGGTTGCAGATTGTACATTGGAGGCATTCATATTCATAGGCTTGTTTACTATTTGCTGTTGAGTCAAAAGCATAGCTGAACGGGGCCAAGTAGGTTTGTCTGACTTCAAGTTCAGAAACATTTAAGAGATGACACCTATGTTCACTAAGTATTTTAGATGTGATGCTGCTACATATTACCAAAAGAAAACCAAGGCTATACTTCATGACTTTAAAAATTGTTTTGGAATAAATAAATTTGACCAGGATGTGAAAGTTACATAATGCAAATGAAAAATGGGATAGTCCTTCTTCATGAATCAAAATACTTACTTTTGTTAAGATGTCAGTAGTAC
>NW_006399849.1:13107569-13108730 GCF_000299155.1 Elephantulus edwardii | reverse complement strand
ATCAAAAGTGGCTGTGGTTCACATAATCAGCCCTTCAAAAGTTTCTGGTTCTTCAGAGCCACTGAAAGCATGCATCTCTTAGAAGGTTATGAGCACGAAGCTTTGGAAGATCAGAACCCCTGAAACCTTAGTTGCTGGCATAAAGGGCAGTTGTCAAATTATAAAAAGAGGTGTCTGCCTGGCCTGTAACTTCTGGAAGGGACCCCATCCATGGGAGACTGAGATTTCTGAAGAAGAGTTAGAGCTTATCGAGAAAAGACAAAGACTGAGCTTTCCAGAATTCCAGGAATACAAGAAGATGGTCAAGGATCACCAATCACTGACGTGCAATGATGTGCTTGTAAGGTTCACTTAAGAAGAATGAAAGTTTCTGGGCTCTGCTAAGAAGGCCCTGTAGCAGGATGTTGTATTAGAGAATTACAGAAACCTAATGTCCCCTGGATATCAACTTAGGAAACCTTATTCGCTCCCCAGCTTAGGACTGTTTGAACAACCATGGACTATGTCCCCTGAACACCACAGTGAAAGCTTTTCATGGAGTTCTGGTGGCCTAGTGGGTAAGGAGTTGTGTTTGCAATCCTTAGGCAAGTGATTCAAATGCATCAGTCAGCTATTTGTGTGAATTACAACAATTTGAGGCTAACATTGAGAACAATGGAAATCCACAATACTTCATTGAACTCATGTGAAACCTTGACCAGGAAGTTGTCATACAACCTGAGCAAGGGAACATTGCATGGTTCAAAATCAAGAAAGGTTTGCATCAGGAATATATATCCTCCTCTGTATTTTTCAGTCTGTGCAGATCATCCTGGTGGCTGGACTTTATGAAGAATGTGACATCAGGAATGGAGGAAAAGTCATCAACAACCTGTGTTAAGCAGATGACATAACTTTACTCCCCAAAACTGAAGAGGACTTGAAGTGTTTGTTGCAAGAGGACAAGGACTGCAGTCTTTAATATGAATTGAGAAATTCTCACAAATGGGCCAGTTGGAAGCCTTATGATGGGGAAAAGATTGATGTTAACAATTTTATCTTGCTGAGATTCACAGTCAACACTCTTGGCACCAGCTGTCAGGAAATCACATGATGAGTTGCTTTAGGAAAGTCAGCTGTCAGGGACCTCTCCAGAGTTCTGAAGAGCAGTGATGTCAGTCT
>NW_006399849.1:13087411-13088696 GCF_000299155.1 Elephantulus edwardii | reverse complement strand
GAATGCATATTAATAATGCATTGACTTATTGACAGATGATGACTTTACACATGGATCTCACTTGATGGACTGCCTCAGAATCAGATTGATTACATCTGTAGACAGAATTGTTGGAGCAGCTCAATATTGGCAGTCAAAGCCAGGTCATGTGCTGACTATGGAACTAATCCTAAATTCCACAATGCAAGTTCAAGTTTAGGCTAGAGAAAATGAAAAAAAGTCCACAAAGAACCAAAAATATGATCTTGAGTATATTCCACCTGAACCTAAAAATCATTTTAAGAAGATTGGAGTCAGTGAACACCAGTGATCACACGAGTTGTGGATGACATCAAGGGTATTATCTATGGAAGAGTAAAAGGTCATTACAAAGACAAAGGAGGAAGAAAAAACTGAAATGGATGTGAGAAGAGAATCAAAATTTTCTAGAACATTGAGAAGCCCAAAGAAGAAAAAAATACTGACATAGGAGAGCTGAACTGAAGATTTTAATGGGCATCCTGAAAGACAAGGAAAATACTAAAAGGGAAAATGAGAGCTGGAATTGGCGCATAAAGGGAAGCACTCACTCAGTAGTTTTCAGTCTGAAAGAACTTTCACTTGGCATTTCTCAGGCTGAAAGAACTGTAAAACAAATTGGGTGTTCGTGTTGGAATACTGAGAAATGCTATGGACAAAATCTTGAATGATTCAGGAAATAGTTACAGAAGATGATGAAGTAAATACAGAGTCATTGTACCAAAAAAGTTGGCCCACATGGAAATATTCCAGGAATTAGCATATGAACAAGGATCAAGGGTGGTGATCAAAGAAGTTCAAATTGTGTTGAAGGCATTGGCAAAAAATAAGGCCCAACCCAGGAATTGGTGTGATACTAATTGAAATGTTTCATATGATAGATGTAGTTATCTGTACTCAACAGTCTCTGCCAGGAAATTTGAGAGACAGTTACATGTACAACCAACCGAAAGTGATCCATATTTATTCCCATTGTCATGAAAATGATCCAATAGAATGTGAAAATTATTGAAGAAAAGCATTAATAAGACATGTAAGTAAAATACTTCTCAAGAAAAAATGTAAACAGAAAATTAAGAATATAAAACACTGACTAAGAATGTTTTGTATAAATAGATTGATATTAGATAAGAGTGGTTTGCATGAGTACAAAGCCTCAAATCTGTTCCTGAGATGGTTCTGAAATTCAGGTGGGATAGACTCAAGGTCATATTTTGGCTGCCTCGGATTTGGTTTAATTTTCCTCAGCTTTAGCTTGAATTTGCAT
>NW_006399849.1:13081675-13086765 GCF_000299155.1 Elephantulus edwardii | reverse complement strand
TGGAAGAGTAAAAGGTCATTACAAAGACAAAGGAGGAAGAAAAACCTGAAATGGATGTGAGAAGAGAATCAAAATTTTCTAGAACATTGAGAAGACCAAAGAAAAAAGAAATACTGACATAGGAGAGCTGAACTAAAGATTTTAATGGGCATCCTGAAAGACAAGGAAAATACTAAAAGGGAAAATGAAGAGAGCTGGAATTGGCGCAAAAAGGGAAGCACTCACTCAGTAGTTTTCAGTCTGAAAGAACTTTCACTTGGCATTTCTCAGGCTGAAAGAACTGTAAAACAAATTGGGTATTCGTGTTGGAATACTGAGAAGTGCTATGGACAAAATCTTGAATGATTCAGGAAATAGTTACAGAAGATGATAAAGTAAATACAGAGTCATTGTACCAAAAAAATTGGCCCACATGGAAATAGTCCAGGAATTAGCATATGAACAAGGATCAAGGGTGGTGATCAAAGAAGTTCAAATTGTGTTGAAGGCATTGGCAAACATAAGGCCCAACCCAGGAATTGATGTGATACCAATTGAAATGTTTCATATGACAGATGTAGTTCTCTGTACTCAACAGCCTTTGCCAGGAAATTTGAGAGACAAGTTACATGTACAACCAACCGAAAGTGACCCATATTTATTCCCATTGTCATGAAAATGATCCAATAGAATGTGAAAATTATTGAAGAAAAGCATTAATAAGACATGTAATTAAAATACTTCTCAAGAAAAAATATAAACAGAAAATTAAGAAAATAAAACACTGACTAATTTATAGTAAGGATGTTTTGTGTAAGTAGATTGATATTAGGTAAGAGTGGTTTAATAGGTGTGTCACTATTAGTCTTACTTTGAATTTGTTCTTTGTATTGGTGCGGTTGATACAAGCCATGGTCTTTGAAATCACTTGTTACACGTCAGAGAGTTGGACGATGACTAAGGAGGATAGGAGGAGAATTGATGCCTTTGAGCTGTGGTGCTGGAGAAGAGTGCTGAATGTACCATGGACTGCTAAGAAAACAAACAGGTTCAACCTGGCGGCTCCTTGGAGAAAAGGATTCTGGGGCTTCTTCTGACATACTTTGGACATGTTGTAAGGAGGGACCGGTCCTGGAGAGGGACATCATGCTTGGGAGGGTGGAGGGACAGTGCAGGAGGGGAAGACCCTCTATGTGGTGGATTGATTTAGTGACTGGGGTAATCGGGATGGTGTGTGGGAGACAGTGTGATTGGCACAGGACGGAGCAGAGTTTAGGGCTGTTTTACATAGGGTCACTATGAGTCACAAGCGACTTGACGGCACATACCAACAACATCATCGTCATTTGTGTGTGAAGGATTTATTGTCCAGAGTGACTTCCCTATCTATTAGCTTACTTTACCATATGCATTAGTGGGAATATATGAATAGAATGTGTTAGACTATCCACAAAGGGATTGGCGAGTCTCACTGTTAAATTGAGTAGATTCAGCAGCAGAGTTAAGAGGATCTTCTCCAGCAGTGAAAGAAGCAGTAAGAGAATGTACGGTATCCTTTGGAGCCAGATGCAACAGCCAGGCTAGGGCTCATGGGAGCAGCAGCCATAGCAGCTACAGTAGAGAACCAGAGACTTGATATGGGGCTGTGGGCCTACTGTTCCAGGAAACCAGAACGAAGAGCATATGCCCAAGTTCATTGGACAACTGAGTGGACAGCATAAATGGCAGGACTAAGAACTCTGTAAAAACTAGCCTAAAACTGTGAGGTTTAAGGCTGAGTTACCTGAAAGCACATTTCAGAACTTTTCTGACTATATTCTGACACTAACCTGGATTATAACCTCTTGATTTCCCCAACATGATTCTGAGTGATATGTGAGCCATCACGTTGGATTTTGGATTCAGTAAAAATTGAAATTGATGTTATGATGAGTAAAAAGAACGTGGGAGCATGGGAAACATGTTGGACCTCGTAGGAATTGGTTTTGTGGTGTTAATGTTGTGGTCGAGTACAGTTTCCCTTTGTGAAATTGGCAGAGGTTATATATGGCTATCCATGTGGCTTTTGATCTTTTTACAGTATTTTATAAAAAAGACTGTCATATATTAATAAGCAACATTTATGTACTCTTTACTAATATCTTTAGTGTAAATAGTTGCAAATTCATAAACAACCATTATTTTTCTTTAATTTCCTGCCTAGTTGTACTTTGGTTTTAAATCAATTAGTTTCTACTGTAGGTGGAATCAGATTTTACTAGGATTGTTTAAAACTGATTTTTTTTATTCATTTGAATTAAAAATGAATAATGACAGGAAATAAGACTTTATAATGTACCTAAGTGTCTGTCTTTTTATGCCTATATTGTCTGTGGAAGACAAGTATAAGCATAGGTTTTATTTCTCTGTGGATTGTGTAAATCTAGTTGATAGTATAGTTGTGAAAATGTTTAGTGTTTTTTTTAAGTGACCTTTTTCATCATTTTAAATTTCAGTTCCCCAGTTTTTATTAATTTTTATCCTATGTGTATTACTAATAGGGAGTTCCAGTGGCTTAGTGGTAAAGAGTTGCACTGCTAATCCAAAGGCATGCTGTTTGAATCCACCGTCTCCACAGGAGCAGTCTTTCCCGTGTAATTTACGCTTTTGAAAACATGCTGGAGAGTCAGCTTGTATTGGTTCTGACTTGATAGTACACAGCAATATGTTATGAAAATTGACCATTTGTACGTTAGATCCAGTTTTTCTTCTTTTAAAGTAGTTGGCAATGCCTTAAGAGATTTCTTTAGCATTAAATTTGACCACCATTTCCCAGAGATTTAGTACGTGTTTTGTTCTTGTGTGTGCATATTTTAATGTTCTAGGATTTCAAGATGGAAATGATTCAGAAGTTTCAGCCCCATCCAGAAGAGGTGGAAGAGGTAGTTTCAGAGGTTGCCGCGGAGGATTTGGTCTAGGATGTCCAAGTTAGTATTGGCTTGCTCACAGTGTGTTTGATTTGTTGAAAACTAGATGAAATCTGTTACCAGTCATATTAGTATTGTTAAGATTATATAATAGTAGTTTCATAGTAGTGTTTGGCATGCATTTTTTAAGTAATGTTATTTTTTAGAGACGTATAATTAGTTACCTATTAAGTTATCTAAATGTTTATATGACTTAATTCTTTAACTTTTTATACTACTAAGAGTCTTAGAACCTTAATGATGGCTGACTTAATAAAAGATGTTCTCTTACATAGTCTACTCCTCAAAAAATCCTTTTCCATCAATGTGGATTTCTGCTTTAATTTTCAGTCATTGTCCCTTGGTGCTAAGATGATAGAGTCAGAAGTCAGCATTAGAATGCATATATTAACAAACAAAAATAGATTTAGTGGTTTTGAAGCAGAATAAATTTATAGCAATGACTTAATGTATATGTAGGTAACTCTGGTTCCCTTGTGGTATGAATCTGTGCTGCAATCTCAGAGGCATGCGATTTGAATCCCCCAGCTGCTCTGCAGGAGAAGGATGAGCATTTTACTCCCATACAATTAACTCTGAAAACCTGGAGTGTCAACTTTGAGTTGGTTCCGACTCAGAGGTACACAGCAGCAGCAGCAGCAGCAGCAGCAGCAGCAGCAGCAGCAGCAACGTATATGTAACAGATTAGTGAAATATTTTCAGTTTAGAGTTTAAAAGCTGAAAGGTTACTATACAGGACTGATAAAGCTTGACTTGGAACTAAAGAGGGGTTATTATTTTGGAAAAAAAAAAGATGCTGTGGTATGAAGTTTCTTTTTGGAGGTGATTATCATGTTTAGACATAGTATTGGCCAAAATTACTTTACAAAATATATTTAATCTAGTCATCTAGAATAAGTGTTTTGAGGAATTACCTTGTAACTAGAAAAAAAATTTTGCATTTGTCAGAAAAACAATTGTTACTCTTTTGAAATGTAAATCCCACTTTTTGTTTTATCAATGTTAATTTTTGTTGCATTTAAAAGTTGATAGGGTTTAAAAGTTCTTAAAGACAGCAATCCAATTTTGTTATATACAATTCTAGATAATGAGTTTGAACAAGAAGGAATACAGCGCACTGGCAGCCCTTTTGGTTCTAAAAGATCACCATTCAGTGGAGCAGGTAAAAAATATTGCTTAATATTGATGATTTACATAAGTGCTTTAGCACTATTGTTGTTAGAGACCATTGAGTCACTTCTGACTTCTAGGATGCTAGGAGAATGAAACCTTCCAAATTCCATACCATCATAACAGTCTCCATTGTGCTTATACCCATTATTACAAACTGTATCCGTCAGTCTCCTTAAGAATCTTTCTCTCCTTTGTTTCCTCTATACATTTCCAGCAATGACGACCTTTTTCAAGGAATAATCCCACAGGATAAGATGGCAAAAGCGTGTAGTGTGAAGCCTCACTGTTCTTGCTTCACAGAAGTACCCTGTGTGCTCTTCTTTCAAGACAGATTGTTATTTTATTTGGCTATTCCAAAAGTCTAGAATGGTATATTTACTAATCTGCCAACACCACCATTCAAAGGTTATATTCTCTTGGGTCTTCCTTATTTATTGGCCAACTCTCAAATGCATATGAAATAGTTAAAAATACTACGGCATGAGTGGATGTCTTTGCTTTTTAGCATATTTACCTAGTGAATTGCATCATTAGATTTCTTTACCTCTGCTTCTCTAAATTTATCACTAGGATCAATAAAGTTAATATATATTTGAGAAATCTTGTAAAATTCATGATTTTCTCTTAATTTTTACTTCTATTTTTAGCAAAAAAGTTTGTGGCAAATTTTACCAACCTTATATATTTGTACAGTGTGAATTTAATTTTTGTGTTATCTACCCATGGATAGTCAAGAAAACGAACAGATATGTCTTGGAGAGGGTGCAGCCGAAGTGCTCTTTGAAGGCAAGAATGATGCGGCTTCACCTCACATACTTTGGGTGTGTTCTTAGGGCCTGTTTGTGGAGAAGGACATGATGTTGGGAAGGGTGGGTGAAGGAGAGGAAGACCTTCAAGCATGGAATTGACATGATGATTGCTTCCGTGGACTTTTGAGTGTCAGGAAAAGGGAGAATGTTGCAGGATAGAACC
>NW_006399849.1:13060834-13079487 GCF_000299155.1 Elephantulus edwardii | reverse complement strand
AGAGATTAATATGGCTACTCCTGCTTTTTTCTGGTTGCCATTTGCTTGGTATATTTTTCCCCACCCTTTTATTTTTAGCCTGTCTTTATCTTCATTTTTCAGGTGTGTCTCTTGTAGACAGCATATTGATGGATTTTGTTTTTTTATCAAATCTGCTACTCTCTTCTCTTCAGCAGTGCATTTAAACCATTCACGTTCAATGTGACTATTGAGAGGCTAGGTATTATTGCTATCATTGTGTTGAGTTCTTTTTTGGTGGTGTTTGTTGCTAGTTACTTTGGACCATGGAGCTTTCTGTGGTATATCTATAAGAAGGACATCTCTGAGTCTCTCCAGCAGTGCTGGTCTTGTTTTTACAAACTCTCTTAGGTTTTGCTATTTGGGGAATATCTTGATCTGTTCTTCATATTTGATGGATAATTTTGCTGGGTACAATATTCTTGGTTTACAGTGGTGTTCTTTGAGTGTTTGATATATGTCCTTCCACTCTCTTCTTGCCTGCGTAGTTTCGCTGAGAAATTGGCACTTAATCTTATCTGTTCTCCCTTATAGGTTACTCTTTGTTTCTCCCTTGCTGCTTTCAGGATTCTCTCCTTATCTTTGGTACTGGCAAATTTAACTATGATATGCCTTGAAGTTTTTCTTTTGGGGTTGAATCTATATGGTGTTCGCTGAGCTTCCTGAATATATGTTCTCTCATTCTTCATTATGTCTGGGAAGTTTTCTTCTAGTAATTCTTCCACAACTTTTTCAGTGCCTTTACTTGCTTCTTCCTTTTCTGGGATTTCAGTGATGTGCATGTTATTTTTCTTGATGGTGTCCCACATTATTCTTAGGTTTTCTTCTTTTTCCTTCTTTTTTTGAGTCTGCTTTTTGCTCTAGCAGACCAGTGGTGACAATTTTGTCCTCAATTTCACTGATTCTGTGTTCCATCTCATCACCTCTTATCATATGTCCCTCCATCATGTTGACGGCCTCTGAAACATTTATATTTTGAATGGTGGATTCTTGTTTTTCCAGTGCCGCTAATGCCTTATTTGTTTTCTCTGCAATGTTTTGCATTGTGTGTTGTTATTTTTTTTTAAACTCCTCCTGGTCTTTGCTTGTAGCATCCTGTAATTCATCAAGTTTGTCTTTCATCCATTGGATATATTCAGTCGCTCCTCTTTTAAATTCTGTGTCAGAAAATTCCATGAGACTTTCTGGCTTCAGGGTATCTGCTGCTATTGTGTCGCCCTTTGTGAGTGACATCTTGCTTTGCTCTTGTGTATTATGTGGGATAGTTTGCTTTCTTTGAGACATTGGTATGTGTTCTTGGTCTGAAGACAATACTCTTGAGATCAGATGGGTAGCTACCAAACTTGTGCATTTCTCGGACTTTATGACTTCAGAAAAATGTCAGTTCAGCACCTGCTAGGGCAATCTCTTGTTGCTAAAACAGGTCAAGGTGCTCCCGTTTAAAGGCAAGTTGATTGCCCAGACGTGTAGGCACTGGGGTGGAGCCAAATGGGGTGAGGCAGGGAAAGTGTTGGGTGATCGCAAGGGCAGGTCAATCACTTGGAGGACCTTGCTCAAACCTCTGCTGTCTCAGTGTGCTCATGACTAGGGTCCTTACTCAAATTCCTGCTGTCTGTTTCCTACCCAGTGGTTTTCTCAGTGTTCCCTGCCTGGTGGCACTTACGCAGGTGTCCTCACACCACAGCCCTTGCTCCAGCAGGGTCCTGGATCTGACAGGATCTGAAAAGTCAAGGTCACATTCCCACCAACCCACTAGCCTCTGGCTGGTCTGCAGAGTTCACAGAAGCCAGCTGGCTGGCTTGTTTTGGGCAGTTGGTGTAGTCCAAGAGAGCTAGGCCAAATTCCCCACCAGTGGGCACGCCCTTAGGTACTCTCCCATATAATCAGCAATGCCCCAGTAAACACAGCTAAGATCCTACCGGCCTTTCTCCTGCCAGATTAGTTACACAACAGCTCGGCTGATAGCTCCAGGTGATAGCTGGATCTGCGGTGGTGCCCTGAGGTCACAGGGCTGTGGTGGGGCTGAGGTGCATGGTTGTAGAGCTGCAAGGGGGGTGCGGAAAGGGGAGGAAAGCAAGAGACTAGGGGGGTAAGGAGCGCAGGGCTTGGACACTATCACCAAGAGGTGGGGGCGGGGCTTGGGTGCTGCTGGGGGTTTATGCAGCAGCACCCTGTGTGTTGGGGGTCACACAGGTGTGGGCTGCAGGGGGCTCACACAGTGGCGGGTAGTCTTTGCTCCTCTGGAGTTCCGCGGTGGGTGGCTGGCTGGCTGTTGCTCTTCCCAGGTCTCTTCCTGGCCTGTCTGGTGGCGGAGTTCTCAGGGTCACTATGAGTCATTCTTGATGGCATCTGACAACAACAGAAACAACTACCCATTTGAAACGTGAAGTATGCTCTTAATTGGAGGAAGAAAATGACACTTCAGAGAATTCTAAAGGGAAAGTATTTGTGAGAAAATTTAAAAAAAATAATGCCGTTTTTAATAAATGAAACTATTTAAATTAAATCTAAAATGAGACACTGATAAGGTAAGAAAGAAGGATTCCTTAATAATTATTCAGTGGTTGAATATAAGTAGCTTTATGGTTTATTGTCTCAAGGAGAACTTTGTATTTTACAAATCAATACCTTACAGGTAATGGTGACACTTTCCAAAGCAGAAGTGGAAGTGCACGAGGTGAGTTGTTTATTTACTTACAAGTAATTAAGGTAAGTTCAATATCAAGAAGACAAAAATTTTCACCACTGGGACAATTGGCGGCAATAAATGGAGAAGTGATTGGGATTGCAGCAATTACAGCTTGCTCAGCTCCACAGTCAGTTAACATCAGCAGTCAGGACATCAAAAGATTAATTGCTCTGGGAATATCTTCTGCCAGGAATATCCGGGACCTCTCCAGAGTACTAAAAAGCAACAGTGTCAGTCTAGAGACTTAAGGTGCACCTGATCCAGGCCATGGTCTTAGCAATTTCTTGCTATGCCTTAGAGAGCTAGACAGTGACTAAGGATGGGAGGAGAGAATCAATGCATTTGAGTTATATTGCTGGAGAAGAGTCTTGAATATAGCATGGACCACTAAGAAGACAAGTAACTGTGACTTAGAGAAGGTGAAATGAAGCTTCTCCATGAAGGGAAGGATATTGAAGCTCTATGTCATATACTTTGGGTATGTGACCATGAGGGGACCAGTCCTTGGAGAAGGACATCATGCTTGGAATGGAGGAAGGACAGTGCAGGAGAGGAAGACCCTGGATGAGATGGATTGATACAGTGACTGGAGCAATGAGGTTAGTTGTGTCGAATTAGTGAGACAGGCTCAGGGCAGGGCATGCTTCAGAGCTGTTGTACATAGGGTTGCTATGAGTTGCAGATGACAATTTAATTTTTGACGTTAAAGATAACTGGTAATACTTTTCATACATGGTGAAGAACTTGGAGAGCCTGAGAGGAGAGTTACTTCATAATCTTCTGTTTAGTAATTCTGTTGTAGGAATTCTGTCCTTCACATATATTTACTTAATACAAGGACAATCAATCACTGAACCTTAATTTGTGACAACTACAAATGGTATAAAGTCTGCCAATAAATAACTTAGATAAATAAGTAATACAATAGTGAAATAAATTTGCTAATGATAGGGATATATCTGTCTTTACAGATACTTTATTAATAGTGGTCTGCTTTTTCTTTATTATGAGATTTTTTTTGTCCTTTGATCTAAAAGATGTGATATATACATGTTCACCGACACATGTGCACCCTACTTATGTTCTAAAAATGTTGTCAATATCATAGAAAACTTAAGATGTTTCTAGACTAGTAAAATTAATAAAATTTGTTTGGCTTCTTTAAAAGATTGTCAGTACTAATGTGACAATATTCTAAGTAATAGCTTCCTTGAATTGATTTTCTGCTTCCTTGTTTCCCGTATTCTTCAGTATAAAAATGAATGTTAAGCATGTCTTCCATAAATACCCACTGGAAAATATTTCAAGACAGGGGAACCCCTATGTCAAATTGTTACACATTATTATTGTTTTTCGGTGCCATTGCATTGACTAAGAATCATAACAACCCTATGAACTGCCCTATTCTGCCTCATCCTCATAATCTGTTAAGTGTGACACTATTGCTAAAGTCACTGTGTCAGTCCCATTTTGTTGAGAGTCTTCATCCCTTTCTCGGATTCTCCCTATTTCCCAGCATGTTGTCCTTTTCTGAGGACTGGCCCCTCTTGACAACATGCCAAAGTATGTTGGGTAAAATTTCACCATCGGGACTCAGGAGCACCCTTGTTGCACTTTCTCCATGACATACTTGCTTTCTTTTCTAACAGTCCATGGGATATTCAGTACTCTTCTCCAAACTCGCAGTTCAAAGGCATCTGTTCTTTTAAAAAAAATAGTAATTTTTTATTGTTATTTTAATGAAAGTTTACTGAGAACTTGAATTTCCATTCATTTATTGTTGCACATTTTTCTCCCTAGTCCTCCAGGGTCACCAGTTTTGTTCAGTATTTCATGATGTTTTTGTTTTTCATTGATGCATAATATTTCATCATGTGAATATACTATAGCTTCTGTATCCATTTGTTGATAGACACTTGGGTTGTTTCCAACTCTGCTAAGCAGCAGTAAACATGGGTGTGCATGTATCTACTTGGGTGGCAGTTCTGGCTTTTTTTAGGGTATATTCTCAGTAGTGGAATTGTTGGGTCAAATGGTATTTCTGTTTCCAACTTTTTGAAAAAGTGCCATACTGCCATCCATAGTGGTTGCACCATTACATGCTCCCACCAACAGTGAATAAGGGTTCCAGTTTGACTACATCCTCGCCAGCATTTGTTGTTTGCTGCTCTGTTGAATTTTGCTATTCTAACTGGGGTGAGATGATATCTCATAGTTGTTTTGATTTGCATCTCTTAGAGCTAGGGATATTGAACATTTCTTCGTGTGTGTTTGCCATCTGAATGTCTTCTTTAGTGAAATGTTTGTTCATAACCTGTGTCCATTTTGTAATTGGTTTGTTTACCTTTATCTTGTTGTGGTGCTCTAGTATTTAATAAATTCTAGATAGAAATCCCTTATTGAATTCTACTATTAAAGTCTCCTACTACTGTTGTTGTGATTGATGTGATGCTAAACACTGTGACACTGATGTGTCAAATGCAATAATGGTTACCCATGGTGGACAGTGTTTGGTGGAGCTCCCATATTAAAACAGGCTTGGAAGAGGCATCCACTTCTGAAATGGCTTGCCTCTGAAAACTCTATGAACTTAGAAAAACGGTAAAAGTTATACAAGTATTCAGGTCTTACGTTCATAGGTTTGCTATGCGTGAGTCATCTATGACTTGATGGCACTTAACAACATAACACTACTATCATAGTATTGTCTATTTCTTTTTTTCAGTTTTGTTAATGTTTGCTTTGTATATTTTGCAGCTCTGTCATTTGGTGCATTTTTGTTGTTATTGTTATGTTGTTGAGTCGCCTGTTTGTTCTCCTAGCAGTCCTTGGTATATTTAGTATTCTTCTCCAGTATCACAGCGCAAAAGCATCAACTCTCCTTCTATCATCCCTAGTCATTGTCCATCCTTCTGCTGTATAGCAAGTAATTGCAAAGGCTATAGCCTGGATCAAGGCGCACCTTAGTCTCCAGACTGACATCATTGTTGTTCAGTATTTTAGAGAGGCCTCTGACAGCAGACTTTCCCAATGCAATGCATCTTTTAATTTCCTGGCTGCTGTTGGTAACAAGAGTGTTGACTGTGGAGCCAAGCAAACTAAAGCCCTTAACAAATCTCAGTCTCTTCACCATCCTATCATGATGCTGCCATTTGGCCCAATGGTGAGAATTTTTGTTTTCTTGATGTTGAGCTTCAATCCATAGTGAAGGTTGCAGTCCTTGACCTTCTGCAGCAAGCACTTCAGGTCCTCCTCAGTTTCAGCAAGCAAGGTTGTGTCATCTGTACAACGCAGATTGTCAGTGAGTCTTCTGCAATCCTGATGCCACGTTTCTCCTCATAATGCTCAGCCTCCTGGATAATCTGTTTTGCATATAGATTGAAAAAGTATGGGGATAGGACACATCCCAGGCACACACCCTTCCCAATTTTTAACCATGCAGTGTTTGTTTGCCTTGTTCTGATGAGTGCCTCCTGGTTCAAGTGTAGGTTTTGCATAAACACAATCAAGCGTTCTGGGATTTCCATTCTTCTCAGAGTCAGCCACAGTTTGTTGTAATCCACACAGTCAAATGCTTTTGCATAGTCAAGAAAACATAAATAGACATTTGTTATTTGCTGCTCTGTTAAGATTCCTTTTTGTTTTTTTCTTTCCTCTTCACTCTTTGTAATGATCTCTTAACCTCTTCATGGATGATACCCTTATGTCATCCCATAACTTATCTAGTCTTCTATCATTGGTGTTCAGTGCCTGACACCTATTCTTAAAATGATTTTTAAGTTAAAATGAGATTTAAAAAATTCACAGAGATAGACTCAAGATCATATTTTTGTTCTTGTGCACTTGTTTTCATTTTCATCTTACAGGTCTACATATTGTTTAATTTAAAGTGGTGCCAGGGAATTGAGGGTGTTTTTAAGTTCGGAGGGTGGTGGAGGACTATAGTCTTAAAAGTTCCACCAGTATTTTTTGGACCCATAAGATCACAGTTGTTGAATGTTTTAATTTTGTTGTACATTTTTTCTATTTTTTCCTGAATCTGTTGTGGACCTTTGCTAGTTTTGATTTCCATTCTTTCATTATAATCATAGCTATGAGTCCTGTTATGTCTTCTAGTGAATTATCAAACCTGGGCTGTCTTTTTCCCCCCATTTTTTTAATTATTAAATTTTATTAATGTTGATGAATATTTACAGAGATTTTGGATTTTCATTCATTCATTTTTGCACTATTTTCTCTACCCTCCTCCCCAGTTCGTTCTTCTTTTTTTTCCCCCCTTGAAAGTCTGTTTTAATTGTCCAATTGCCACAGTGCTTGTCAAAGCCAGTTCTGATTAATCTCCTTTGTCAGTGTGTCCTTTACCATTCCCTATCACTCCTCCTTGAGAGAGACTTCACCCTGATTCATAAGGAAAAGGGGGTGGTGTATTCTTTTAGCTACTTCCTGCTGGAAAGGGATGCTGTGGGTTTCAGGGTGAAGATCTTCTCTCACTACTCTATAGGGCAAACTTGGGCTGTCTTGAGGACTCCACACATAGGTAGATTTTCAAGTTCAGTTTAGAAAATACATTACTTTTGCTTATTAGGGAAAAGCATTATAGCTTAAGCATAAAGTAGGAAATGCAATAGTCTAGTTTAGATAAAAGCAAAAGAATGAATACTACTAGTCATCGTTGAATTGATTTAAACTGATGTGAATCCCAAGTGTGTCAGAGGAAAGCTGTACTTACTTCATAGGGGTTTTTAGTCCCTGATTTTCCAGAAGTAGATCACCAGCCCTTTCTTTAGAAGTTCTTCTTGGTTAGCATGTTAGTGTGTGAGCTGCACCACCCAAAGACACTTCTGAATATCCAGAGAACTTAAAAGTTGGTGAGTTGATTAGTTAACTGTCATTTATAAGAAGAAACTTTAGAACTTATCCTCTTTAAAAATAAGTAATGAAGGGGGGGAGGGTTGGACAGGGAGAAAAGTGCAACAATGAATGAATAGAAATCCAAAGTCTCTATAAACTTTGATTAAAATTAATAATAAAAAATATGTAATGAAAACTAAAATATGAATGGCCCTATGTTTTGGCTTACTGACACTTTGGATTCTCTAATAGGTGGTTATAAAGGTTTAAATGAAGAAGTAATAACAGGCTCTGGAAAGAGTAAGTTTTGTTTTTGCTAAAATATTTCATTTTATAATGAGAATTCTTTTACTCTTAAATGTAAAAATATTCAACTTTTGTTACTCATTTTATTTCTATTTAAGATTCTTGGAAATCTGAAGCTGAAGGAGATATTGGTGATATTCAAGGTATAGAAATATTGGTGTAATTCACACAATTGTATATTTCAATAACAATCCAGAATACTTAAGTAAATAATCATTTATTTGAATAGTAAAAACTTAAATGGTAAGTAATGGAAAAATACAGAGTACTTTATATTTTGTCTGTTTTCTCTATTCAGTTTTATTTTACTCTTTGTAAAGTTTTTAAAATTTTGTTTAAATTTGAAGGACCAAAAGTTACTTACATACCACCTCCTCCACCTGAAGATGAAGACTCCATCTTTGCACATTACCAGACAGGCATAAACTTTGACAAATATGATACTATTCTTGTGGAAGTATCTGGACATGATGCACCACCAGCAGTTTTGGTCAGTGTAAAAATTTTGTATTGACTATGTTGTGAACTTTAACTCTTCTGTATATAATATTGCTTGTAGCTTCTATTAACAAATGTAGGTCTGTCTTCTAAAGTAAGGTTATTATGTTCTCTTCCATTTCTACTTTCCAGTAGAAGGAAGAGAACTTTATTAAAATTTACTATAAAGCATCTCTTCCTTAGATATTTTAATTGTTTGTTTCCTGAGTATATGAAAAAGTGTGTCCTAGGGAAGTAATTTTCCAAGATGTAACCCTCTGTTTTCAGTTAGCGTTTTTACCTATCATGAGGCACTGTTAATTATCTGAATTACTAATAACTCATAAGTATTTAGATAGTAGAACGTCTTTACATTTCTAGATCTGTTATCTATACAGTAAATATTCTTAATTCTCTTAGTAATACTATATGGATACTGGATATTTATTTTTAAGTGGGAGCATATAGGAAAAGTGACTTTATTATGTAAATTGTAACTAACCTTGAAAGTCATTGACATGAAATAATACACCTGATATTTAGTCAATGCCTTTTACCCTTTTCCTTTTTAGACTTTTGAAGAAGCTAATCTCTGTCAAACACTGAATAACAACATTGCTAAGGCTGGATATACAAAGCTTACACCAGTGCAGAAATACAGTATTCCTATTATACTAGCAGGACGAGATTTGATGGCTTGTGCTCAGACAGGATCTGGGAAGACTGTAAGTTATTTTCCTGTCTGCATCCTGCCTTGTGTTCAAATTGTTAATTTCTTGAACTTGGACTCTTGAATAGCTTGAATCTGTTGGAAAGGTTTTTTAAAGGGCTACAGTAAATTACCGTAAATATTCTTGCTTTCTCCCCCAATTTCTAAAGTTACTGAGATTTTTGTACTTCTGAATAAAGGATTTTTTAACAGCCACTAGGGTGCTTTACATATTTCAGCTAACAGATGTTGCCCTGGACGTGCTCACCAAGTTTTGCCAAGAAATCTGGAGAACACCCACTTGGCCAACTGACTGGAAGAGAATTTGTTCCCATCTCAAAGAAAGGTGCCCCAACAGAGTGTGGAAACTGTAGAACAATCTCATTGATTTCACATGCAAGCAAGATTCTGCTGAAGATATCAAAAAACGATTGGAACAGCACATCACCAGAGAACTACCAGAAGTCCAGGGTGGGCTTAGAAGGGTTCATGGTACTAGGGATATTGTAGCTGATGTTAGATGGATTTTAGCTGAAAGCAGAGCATACCAGAGGAATGTCTATCTGTGTTTCATTGACTATGCAAAGGTGTTTGACTGTGTGGACCATAACAAACTGTGGCTGACTCTGAGAAGAATGGGAATCCCAGAACACTTGATCATTTTAATGTGAATCCTATATTTGGACCAGGAGGCAGTTGTCAGAATGGTTCAAAATTGGGAAGGGCGTACGCCAGGGATGCATCCTATCTCCATACTTTTTCAACCTATATGCAGAACAGATTATCCAGGAGGCTGGACTCTATGAGGAGAAACGTGGGGTCAAGATAGGTGGATGATTTATCAACAATCTGCATTGCACAGATCACAACTACTCTGCTTGCTGAAACTGAGGAGGACCTGAAGCACCTGCTGCAGAGGGTCAAGGACTGCAGCCTACAATATGGATTGAGGCTCAATGTCAAGAAGACAAAGATTCTCACCACTGGACCAATTGGCAGCATCAGGATGGATGGTGAAGAGATTGAGATTGTTCACAGCTTTAGTTTACTTGGCTCCACAGTCAACACTCTTGGCACCAGTAGCCAGGAAATTAAAAGGCGCATTGCCGTGGGAAAGTCTGCTGTTAGGGACCTCTCCAAAGTACTGAAGAGCAATGGTATCTCTCTGGAGACTAAGGTGCGTTTGTTACAGGCCATGGTCTTCACAATCACTTGTTATGCATCAGAGAGTTGGACAATGACCAGGGAGGATAGAAGGAGAATTGATACCTTTGAGCTGTGGTGCTGGAGAAGAGTATTGAGAGTACCATGGACTGCTAGGAAAACAAACAGTTTCATCCTGGAAAGGGTTAAACTGGGTGGCTCCTTGGAGGCAAGGATTCTGAGGCTCCATCTAACATACTTTGGACATGTTGTGAGGAGAGACTGGTCCTTGGAGAAGGACATCATGCTTGGGAGAGCAGAGGGATGGTGCAAGAGGGGAAGGTGGATTGATTCTGTGACTGGGATAATGGAGATGGGAGTGTCAGAGACAGTGCGATTGGCACAGGACAGAGCAGAGTTTAGGGCTATTGTACATAGGGTCACTTTGAGCCGCACACAACTTGACAGCACATAACAACAACAGTAGGGTGCTTTATAGTTTGTAGATGTTGAAACTCTGTTGACTTCAGGTTCAAGAAGCTGTGCTTCAATCTCAAAGGCATATGGTTCAAGGCCACCAGCCATTCCTCGAGAGAAGAATGGGTAGTCTCCTCTGGTGTGATTAAGTGCATCTGAAAACCCCAAAGGGTCAGCTGTAGATCGGTTCCAGCTCTATAGTACACAACAACAAGTCTATTGTTAAGTGTGTTCCACCACTTCTAAAACATGTAGTATTAAAACAAGGCATTTGAAGATTAGAGTAGTAGGTATAAAACACTAAGAAATAATTTCTATGAAAATAGCTTCTTAACATTTGGAGTGTAGAATAAAGAATTATTACAACCAGTCCATGGTATAAAATAATCTCTGATTTTGCTTATTGTTAAAGAACTCTGGTGAGACCAGGCTTATAGTAGAACTAATTTAATTTAGGTGGTTTACTTGTTAAATGTTTTTTTAAATATAATTCTGTGAGATAAGTCTTTAAGAATATAATTTTCAGGATCATGGAGTCCTGGTTAGTAAGAACTGTATACACCATTTAACATTTATTCTGCCACACTCTGAGCCCTGATAGACCAGTGACTCCACAGAATGTATTTTCTCTTAAAGGAAAAGCAGCTCTCCTTTTATTAATAATTTCTTCCTAGGTTTTAAATGTTTGTGGGTTTCAAAGACTTGGGCTTTTAGAATGAATGTGCAATGTTACTCCGGGTCACATCCCAACTCCTGCAGTTCCTGTTGCTGTGCCTACTCTCCGTTCTGTCTTCATTTACTTGTCAACAGTTGTACCTTTGTGGCACCTGTATACCTAGTTCCCACAGTTCCCTCTCTACTCGCAGGTCTTGTTTCAGTGTTTGAATTTGTACAAAGACCTGATCAAGTTTTCCTTCTTGTATCTAGTGTATACAATGCTCAGACTTCTTTCTTAATGAGTTCCCATAAGGTTTTAATATACTAGACTTTACAGAGACATAACTACAGATTCAAGAGTTCTGCATTGCCAATTCTAAGACAAGGGACTTGAATCCACCAGCTGCTGCACAGGAGAAAGATAGGTATTTTCCTCACATGCTATTTACAGCCTCTGAAAATCCCCTGGAAGGGTCAGCTATGAGTCGATTGTGATTCAGCAGCACTTAACAACTACAGATTGTATAGGAAATGCTTTTGTACAGCATAGTATTCACACAACACCCAAATCACAAGACATCTTACTTCCTAGAACATAAGCGATCTGTATTTTATGAAGATTGACGTTGTAGGCATCAGTGAACTGAGATGGATAAGCATGGCTACTTTGAATAAGGTACCACGTGATCTACTACACTAATGAAAAATGAAGGAAAAATGGTGTTGCTTTCATAGTTAAAAAGGCAGTTTAAAAGTCTATCCTAAAGTACAATCCTGTGAGTGATAGGATACTATCCATACACGTGCTAGGAAGACCTGTTAATACAACTGTTACTCAAATATATGTACCAACAACTAAAGCCAGCGAATAAGAGATTGAGGCTTTCTTCTAATTTCTGCCTCTGAAATTGACCAAATATGCAATCGAATTGCATTAGTTATTACTGGTGCCTGAAATTGCAAAAGTTAGAAACAATTAAGGAGGAAATGATGATCAAAAAGTATGGACTCTGTGAAAGTGATGAGCCTGGAGATCAATGATCAGGTTTTGTGAGCTCAATGTTTTATTCATAGCAAATACCTTTTTAAAAAACACAAACAGTGACTTTATACATGGACCTCACCTGATGGATTACACAAGCATCAAGATAGGCTATGTTTGCAGAAGTAATCATTGGAGAAGCACAATATTTGCAGTCAAAACCAGACCAGGGTCAGTGGTGGAACAGACCATCAAGTATTCATGTGTAAGTTTAAATTGAAGCTGAAGCGAGTTAAAACCAGTCTGTAGGATCCACAATACAATCTTGAGTCTATCCCAGTTGAATTTAAGAATCATCTCAAGAACAGCTTTAGGGCATTGAATGCTGATGATCAAAGACCAGATGAACTATGAAATGATGTCAAAGATCATCCATGAAGAAAACAAAAGATCATTACAAAGAAAGAAAGAAAAAACCCAAAATATATGTCAGAAGTTGTTGTTCTGTACCATTTATTTGGAACCGACCCGTAGCTGACCCTCCAGTGCTTTTTTGGAGGCAGTAATTGCTTGGGGAAGGAGCTCTGGTGGCATGGTAAGAAACTGCATTGCAATCCTGCAGACTTGCGGTTTATCCACTAGCTGCTCTGTAGGGGGACGGTAATCTCCCCTTGTATGATTAACTGCCTCTAAAAACCTGCTAAAGGGTCAGCTGTGGTTCACTTCCACCTCGACAGCACACAGCAACAGCAACAATTACATGAGAAGAGATTTTCCTTCTGTGGAGCAGCTGGCGATTTGAACCTGTCGCTTTGGAATTGTAAAGCAGATCCTTGCTACTAGGTCACCAGAGATTTCTAATGTTAGAAGAGACTCTGAGAATTGATTTAGAGCTCTGAGCAGCCAAAACAAAAGGAAGATATGCTGAAGTAAAAGAGTTGAACAGAAGATTTCAGAGGGCAACTTGAGAAGATAAAGCAGAATATTTTAACAAAATGGGAGGAGAGGTAGAGCCAGAGAACAAAACAGGAAGAACTGGTTTGGCTTTTATCAATCTGAAAAACAAATGTTAGCCTTGAATTGCAATTGATAGATCTTGTGGGCACAATCTTGAATCATCTAGGAGACCTCAAAAGAAAAAGAAGTACACAGAATTGCCATACCAGAAGGGATTTGTTGACAGTGAAAGTTTTCAGGAAGTACTGTATGAATAAGAGCCATTGGTAATGAATGATGAAGTTCAAGCTGCACTGACAGAAAAAAAAATAATAAAAAAATAAGGTCCCAGGAATTGATGGAACACCTATTGATGTGTTTCATCTAACAGACACAGTTCAGAACATGCTCACTAGTCTGGCAAGAAATTTGGGGGACAGCTTCCTGGCTTAGATCCATGTTTGTTCCTGTTCTCAGGAAATGTGATTTAACAGAATGCTGAAATAGTTAATATCATTAATATCCTGTGCAAGCAAAATACTATTTAAGATTTTAAAAAATTGCTAGACAGTACACTGACAGGGAACTAATGAAAGTTCAAGCTGGCTTTATAAGCGGCTGTGGCACCAGGTATCTCAGTGCTGATGTCAGATGGATTCTGGCTGAAAGCAAAGAATAGCAGAAGAATGTCTATTTATACTTTTTTGACTATTCAGGGACATTTGACTGTGTTAATTATCACAAATTATGAGTAACATTGAGCAGAAAGGCAGTACCAGAACACTTAATTGTGTTCCTGTGAAACCTATACCTAGGCCAAAAAACAGTTGTCCTAAGAGCAAGGAACACTGCATGGTTTAAAATTAGGAGGGATGTGTGTCAAGTTTGTATTGCTTCTCTGTACTTAGTCTGTATGCTGAGCAAGTAATTTATGAAGCTGTACTCTTTATGAAGAATTCTGAATCAGTATTTGAAGAAGACTCATCAACAACCTGTGTTATGCAAATGACACAGCTTTGCTTGCTGAAACTGAAGAAATGAAATGCTTGATGTAGAAGATCAAGCCCTACAGCTTTTAGTGTGGGTCACATCTCAACATCAAGAAAACAAAGGTATTTTTCGCAGGACCAGTAGCAACATTATGCTAGATGAAGAAAGAATTGAAGCTAACAGTTATTTCATCTTGCTTGAATCAATAGTCAAAATTCTTGTTCCCAGTAGACAAGAAATCAAGAAATACATTGCACTGGGAAAGTGCAGTCAGACACCTCTCCATATTACTGAGGAGCAGTGATGTTAGTTTGAGGAGTAAGGTGTGCCTTATTCAAGCATCGTCTTTTCAGTGACTTGCTTTGCTGCTGAAAGCTGGACAGTCAAGTAAGATGACGAAGAAGAATGGATGCCTTCAAACTGTGGCATTAGAGGAGTATTGAATATCCCATAGACTGCCAAAAGAACAAATATGACTTGTAAAAAGTGCACCCATAGTGCACCTTGGAGGCGAAGATAGCTAAGCTGCTTTTCATTCTTTCGATATGTATCCAGGCAAGGCTATTCCTTGGAAAGGGGCATCATGTTTGGAAAGATGGAGGGTCAGCAAAAACCAGGAAGACCCCAACAAGATAGATTCACAAGGTGCCTTTAGCAGTCAGCTCAAGTGTGTCAGAGATAATGAGGATAGGACAAGATAGGTTCTGATCAGCTGTGTATAGGGTCACTATGAGTCATACTTAACAGCTCCAAACAACAACAGCCTGTATTTTAATCTTTAATTCACTTTCATAATAGAATTGAGTGGAAGTAGGCAAACGGAATAAAAAAACCATGAATGCTATGACTTAAAACTTGATTTTTAAAGTAGATTTTATTGTTAGAGTTGTTTCAATGAGAAAACTAGTACTGTTTTTTTGGCAGTGGTATATTCAACAGTGGTGGTAAGTTTAATAATCTAAAGCATTTCTTCATTTTCATTTGCCTGCATCATTTTGGTTCTACGTTCTGACAGATCATTTTATTATTACTCAAAAAAGGGTCATTTAGAGTGAAGATTCAATTATTTTAGCAAATTACATCAGTATTTTATAGAAATAAGTTCATTTTGTTGATTCAGATTCTGCAAATGTTTTTTTAATTGAAAAAGATTAATAATGTATAAAATATATTTTGTAATGTTTTTGTTGTTGTGTACCATAGAGTTGAAACAGACCCATAGCTGACCCTCCAGCAGGTTTTTAGAGGCAGTTAATCACATGGGAGGAGATTACCCATTCTTCTTGCGGGGAGTGGCTGGTGGCCTTGAACTGCCTCCAGAATTGCAGTGTACCTTCTTATCACTTGGGCCACAAAAGCTCCCTATATTGTGTAATATGAGCATGCAAACTTAAATTCTTAAGCATTATTATTCAAAATGGTGACCCTGGAGGACATTATGCTAAGTAAAACATCTCAGTCACAAAAAGACAAATACTGGATAGTGCCACTGTTGTAGAATGGAACTGGTATCAGGGTTGGGGTAAGACTAAGAAAAAGTGGATAGATTATGTATACTGAATTGAAACAGATGAGGGAGAGAACAGTTTAAAAGCAATATATGATAGAGTAATATGATTATCACAGGAATCCAGAATTAAGGTTGTATAGTGGAGTACATTCAGGGCAGGGGGCGGGGATTGTATACCAATGAAGAAGTTTATCTTTTGCTTTTCAAAGAGAGGGATGAACTGGACAGGGTGGGGGCAGAGGTTAGAGAAAAAAGTGCAACAGTGAATGAATGGAAATCCAAAATCTCTAACTATTCATTAAAATTAATAAAATAAAATTTTAAAAAATCATTGGAATAAAAAGCTAATTTCTCATTTTGAACTTACCAGCAAGATGAGAGAAGACTAAATGCTGTTAAGGTTATGAGGAATAATTTATATAGGAGAAAGATGACACTTTGTTAAAATGTGTAAATTACGTACTTTTAATCCTCAGGCAGCTTTTCTTTTGCCAATTTTGGCTCATATGATGCGTGATGGAATAACTGCCAGTCGTTTCAAAGAGCTGCAAGAACCGGAGTGTATTATTGTAGCACCAACTAGAGAACTGATCAACCAAATCTATTTGGAAGCTAGAAAATTTTCTTTTGGGTGAGTACATTTAGATTTCTCTCTTCTGCTCACACATAGTTTTTAGAAAGATATTTGTCTTTCCTATTTTGGAACAAACTCAGTAATACTAATACTCTCACATAGAAAACATTACTTGGTTAAAATAATTTTTCATGCCTTTTATAACTGCTTATTTTTTATTTTAAAAATATGGTTAAAATTAGGGTAATTGAGATTTGAAAATAAGAAAATAATGAATATATTTATAATTTCTGAATATATGTTATTAATAAATGAACTTAATATTTTCTCAATAATTTTCAAGGTTTTTAACACCTAATTTCATAATAAAACTTTTTGTTGTATAATCAGGCTGAATTCCCCCCCCCCAATATGTTTCTTTTTTTAAAAAATGAGAGTGATAACAGAGAAAGGTAAAGGTTTAAGTGTAACTGTGAAGTCTCAACCAACTTTATTTCATTTTTTGTTGAGGGAAGCACTAAGTTTTAACAGCCTTAAAATAATGTATAAATCCTTTTTGTTTCCTTATTTTGGAGCAGTTGTGTTGACAATAATTTAGTGTTAAGTTGAATTGTAATGACATCTTAGTAGTTTCTTATAATATTTTAAATCTTTTTGAGTAATAAACATTTATATTTGTCATGTTCAAAGACATGGATTTATTTTAAGGTTTTTAAAAAACTTATCCATAATATATAAGAATGCCAATTTCTCCATGTTCTTTGCTGATATTTTATATTAGTTATTATTACTGCTTAGCAAATGACCTCAGAACCTTTTTCCTTAACATGGTAGTCACTTTCTCATGCTTTGAGGATTAGGAATTGTAGTTTAGCTGAGTGGTTCTCCTTTGGGATCTCATGAAATTGCAGACAAAATCTCAGCCATATAAAGGCTTGATCGGGTCTCTCCAGGAGGATATTTGAATGTTGCCAGGAACTTTTAATTGGCTTCTCCTAGATTAAGTTACCTGGAGGTTACTTCATGGATTAAGTCATTTGAGAAGCTGAACTCTAAATGTAGATTCATAATTGGGAGAAGACTCATGAACAGCGTGTCACATGCATATGACACAGGCTTGCTTCCTAAAAATGAAGAAGACTTCTTGAAGCACATACTAAGGAAGCTCAAAGACTGTGGCCTTCAGTATGAATTTCTTCTCAGCTTCAAGAAAACAGAAATCCTTACAACTAGACCATTAAGAAATATAATATTAGATGATTGAAGTTGTCAAGAATTTCATATTCTTAGATTCACAATTACATGAAATAGTAAAATTGCAAAAGTTTTCAGTCTAACCTACTTTATTCTCAATTGTCATGTTATAGTAACTTGCTTTCTGCTTTAAAGTAATGTTCATCTTCTTAATTAAATGTTGTTGTTGTTACGTGCCATCAAGTCGCCTGTGACTCATAGCGACCCTATGTACAACAGCCCTAAACTCCGCTCTGTCCTGTGCCAATCGCACTGTCTCTGACACTCCCAACCCAATTATCTCAGTCACTGAATCAATCCACCGCATAGGGGGCCTTCCTCTCCTGCGCTGTCCCTCCACCCTACCAAGCATGATGTCCTTCTCCAAGGACCGGTCTCTCCTCACAACATGTCCAAAGTATGTTAGACGGAGCCTCAAAATCCTTGCCTCCAAGGAGCCACCCGGTTTAACCCTTTCCAGGACAAATCTGTTTGTTTTCCTAGCAGTCCATGGTATTCTCAATACTCTTCTGTACTTTGACATTAACAGAGCTGTTGACTTTCTATTCAGTTATTCATACACATTTTTTTATGGCTTTGATTAAAATTCCTGTGTTGTAACAGCACTCTTCCCATTTCCTACCTGTCATTCTTGTTTCACTCTACTCTTCTTTCTTATCCCTCTCCCTCCCTGAGCTTTCTCTCTAGTTTACTGTTACACTTCTGATTTTGTAAGGACTAAGTACTCTCTAGCACTACTGTTTTCTTGTAAACATGTCTGTCGTTGAGCTAAAAAGTTGAGCAACCAAAGTGCATTAGTTCCAGACTCAAAAAGTTACAGTCTTTGGTGTCCCCCCTCCCATCTCTGTTAGATGAACAAGCTTGGTCATGTTATTGATTTTGAGTTTTATTTCACATTTCTGCCCTGCCCTGTCTAGAG
The DNA here is from genome assembly GCF_000299155.1 of Elephantulus edwardii. Lineage (NCBI taxonomy): Eukaryota > Metazoa > Chordata > Mammalia > Macroscelidea > Macroscelididae > Elephantulus > Elephantulus edwardii. The sequence continues at coordinate 13,060,995 of NW_006399849.1, read as the reverse complement.
CCTACTATAATCACTTTAGAATAGTCAGCATTGGTAGCTGAGCACTATCCAGTTTTCTGGTTTCTGGGTAGTAATTCAGGTTGAAGTTCATGTGATTGACTAGTCCTTTAGAGTAATTGTTTCTATGCAAAATATTTTTCCTCTACTTCAGTAATTTCTAT
>NW_006399849.1:13057927-13060574 GCF_000299155.1 Elephantulus edwardii | reverse complement strand
AGATAGATAGATCTATATAAATAATATTTTCCAGACTAATTTCTTGAACTTCCTTGTTGTCAAGTAAGCTTTCATCTTACTGTGTTTGTATAAGAGTAGATACAGATTGTATAAAATGTTTCCAAGTCCTTTTACATCTTCACAACTATTGCCGTCTTTGAGCTCATTGTTGTAGCCCCTTGGCAGCCCGGTTGTCTTAAGAGTCTTCCTGTTCTTTTACACCTGGAGCCTTTCTCCATGACTTATATCTTTTAATAAATTTATATCCATAGTATGTGAGAAAAAGTGTCATTATCACCTCATTATTTTTATTAACTTAAAAAATTTTTATATTGGTCATCACTACATTTTTTTTTTCCACCATCGCTTTTAAGAAGCATGTTTACTGTAATTCTTCATGATAGGGTTTTGTTTTGTTTTGTTTTTTTTTACCCATCCTCATATTTATTGTACTTTACTATATTTCCTTGTTTTATTAGTTTTCTCACAAAGTTCATAAACATTGTGTTTCACACTATTATTCATTCATACTGTGTTTCATACAATCATTCCCATACATTATGTATTATAAAATCAATCACCGATAGACCTTGCCTATCCTTACCCAGTCTTTTCAGGTTCATGCTGGATCCTTGGAATTTTCTTCACCCCCTTTCTCCACTCACCAAACTTATTTTATCCTCCTTACAGTCTGTGCATATTCAGCATTCTTTGCCACCACTACAAATCAAAGGCTTTATCTGGTTGTCTTATTTATTGTTTAGTATTTGCTTGCATGTAAGAGAAAGTAAAATACAGCAGCTTTTGGATGAGGTGCACCACTGCCTATAAGGTGACCTGTTTTACTTTTTAACACTTTGAAGAGACAAATTGTTGTTAGGTGCCACCAAGTCAAATACAACTCTTTGCGACCCTGGGAACAGCATATCTGAACCCTGTCCTATCCTGTGCTTTCCTCATCATCTCTGATATATTTGAATCAATTGTTGCGCTTCCTATGTCAGTCAGCCTGGTTGACAGTCTTCCTCTCTTTTGCTGTCCCTCCACCTTTCCAGGTGTGATATCCTTCTCCGAGGAATAGCTTTTCTAAGCTCCGTCTGACATATTTTGAGCATGTTTCCAGGAGGGACCAGTCTTTGGAGAGAGGGGGGGCATTGCAAGAGAAGAAAACCTAGGATGAGATAGATTGACTTGGTGATAAGGGTAGATGTGTCAGAGACAATGAATTGGCTCAAGACAGAGCAGGGTTCAGAGCTGTTATACATAGGGTCGCTGTGAGTCACAGGTGACTAGAGAGCGCATAACAACTGCAAAGTGCCCAAAGTATGTCAGATGAAGCTTTGTCATCTTTTCTCTAAGGAGCACTCTTGACTGCACACTCTTCAAGACATATATATTTATTCTTTGAGAAATCTGTATTCATTACTCTTCTCCAAAACTACAGCTCAAGAGTATAAAAAAACCCTCCTGTCATCCTTATTCATTGTCCAACTCTGAGTTGCATAGCAAGTGACTGAAAAGACCATGGCCTGAATCAGCCACACTTTAGTCTTTGACTGACATTATTATTCCTCAGTAATTTAGAGAGATCCCTGACTACCGAATTCCCCTGTGCAAAACATCTCCTGACTGCTGGTAACAAATAATATTAATTGTGGATCCAAGTAAAATGAAATAATTGACAGTTTCAGTATTTTCTCCAACTATCATAATGTGTCTATTGGTCCAGTGGCAAGTGTTTTTGTTTTCTTGACATTGAGATGCGATACATATTGAAGGCTTCAGTGTTTAACCTTCTCCAGCAAGTGCTTCAAGATCTCCCTCACTTTCAGCAAGCAAGATTGTGTCATCTGCATAAGAAAAGTTATTAACATTAGGGAGCCAGTTTGTCCAGTGCAAGCTGTCATTTGATTTTCTTGATACTGCTTTTAAGGACATTGTAAATAAATAGGAAAAAAAATTAATGAAAGCTTGAACTTTTCTTGGTTTGTCATTATATTGTTCATTGGTGTGGTTGTATTTTTAGGTGTAGTCCATACTGAAGGATATTTGTTCTTTATCAATAAGTGCTTTAAATCCTCTTCTGTTTTACCAAACAAATTTGGTTGTCTGCTTTTTCAAGGTGTTTAATGAATCTTCCTTTTCTTTTAAATAAAATTTTGTCATTTTAATGAACATTTACAGAGAAGTTAGATTTTCATTCATTCATTGTTGCACATTTTACCTTCTCACCTTCCCTTTCATCTCCCCCAGTTCACTTTTTATTTCATATTCATTTATTGCTGCACAATGAATTTTCCTTTCAATTCTGATGTCCTTTTCTTTCTTACGCAGTTCAGTTTTTCAGGTTATTTCTCAGAATACAGATAGAATAAAAATGATGAAAAGATAAAACCCATTCACCTTCCTAATTTTAAAGAGTGCAGTAGCTGATCTTCTGTTTGAACAATTGCCACTAGGTCTATATTTAGGTTCCACATGAACATAATTAAATTTTCTGTAATTTGTTTTTCTGAAATTTCCACTCTTTACAGTATTATTCATAATTTGTTTTTCATATCAGATGCATTTGTATGTTGTTGTTGTTATGTGCGGTCGAGTCGCCTGCGACTCATAGCGACCCTATGAACAATAGCCCTAAACTCCG
>NW_006399849.1:13048045-13056432 GCF_000299155.1 Elephantulus edwardii | reverse complement strand
AACATTCTGCCGAAAGCATCCTTGATTATAGCAACTCGAGTTTGAATTTGTTCTTCAGTTCCTTGAGCTTAAGATGCATGTAAACTTCTCTCCAGTAGTCTTTGCATTCAAGCATTATCTTTTTTTTTTAAGCATTATCTTTCAGCATCAGCAATGGCATTTCATTCCACATTGGGTTTTCCCCCCCAAAACTGTTAATTTATTGATTCAGTGAACCCTTTCTTGGATTTCAGTACCCTTGAAACATACAGTTCAGGATTAAGTATCACATTTGCAGCACATTATTGAATCTACACAAAAGTATCCATCATCACCTGTGTAATTTCATGACACCGTTCTTTTCCAGCCTCCAACATCTCATTGGGGTTGTTTGCATTAATACATCCACACATCTTAAAAGGTTATTACTGATTATCCTGACCACACAGTGCCCCACTATTGCCCCATCCTAACTCTGGAGTGTTTTTTAAAAGGCAGGGCACTATTCAAACATAATTTATTAATAAGCATTGACAAACTTTGGCTTCCTGTATCCTCATGTGGACCATGCATTTGCTTTCAGAAGGGTTTATAAGTGACCTTGACTCTAATCCACGATTACTCACTCCTACTTATTTGTATGAGAAAAGTTGTGGGTTTTTTTTTCCTGCAGATGCTCACAGAGCACACTAGGTTTCTAACAATTTAATTTGACCTGGAATTAACTGGGCTCTCTTCGCTCTATTTTGATGCAAATATAAAAAGTCTTCCAGTGGTCCTTGTTGCAAAGTAGTTTGCTTCCATGTTCATCAGTACAGCACCTGAGAGTATCTAAGTCATTTCCCTGAGTAGACACTGACTTTGAGCCCCATGGAATCCAGCTGAGGTCCAGCTTCTGACTGCAAAGTCCCATCTGTGTTCTATTGGTATCACCCCAGGGGACACCGCATGCCTCAGGACATATTTTACATGAGCCTAAGGCCTGACTTTATCCCTAACATGATCCTCTTCCGCATTTACCTGTAGACTCTTACCCAACCCCCTAGTCACTCTTTCCAAAGCCCCATTAGAGGGTGTCAGCTATTTTGATCCAGTCTGAGACTATCTCCCTTCTCTTAAGGAAATGAATACATTTGCTCTGAACCTCACAAGTAATGAAGTGCTACAGAATGCTGTTAGGAGACCTTGCCGAATGATGCCGTCCGTATCTGGCATCCACACTCCTCTGCTTGGGAAGCCCCAGTAAGGGCTTTTACCACACCAGACACTTAACACAGAGACAGGAGAGGAGCCGGACCAGCTGGCATAATCCTAAGGAGAGTGAACTGAAACAAACTACAGCTTACTTAGCACTTCAGCCTTCCCCGTGACATTTTCATCTGAAGCAAAGCTATGCAGTTACGCTCACTTGTGACCAATAAACTAGAAAACAGCTGTTTTTGGCATAGGAACCTTTTAGTTTCACCACACCAGGTCTGTTCTTGAACATAGGCAGTATCTGAGATGATAGTGTAACACTACCTTGTTCCCCACTTTTTTTTCCTTTAAGAAATAATTAAATCCTATCATAGGCTCTTTTAAGCTGTTATAAGGTTGTTGTTGTTATGTGCCATCGAGTCGCTTGCAACTCATAGCGACCCTGTGTACAAGAGCTCTAAATGCTGTCCTATCCTGTGCCAACCTAGCCATCTCAAACGCACTTATTCCTACCACTCCAGTCACAGAATCGATCCATCTCATCAAAGGTCTTCCTCTCCTTTGCCTCCCCTCCACTCTACCAAACATGATGTCCCTCTCCAAGGACCAGTCCCTCCTTACAACATGCCCAAAGTATGTCAGATGAAGCTTCCGAATCCTTGACTCCAGGGAACACTCTGGCTTCATCCTCTTCAGGACAAACCTGTTTGTTCTCCTAGCAGTCCATGGTATATTCAACACTCGTCTCTAGCACCACAGCTCAAGGGCATCAATCCTCTTTCTAGCAACCCTATTCACTGTTCAACTCTCTGATGCATAGCACATAATTGCGAAGACTACAGCCCGGATCAGGCGCACCTTAGTCTCCAGCCTGATATTGTTGCTCTTCAGTACTCTTGAGCCGACTTTCCCAATGCAGTTCGTCTCCTGATTTCCTGGCTGCTATTACCAAGAGTGTTGACTGTGGAGCCAAGTAAATGAAAACTGTTAACTATCTCAATCTCTTCACAATCCATGCTGATGCTGCCAATTGGCCCAGTGTTTAGAATCTTTGTTTTCTTGACATTTAGCTTCCGTCCATATAGGAGGCGGTAGTCCTTGATCTTCTGCAGCAAGCGCCTCAGGTCCTCCTCAGTTTCAGCAAGCAGGATTGTGTCATCTGCATAACGCAGGTTGTTGATGATTCTTTCACCAGTCCTGATGCCACATTCCTCTTTTTATAGCCCAGAGTCTCGGATGATCTGTTCTGCATACAGATTGAAAAGGTATGGAGACAGAATACATCCCTAATGGACCCTCTTCTTGATTTTGAACCATGCAGTGTCTCCTTGCTCTGTCCTGATGACTGCCTCTTGGTCCAAGTATGGGTTTTGCATTAGCACAATCAAATGTTCTGGGATTCCCATTCTTCTTAGAGTCAGCCACAGCTTGTTGTGATCCACACAATCAAAAGCTTTTACATAGTCAATGAAGCACAGATAGACATTCTTTTGTAAAGAAGCAAACAAAATGTCTTAATTAAAAATTACTGAGATGAGCTGAAAAAAATACGGTAACTAAAAAGGGTATTGGATGTTCAACCTACCCTAACTTAAACAGACAACAGCTCCACACATGCCCCCTCCCACAGTTGCCTCTGTAGGAGCTCTCCTAGACCAACTCCTCACCCGGAGGGCTAGGGTGCTCCTTACTCAAGGGCTGCTAGGTCCTTTTGGGCACACACTAGTTTTGGAAGTTCCAGGTTAGGAAGTAAGAGCCAGCAAATTAAGGTGTCAAGGCCAAACTCAGAAGGGAGAGAGCTTTTCAAACCCAGCTTCCACATTGTTTTTGAATCTGCCTTGAGTTTGTTTCCTGCTGATGACTGTATAAAACCATTTTCAAAATTCGGTGTGAGATACTGAAAAATTTCTGCATTATGGCCGGTTGCTTTTCTTGGAATGAGCATAGTAGATCTCTTTTAATCAGCAGGTTAGATGATTTTCTTCCAAATTTCTTAGCGTAGATGAACACTTCCAGCTTTGTATTGATTAGTTGAAATATTTCAGTTGTTTTAGTATTCAGTTCAAAACTGAAACTTTAGGGTTTTGCCCACTTCAATGCAAAATAGACTTCTTTTAGTTCTTTAATATAAGCTATCCAGTAAGCTGGTTGAATGCCGATCAGTTATTTTTAATACATTGACTGCATATTCCATCCATCTTATTTTTAATAATGTCTTAAATTTATTAAGTTTAATAATTTAATAAATTCTGACACTTGAAGCTTTCTGTGTCAGTTAGTATTTTGCCCATAGAATCCATAAGGATTAACAACTTGAGGCTTGAAATTTTTATTTAGTTCTTTCAGCTTGAGAAATTCTAGATGTATTTTTTCCCTTTTAGTTTTCAGACTCCCAAGTCTTTGTACATTTTGCAATAGAAAAACTTTGTCTTCTTGAGCAACTGTTTGAAATATTCTGTGCAGCTGTCTTATTTTTCATAATTTTGTTGTTTTGTTTTCTTTTGGCTGGGAAAATCTGCAGTTCGGTCCTTTCCAAGTTATTGAGGAGTAGTGATCTCAGTTTGAAGACTAAGGAACATCTGATTCAGGCCATAGTCTTTCTGATTTTTAGCTGTGCATCTGAGAGCTGGGCAGTGAATAAAGATAACAGAAAAAGAATTGACACCTTTGAGCTGTGGTGTTGGGAGAGAGCACTCTCCAGAGAGACTCTCCAGTAGAGAGTCAAGAGAACAAATAGATAGGTCTTGGAGAGAGGGTGCAGCCAGAGGGCTTTTAGGAGGCAAGATTGATGAGGCTTTGCCTCACATACTTCAGACATGTTGCTAGGAGGTGCTTTTCCTTAGAGAAGGACTTGATGCTGGGAAGAGTGTAAAGGAGAGGAAGACCCACAACCAGGTGGATTGACATGGTGACTGCTGCAGTGGGCTCTTGTGTGTCAGGAAGTGTGTTGCAGGATAGGATAGATTTCAGATCTATTGTTCATAGGATTGCTGTGAGTTGTGGTTGACTCGATGGTACCTAACAATAACAACAACAACAACAACTTCTTCATTCAAGAATATGTTTCACAGTCTCTTCTGATAACCATATTGGCCTTGTCTGTCTTATCCTGTCTTTTAAATCTTGAGATTTGTTTAATGCATAGTATCCTGATAGTCTCCATAATTCCAGTGGACTTTGTATTCACTGCATCAAATCTGTATCAGAGATAGTTTCCAAATTTACATGAGATATACTCAGGGTCCTATTTAGGCTCTTGTGGATTTGTTTTACTTCTGTTTCAGTTTTAATTTGAGTTTGAATAATTGGTAGTATGTTCCAGAGTTGATGCCTGACTTTGTTTGGGCTGATGATAATGAGCTGCTTGACTGTGTTTTTCCATACCTGGAATCAGTTTGATTCAGGCCAGGTCACCATAGTTATAACATGCTAAATCTCCAGTTGAGAGAAAGGTGGGCAGTCTCTTCCCTTGAGGTTTATAGCTTTAAAAAACCCACTGGGGGGGGAAAAAAAACCAAACCCACTGGAGGGTCAGTTAGGAGTCGATTCTGACTCAACAGCACATAACAAGAAGTTTCCAATCTTTAAGTATTCCTACCTGAAATGGTTAATGGACTGGTTTTGCTTCCTCTTACCATCAATTCTCTGTATGATCCTGCCTGTTCTTTCTGTTTTGAGGGTAATATTTTTCCCAATGACCTTAATTCACTAATAGATCTAAGAAGAGGAGTTGATTGTGACTACTTCACCTTTTTTCTTGTGTGGTTGGGATTGATGATTTCTAGGCATCATTTTCTGTTTTCACCATTACTTTTTCAGCTGCTTTCGGGGCTGAATTTAAATTTTTCCACATAGTTAATTAAGTATGTCTATTATTTTCATACATGTTTTGGTTTGAATTATTAGTAATGTCTGCTTTTGTTGTTTTTGTTTTTTTTTTTTTTTTGTCAACAGGACTTGTGTTAGAGCTGTTGTTATCTATGGAGGGACTCAGTTTGGACATTCAATTCGACAGATAGTACAAGGCTGTAATGTATTATGTGCTACACCTGGGAGACTGATGGATATCATCGGTAAAGAAAAGGTAGGCACTATAATGGTAACAAAATTGTGAGAGATACTAATTTTTTTATATGGGGAAAGAGATAAAATGAGTACTACCAACACTTACCAGGGTGCCATTTATATGTTAGATACTATCACATTTTTGATAAATTATCACTTAATTATCAAAATAATCTCAATAAGAGATAAATAGCATTTTCCATTGTTTATGTGGACAAACTTAGTGAGATTGTATAATTTAATTTCCTCAGTTAATTCTGGAAAAGGCTTGCATTAAGTTTATATTCTGATGCCTCATTACAATATCCGTATTTTTTGTCTTTTCCCCACAGCACTGGGAGAGAAATGGCATAGACTTTTATCTAAATTTATAGTAGGCCTTGATAAAATGCATACTTTTTCCTGGAAAGTTATTTGAGGTATTAGTAATTTTGTGACTCCTATACAAACATAGGATTGGTGTTAACCTTGTTTGTTAATTTTTTGAGTCTTTGAAAAGCAAATATTATTGTTGCTCACTGGTGGTCTTGTTGTTATGAGTCACTTGGGACTCATAGTGACCCTATGTACAATAGTCTTGAAATCTGCTGTATTTTGTACAAGCATTATTGTCTATGAGAAATATACCCCATTACCCTCGTCACTGAATCATTCCATCTCACTGAGGGTCTGTGTTTGTCTCTCCATCCTTCCAACTATGATGTCCCTTTCCAAGGACTGATACCTCCTTGCAACATATCCAAAGTATGTCAGAGGAAGCCTCAGAATTTTTGCCTCCAAAGAGCAGCCTAGTTTCACGTTCTCTAGGATGAACTTGTTTGTTCTCCTGGCAGTCCATGGTATATTCAGTACTCTTCTCCAGAACTACAGCTCAAAGGTGTCACTTCTCTTTCTGTCATCCCCAGTCATTGTCCACTGGTAAGATATTGTGCTGCCAGGCAGAGGTACACAGTTTGAAACTACTAGCTGCTTTGCAGGAAAAAATGGGCAGTTTCCTCCTTTGCAACTTACTGCCTCTGAAAATACACTGGAGAGTCAGTTATGGTTTGATTCTACTTTAGTGGTACACAACCACAACAGCACAGGGTAGATACTCAGATGATATACTATTATAACTCTAAATCAGTACGTTTAATATAATTTTAAATCTTACTTGATTTTAAAAATGCTGTTCTCTAATGAGATTACTCAAAACAAACTTCTTTCTTAGAAAACTTAATCTAGTGAGTTCTGTCTTGTTATTAAAAATCTTCTGGTTCCGGTTCCAGAGGCACAGTCCAAAGGCACTTAACTCTGTTTGCAAACACACACTTCTGTTTTTAGCAGTAAGTGCTTGTGTTATGGTAAGATTGTTCCTGAGTGATTTGCGATGGATAATTTATTCTTAATGTGAAAGAGGTAAAAAAAAAAATCACTTTTGAAATACTTGACTGTCTATGGTTAAAAAATTGTTTCTGACATTCAAGTATTAGATTTTATCAGCTAACATTGTGTAATTCTGTGTACAGTGTCACTATAGTTTGTACTAGCTATATGTTGTTACTCAAAATCCATATACAATTACAAGTTCAATTCCTCCTTCACACTAACGCACATTTCAGTGGCTTAATAGTTAAATCTGATTAGAAGAGTACTGACTATTCCTTGGACTGCAAAAAGAACAGACATCTGTGTCTTGGAGAAAGTGCAGTCAGAGTTTTCCAATAGAAGCAAGGATGGTGAAACTTTGTTTCACATACTGTAGGCATCTTGTTAGAAGGGGCTTTCCTTGGACAGGTGGAGGGTCAGCAAAAGACAGGAAGTCCTAAGCAAGATAGATTGATACAATGACTGCAGCAATGGACTCAGATATTTTCGAAATGATAAGGATGATACAGAATAGGACAGGATTCATAACTGTTGTTTATAGAGTTGCTATGAATGGTACTAATGGCACATAACAGCAGCAGCAGTAAATACAGTATATTAGACATTGCAGATACAGACCCTTTTTAGTTGCAGGAAGTTATATTTTGCAGTACTGATTTAAATGGTTTCTTTTCTCTTTCATTTGAAAAAAATCTGTTAGAGAAAGTTTAGAATTGAAATAAACAATAATAGTGTTATCCAGCTTAGTAATTCTTATCATTTTCTATATTGATTGCTAGTTTCTGACTTTAAGAATATTTTAATAGTTGGAATTGTAGAACATAGTTTTATATATTAACTAGTATGCATTTTCTATTCTCCCCTTGAATGTACTCTCCTAGATTGGTCTCAGACAGGTCAAATATTTAGTTTTGGATGAAGCAGATCGCATGTTGGATATGGGTTTTGGGCCAGAGATGAAGAAGCTAATTTCTTGCCCTGGAATGCCATCAAAGGAACAGCGTCAGACTCTTATGTTTAGTGCAACTTTTCCAGAGGAAATTCAAAGGTAAATTATTTTCATCTTTAAAATAATGAAATACAGAATTAATATGTGGGTTAATTAATATATGGAAAATGAAACAATGTGACTATAATTTTTGATGGGTTTATGTTTCTGTAGATGTTAATGTGGATATTTAAAAATTTATGTGTTCCTATAAGGATGGATGGCGAAGAGATTGAGAGTGTTCACAGCTTCAGTTTGCTCGGCTCCACGGTCAACACTCTTGGCACCAGTAGCCAGGAAATAAAAAAACGTATTGCGATGGGAAAGTCTGCGGTTAGGGACCTCTCTAAAGTACTCAAGAGCTACGGTGTCTCTCTGGAGACTAAGGTGCGCCTGATAAAGGCCATGGGTTTTGCAATCACTTGTTATGCATCAGAGTTGGACAGTAGGGAGGGTAGAAGGAGAATTGACGCCTTTGCGCTGTGGTGCTGGAGAAGAGTATTGAATGTACCATGGACTGCCAGGAAAATAAACAGATTCATCCTAGAGAGGGTTAAACCAGGCTGCTCCTTAAAGGCAAGGATTCTGGGGCTTCGCCTGACATACTTTGGACTTGTTGTAAGGAGAGACAGGTCTTTAGAGAGGGACATCATGCTGGGTAGAGTGGAGGGATGGTGCAGGAGGGGAAGACCCTCGATGAGGTGGATTGATTCAGTGACTGGGGTAATTGGGATGGGTGTGTCAGAGGCAATGAGATTGGCACAGGATAGAGCACGGTTTAGGGCTGTTG
>NW_006399849.1:13045407-13047255 GCF_000299155.1 Elephantulus edwardii | reverse complement strand
TGATGTCCCTCTCCAAGGACCGGTCTCTCCTCACTACATGTCCGAAGTAAGTTAGATGGAGCCTCAGAATCCTTGCCTCCAAGGAGCCACCCGGTTTGAATTAGTAAGTTAAAATAACACCTCCATTGTGGGTTATGTTGACTTGCCTTTCTGATCTCTCAGCACAGGAAGCCTTATGTACCTAGGCAGCCAACTGTGTACAGTGTTATTTGTTGTTGTCATGTCTCATAGCTGATCCTCCATGAGAGGAGATTGCCCATCCTCCAGCAGAGCAGCTGGTGGATTCGGACCATGTACCTTCACAATTGCAGTGCAGTTTCTCACCACTAGGCCGCTGGTGGCAGTCTGACCTTCACTAACTCCTCAAAGCGAAAAAGGCCTTATCAGTAACATCATAAGCAGAATCTGATTCCTTTAAGGTCAGATATGATCCACATTCCCACACCTATTTCTCTTGATTCTAACACCACTCTCTTCTCACTGCTCTTAACTTGGTTTGCTAATCAGTTGCAGTGGCCACACAGACTAGTGGACAATTATGGTTATAGGATTTATTAGAGAACTGTTTTTGATTGCCATTGAGTCAAGCATGATTCATAGTGATACTATGAACAAAGGCCTGAGGCTTTTCAAAAGTTCATAGAATTTCCATAGGCTTATTAGAGAAATAGCAGGTTACAATTAAAGTTAAAAAAGAGGATTCAAGCAGGATAGCTTCTCCTCAGACACACTTCCAGGCACTTGGGCCTTTATCTATCCTTCTGGTCTTGCCTTGCAGCTCTAAGCCAGTGTTACCTCTTTTCTGCCTGTTTTGCCATTTTCACTTTGCCCACCTCTTCCAGCCAACTTGAGTGAAGGCCCTTGACTCTGCCTTTGTGAGGTGGGCAGCCCTAGTTTGCCTGTATCTTACTAGTTTTTGACCCTATTTCCGCTCTTGCTAGACTGGATCTCTGTCTAGGGCAAGAATCTGACCAAAAGGGAAATATCACATTCTCTGTTTATTTCTTTTTTTATGATAGAGAGATTTTGTTTTCTTCCTTAGAACTTGCTTAATTTAATCCTGGTGAACTGGCAAAAGTGATCAGTATGCTTGTTAATGGGAAGTGCTACATGGTTTAAAATCAAGAAAGGAGTGTGTGTCAGCAATTTATCCTTTCTCTATTCCTTTTTGGTCTGTATGCTGAGCAGATCATTTGAGAAACTTAACTCTATGAAGAAGAATGTGGCATCAGGATTATAGAAAGACTCATGAACAACTTGCATTATGCAGATGACATCATCTCGTGGGAAGTGAGAAGAAGTTGAAGCACTTGATGCAGAAGATCACAGCCTTCTATACTGATTGCATCTCAACATCAAGAAGACAAGAATCCTCTTACCACTGGGCCAAAAAGCAGCATCATGATAGATGGAAAAAGATTGAAATTGTCAATAACTTCCTCAACATACTTGGCATCAGCAGTCAGGAAATTAAAACATGTTGCAGTGGGAGATTTTGCTGTCAGAGACCTCTTCAAAGTATCTTGTGAAAGAAACTATAGAATACCACTTTGCACTGTTTTTGGAATAGAATAATCATTATATAGCACTAGTTGGTAGTTATTTTTTAATATCTTTGCAATCACTTTCTATGCATCAAAGAACTCTACATTGAGTAGGAATGACATAAGGAGAATTCATGCCTTTGAGCTGGGGTATTGGAGAAGAGTATTGAGTATACCATGGACTGCTAAGAGAATGAACATTTTAGTCCTGGAGAGGGTCAAACCATGCTCCTCCTTGTAGGAAAAGATTCTGAAGCTTCATCTGGCATACTTTGGGTATGTTGAAAGGAGGGAGCAGTCCTTG
>NW_006399849.1:13040964-13042329 GCF_000299155.1 Elephantulus edwardii | reverse complement strand
TTGTGTCATCCGCATATCGCAGATTGTTGATAAATCGTCCACCAATCCTGACCCCACATTTCTCCTCATAGAGCCCGGCCTCCCGGATAATCTGTTCTGCATATAGGTTGAAAAGGTATGGAGATAGGATGCATCCCTGGCGTTTGGGATACAATGTAATATTCAGTAATTTTCCTACCACCACAATTCAAAGAGATCAGTTCTTCTATCATCCTTAATCATTGTCAGATGCATATAGCAGGTGATTGAATAGACCATAGCCTGAATCAGATGTCCTTAAACTGACATCATTGCTCCTTAGTAATTTGAAGAAGTCCCTGACTGCACACTTCTCCTGTGTAATACATCTTCTGATCCCTTGACTCCTGATAACAAGTCTATTGATTATGTATCCAAGTAAGGTAAAGAAATGGTCAGTTTAAATCTTTTCTCCGTATGTCATGGTATTGCCTATTGGTCCAGTGGTGAGAATTTTTGTTTTCTTGGTGTTGAGATTTAATCCATATTAAAGGTTGTAATCTTTGATCTACAGGAAGTGGTTCAAGTCCACCTCACTTTAAGCCGGAAAGGTTGTCATATGTATATTGCAGATTTTTCAGTGCCTCATCCTTTGATCCTTATGCCACATTTTTCTTCATGGAGTTCAGTTTCTTGAATAATTCATTGAGCATACGGATTGAGTAGGTGTAGAAAAAGGATACAGTGTGAAACATTTCCTTTTACAGTTGTAGACCTTGCAATGTTCCCTTGTTCTCTTCACACAACAGCTTCCTGATATGTAATAGTTAGCATACATAAAAGCAGTGAATAAAGAACAGAATTTGTACAAATATAAACACAGTGATTTAAGAGCAGAATGGCCTCTATTTCACTTTCTAATAAAAATTGCTATTTTTATAAGGACTGATGTTACAGTTCAATATACATTATTATTCTATACACATTCTAGAGTTTTGTATTGTCAAATGATTATCACTGTAACTTGATAATACTTGTACAGTTGTCCTCATTATTTACATACTCTATATATGGGCTTACAACTGTTCCTCCTCCTTTGTGTTTCCATACTTGAAAGCTCAACCTCACTTGCCCTTTCTGTTATCTACATGTGTTCTGTTGTACATAGGGTTTTCAGAGGCGTGCTATTTCAGAAGTGGATGGCCAATCCTTCTTTCTAGTCTGTCTGAATGTGTATGTTCAGATTTAGAGAAGTATCAGACAGACCAGCAAGTTAAAGGTATATCCCTTATTGTGGAGTTAACCATTAGTGTCAGTGTTGTCCCTGCCTTTCCTATCCCAAAGAAAGGTGACCCAACAGAGTGTGGAAACTATAGAACAATCTCACTGATTTCACATGCAAGCAAG
>NW_006399849.1:13037980-13039989 GCF_000299155.1 Elephantulus edwardii | reverse complement strand
TGGAGGCAAGGATTCTGAGGCTCTAACATACTTTGGACATGTTGTGAGGAGAGACCGGTCCTTGGAGAGGGGCATCCTGCTTGGGAAGGTGGAGGGACGGCGCAGGAGGGGAAGGCCCTCTATGAGGTGGATTGATTCAGTGACTGGGATAATCGGGATGGGAGTGTCAGAGAGTGTTACTGGCACAGGACAGAGCAGAGTTTAGGACTGTTGTACATAGGGTCGCTATGAGTCGCAAGCAACTCGACGGCACATAACAACAACATGTATGGGCTGTATGGCTCTGGAATCCAGTTTGAAAGTCATCTGCAGGATCCGGGTTCTATAGAAGCTTGTTGGTTGGGATTGGTGAGCCTTAGGGTGAAATGTTGATTCGCTAAGGGAAGTGAGATGATGTGATAAGGCCTCCTATTTAAAAACCCATTTGGGCCTTTGGGCTTGCAGTCTTTGGGCTTGCTTTAACTTGGGTTTTGTTTTGTTTTCTTTTCCAAACATTGTTCTAAGTGATATATAGCAGTGGTCTGTGCATTCCTGTACAGAGGTAGCTCATGGTTGCTGTGACGCTAAGCACTGTGACACTGATAGGCCAAATGCAATAATGGAAACAGGGGTGCCATCCACTTCCGAAATGGCTTGCCTCCAGAAACTCTATGAACATAAAGAAATGACCAAAATTATATAAGTATTCAGGTCTTTCATTCATAGGGTCACTATGAGTCATCTATGACTCGATGGCACTTAACAACAAAAACATATAGTGGACTGGTTTGAGGATACCTGTGGATATCCACATTCACAGAAGTGCAAGTCTTTTATGGAAAGTGATGTATCTACATACAGCTTACACATATCCACCTGTATATTTTACATCATCTTGATTATTTATAATACCTAATAACAATATAAATGGTATATACATAGCACTTTATGTGCTATTGTAGCCTTTGAGTAATTACTTTGAAGACATTACTTTTTTAGGAGAAATGTTTTAATAGAAACAAAGTATGCATACTATAAAAGTAACAAAGGGAGAATTGAGACAAATAGATTAAGTGCTGAAGAGGGTCTGAGGACCTGTAGAATGGTGGAATGGTATGGCAAGGTAGTCAATGTATCATTTAATTTGAGTACATTTTGAGTGTAATTCTCTGTGTGTGCCAAAATCAAATTTGTTTGTGGAAACTTTCTGGATCTTCTTAGCCCTGAATATTTTAATTCTATTGTTGATTAAACATGCTAGAAGCAGAAGAAAAGATACCGAATAATCTAGTGTACTGTATTTGGCTAAATTCTAACACTTTTGTATTGTTTTAAAAATAATAATGTAAGTAGCCATTTGTGTTATAGGTTTCATAATCACTGTTTAATATTGAAGTAACAATATTTAAACTACTTATTTCTCTATGTATTGTGAATATTAATGGTGGAGGATAAATTAAGGAATAATAAATTAAGGAATAATCTTTTCTTTCTAGGTTGGCTGGGGAATTTTTGAAGTCGAATTATTTGTTTGTTGCTGTTGGACAAGTGGGTGGAGCATGTAGAGATGTTCAGCAGACTGTTCTCCAAGTTGGCCAGTACTCAAAAAGAGAAAAACTTGTCGAAATTCTACGAAACATTGGTATTTTTATCTTGATACAATTATTTCTTCCTAACTTGTTTTTTCATTACTAACTTTTGTATCATATGTATGAAAGTTTTTTAATACCTCACAGAACAGTACATTAAAAAAATTAATGCATGAAGAAACATAGGAAGGAGGAGAAAATTCATTGGGGCAGTTTTTTAGGTTTTTATATTAGATCTGTAAGGAAAAAAGAAAAAATTGCTAATAGAGAATTTTTTAAAAAGGCAAAATTAATATTGTGATTTAATGACTTTTAGTGCTAAAGCATATTTTGCTTTAAATATTTGAGTACTGTCTTGCCAATCAAAGAAGATGACCCAGGTAGTTGAGAATTCCCATGGGGTAGAGTTGAGAGGTAGTAAGAGGAGGTGGTATTTTTTTT
>NW_006399849.1:13019408-13020926 GCF_000299155.1 Elephantulus edwardii | reverse complement strand
CATTCATTTGTTGAGGTACATCTGGGCTGTTTTCTTGTTCTTGCTATTGTGAATAATGCTTCTATGAACATTGGTGTACAAATATCTGTGTCTCAATTTTATTTTCCCTCAGGGTATATTCCTAGCAGTGGAATAGCTGGGTCTTATGGAATTTCTTTGTTCAGCTTTTTGAGGAAATGCCAAACTGCCTTCCAGAAAGGTTGTACCATTTTACAATCCCACCAACAGTGTATGAGAGTACCAGTCTCTCTATATCCTCTCCAACATTTACTTGTTGTTCTGTTAAATGTTGCCACTGACAGTAGGGTCATATGGTATCTCAGGTGGTTTTTATTTGCTTCTCTCTCATTGCCAGTGATTTTAATATTCAGTGATTTCTTCATGTGCCTATTGGCCATTTGAATGTCTTCCTCTGAAAAGTCTTTCCATGTCTTTTGCGCATTTTGTAACTGGGTTGTCAGTCTTTTTCTCATGGATGCCCTGTAGTATTCCGTACTCTTATGAGACCCTTTTCTGATATGGCATTGCTCTTTACCCTATTAGAAAAAGGTTTTGATGCACACAGGGGCTTAATCTTTATAAGGTCTCATTCATCAGTGTTACCCTCTCTTGGTCATGTAGGCGTTTATGCTTCTTATAGAAGGTATTTGCAATGAATAAATCATTGAATTTGCAGAACTCTTATCATTCTATCTTCAGCCTCATTTCTCTCACCAAGGCCGTATTTTCCAGCTACTGATCCTTCTTCCCTGTTCCCAACTTTTGCATTCCAGTCGCCCATTATTATCAGTGCGTCTTGATTGCATGTTTAATCAACTTCTGACTACAAAAGTTGGTAGAAATCTTCTATTTCCTCCTCTTTGGCTCTAGTTGTTGGTGCATGTATTTGAATTATAGTGGTATTCAATGAACTTCCTTGTATGCATATGGATATTATCCTGTCACTCACCACATTGTATTTCAGGATGGATCTAGAAATGACTTTTTTAATTATGAAACCAACCCCATTCTTCCTCACCTTTTCATCCCCGACATAGTAAATCATACAATCATCTGATTCAAAATGTCCCATGCCAAGCCTTCTCATTTAAAAAGAAAGCCAGTAGAATCACTGCCATCTGGATTGATTGATTATACAGAAGGTTAAAAAAATAGAGCATTTTGTATGTTAGGTAAAGACCGTAAAACAGATAAAAGAAGACTTGAGTCCATCTAAGGTAACTTTGATAATTTGGTAATATATTTAAGGTCTTACTTTCAGTCTGTATATTAAAGAAAATAGACTTCCGTTCCCAAGTTTGTTGTCTTTGTCATATTTGAGACACACTGACTTGAGTACTGATTAATAATAAGTGGATGCTCCCCAGTGTCCCTTAAATAGCCTTTCAAAAAGTCCATGAGGTCAGAATGGAAAAAATATTTATTGCCATTTATATAAAAATTTATTTATACTATCGTTGTTGTTGTTATGTGCCGTCGAGTCGATTGCGACTCATAGCAACCCTATACACAACAGCC
>NW_006399849.1:13016852-13017798 GCF_000299155.1 Elephantulus edwardii | reverse complement strand
TATTCTGCCCAAA
Source organism: Elephantulus edwardii (assembly GCF_000299155.1). NCBI lineage: Eukaryota > Metazoa > Chordata > Mammalia > Macroscelidea > Macroscelididae > Elephantulus > Elephantulus edwardii. Next base: position 13,017,785 of record NW_006399849.1, on the reverse strand, counting down.
GCATCCTTGATTATAGCAACTCTAGGTTTGAATTTGTTCTTCAGTTCCTTGAGCTTAAGAAATGCTGAGCGAGTTCGGCCCTTTTCATTTTCTGACTCTAGCTCCTCGCACATTTCATTTTAGTACTTTGCTTTGTCATTCCGAGCTGCCTTTTGGAATCTTCTGTTCAGCGCTTTAGTATCTCTTCAACCTCTACAACAAAAGGTGATTAAATTGATAATTTCTTCCAACTTTTGCAGTCTGAAATTAATTGAAGATACATTAAAAATAATAATAGAAGATTAAATTCAAAAGATTAGAAACTAGAAGAAATGGTAGTTGGAAAATTTGGACTTGGTGACAGAAAAGAGTTTGGAAATCACGTGATAAAATTTAGTTATAACTATTAATTAAATGGATTCCTTGAAAATGCTTTTTTTAAAAAAAATGGTAACTATACATGGACTATACAAGTATTAGTTTGACTTTGTCTGTAGGGAAGAAATGGAGAAGCTCAATATCTGTATTCAAAACAAGGCTAGAGGCTGACTGTGTAAAAGCCATTGAAGAAGTTAATTATTAATCAGTAGTTAGCACGTTCCCTAAGTTTCACTTTTCTGATGGTTGGCCTAGGAAAGAGGACAGGTGTTTGGTTTTTGCCTTTTTTTACTTATTAAACTGAGAAAATAATCTTCATCTATACTTGATTGTTGACATTTAACCATTCCGGTAATATTTGAGTTCTTAAGAACTTCATAAGACTCTGTTCTGGGGATACAGTGGTAGACAAGACCGGCTTTCCTGTCAGTCTTCCACCTTTTCTTATTTTATAATTAAAATTTTAATCTTGGACCTAGGATTAAAACCAAGGATATAATCTTCATTAAAGAAAAGCTTGGAAGAACGCTGGAAGTCCTCCTAATCCACAACATAAACAGTCTTCCAAGTATCCTG
>NW_006399849.1:13003580-13016268 GCF_000299155.1 Elephantulus edwardii | reverse complement strand
AAACAACCTAAGTGCCCATCAACAAACAAATGGATAGAGAAGCTGTGGTATATTCACACAGTGGGACACTATGCTGCATTGAAAAACAAGGAACTCATGCAATATTATTCAAAATGGGTGACTCTGGAGGAAATTATGCTGAGTGAAGTATCTCAGCCACAAAAGAACAAATACTGCATTGTGCCACTGTTGTAAAACAGGACTGACAGTGAGGTTGGGGGGGACTGAGAAAGATGGGTTCAATAATGTATATTGCATTGAAACAGATGAAGGAGAAAATGGTTTAAAAAGGGATATGTGATTGGGTTTTTTTGTCATGATAGGAGTCCAGAGGGAAGGCTGCATAGTGGAGTGGACCTCTGTGGGGAGGGATTATAAAACAATGAAAGAATTTTTCTTTCCGTTTTCCAAGAGGTTAATGTACTTTGGCAGTAGGGTTTGGGGGGAGAAAAGTGCAACAGTGAATGAATGGAAATCCAAAGTCTCTGTAAATTTTCATTGAAATTAATAATTTAAAAAATGTTATAGTCTTACTTTTTATTTCTTTAAGGTGATGAAAGAACTATGGTTTTCGTTGAAACTAAGAAGAAAGCAGATTTTATTGCAACTTTTCTTTGTCAAGAAAAAATATCAACTACAAGTATTCATGGGTGAGTAGCATAATGTATTTTCCTGGTGAGGAAATGTACTGTTTTGGGAATTTATTGTGGAGCAATGATGTCAGTTTGAGGACTAAAGGGCATCTGATTTAGGCCATGGTACTTTGGGTCTCATGCTGTGCATCTGAGAGCTGGACCTTGTATAAGGATGACAGAAGAAGAGTTGATTCCTAAAAGCTGTGGTGTTGGAAAAGAGCATTGAACATCCCCTGGATGGCCAGAAGAACAAAGAGAAAGTACAGCCATAGTGCTCCTTGGAGGCAAAGATGATAAAGCTTTGTCTTAACTTTGGGCATGTTTTTTGGAGAGGCTGTTCCTTGGACGGGAGCATCATACTTGGATAGGAAGGGTAGGTGAAGGAGAAGAAGACCCTCAATCAGTTGAGCTGACACAGGGATAGCTACAGTGGTCGCTAGTTTGTCAGGAAGTATGAGGATGGCACAGGATAGGTCAGGATTCAAATATGTTGTTCATAGGGTTGCTATAGGTTGTATGAGTCTTGAGGGTACCGAACAACAACAACAACAGTATGTATGACATAATATCTATAATATTATGCTATATCTACTTAATATATATAAAAATAAAACAATATAATTTAAATAATTAATGATATAAAATATAAATTACATAATGTAAGATGTTGATGTTGTTAGGTGCCATCAAGTGGAGTATGACTCATAGCGCTAGCTATAGTATAGTAATATAGTGATATAACTATTTATAAGTTATATAATACAACATGTAACTAATATTATGACTGGTAAAAATTCTGTGGTTAGTAAGAGGGTGAAACCGATTTCCTCCTTGGAGGCTAGGCTTTTGAAACTTTCCATTCATTTACTTTGGCCATGTGGCCAAGAGGAACCAGTTTTTGGACAAGGATATCATACTTGTCAGGGTGGAGGGACAGTGCAAGAGAGGAAGACTGGATGAGATAGATTGATAAAGGAACTGGCACAACAAGGCTTGATGTGTCAGAGTTAGTGAGACTGGTTCAGGATAGGACAGGGTTTAGATCTGTTGGACATAGAGTTGCTGTGGGTTGCAGGTGACTCACTGGGACATAACAAGAGAAAGATGAAAACTGCTAATTACTCTGCTTCTTCATTCTTAGTTTTAAACACTTAATGGAAGGCATAGAGAAGTTAATGGTATACCTCAGAATTCTCAGTTTTAGAAGAATAACTTCTAAAGAGATCCCACATAAGAATCTCTGATCCAAGGTATGAAGGTCAGCTGCTGTCACCTACCGAGGCTTGGTATCTGAGCTCTTGGAACCTTGCCACTTCCCTGGCCCTTTGTCTAGGCAGGTGGCAACACCTTCCTACTGAGGGTAAGATTTAGAGTCTGCACTCCTGGGACTTTACTACCTCCCTAGGCCTTTTGTCTTCGCAACTGGCCACAGGACAGGAGACAGATAAACGAGTCAGACACTAGCACCTATTGACCTTGGGGAGAAAAATAACCCTGGGTAGCACTCCTGGGATTTTGCCTACTCTTAGAAGAACCCACCCCCTTCCATCACACTACAAGGAGGAACAGAGAAGCATGCCAGCCAGAGCTGAGCGAAGGGAGAGACCCCAGCTCTCTGTGCTTGAGAGAAAATCAGATGAGGCCTGCCACTTGAAATGGGGAGCAGAGCCACCCATAGATGACCAGTGGAGAGATTGCCATTGGGAAATGAAATCAGGCAGCACTTAAAGTCTGCACCTTTTATCAGTAACATCATAAGGAACTGGCACCAACTTAGGAGAGACAGAAACTGCCTCATACATACCAAAAAGAATGTAACATAAAAAAGCATTAAGCATGATGAAACATTATGGGCCAAAAACCTAAGCCTTCTCCTACAAAAGCAGACCAGATTGCACCCACGTGAGTGAATACCCAGGAGACAGAAAGGCAGAGGAAATATATTAACATAGAGTTATATAAACTGGTACTGAAGAAGTTAAAAATAATGAGAAAAAAAGAAGTGAAACCACAAGTAAAGAGGTACAAGACAGAGTATAACTAACACATTACTAGAGACAACAAAAATGAATTAAAAAATACAATCCAGAGAAATTGAGACAAAAAAAGGCAGAAATTTTCAAAATGCTGAAGGGACAAAAAAGCAGCATAGAAGAGATCGAACAGAATCCATGAGCAGAAGACAAGAAAAATGAGGGAAACGTTAGAATCACATGGGTAAACATCAGCTAGAATAATATACAAGTGATGTGAATTCCAAAACGAGAGTTGGGAGATGAGAAAATTGTAGACTAGATAGAACTTTGCAGGTATCATGAAAAGAAAGCCATATCCAAGAAGTTCTGTCAGCTCCAGATGAGACACCCCATGGAAAAACATCAAGACACATCATGATCTTATTTTCCAAAATTAAAATATAAAATTCAGTGCTAGAAAAACAAGGAGTCACCTACAAAGGAAACCAATCAGATTAAAGTCTGATTCTCAGCAGAACCCTAAAACAAGAAGATAGTGTGGTGGCATATACAGAAGACTTAAATGCCATCTGAGGATCCTAAACCCAGGAAAGCTGTAATCCAGATATGAAGGAGAAATCAGGCCATTTGCAGACAAAGAAGAACTTAAGGAATTTGTGAAAACAAGACCAATTGTATAAGAAATACTAAGGGAGAGGTTTCATAGAGAGACATCAAAGGAAAAGTTGATAAACCAAAGTAACTAGGAACAATAGAGAAATGGAGCAAAGTGACAGTGATAAAACCTGGCCTGTCAATAATCACATTTAATATGAATGGTTTTAAGCACATTGATGAAAAAGAGTAGCAAATTTGATAAAATAAAACAAAGCACATCAATATGTTGCATAAAAAAATTCATCTAAGAAACAAGGGGAGAAACTGAAAATCAAAGGTTGGGAAAAATATACCAAACATTACATTTAAAAGAAAGAAGTGGCAATATTAATCTGATAAAATAGACTTCAGGATGAAAACTACCATTAAAGATAAGGTAGAACACTATATAATGATGACAGTTATAATAGATCAAAAAGTTACAACCTAAAGTAAAAGATACAACCTTGGATAACATCTGCATATCAAAAGATACATAAAAGAACAATTAACAGATTTGAAGAAAGACATAGACAATACTACAACTGTAGTTTTCTTGTTCTGTGCTGTCAAGGCGCCTGCGACTCATAGCAACCCTGTGTGTAACAGCTTTGAAGCCTGACCTATTCTGAACCAGTCTCACTGACTCTGACACACCTACGACCATTATCCCAGTTACTGTATCAGTCCATATCATCTGGGGTCTTCCTCTTCTGGACTGTCCCTTGATGTTGAAACTCAGTATCAAGAAAACAAAGATTCTTATCACTCAGCCAATTGGCAGCATCGTAATAGATGGAGAAGAGGTTGAGATTCTCAACAATTTAAGCTTGCTCAGCTCCACAGTCAACACTCTTGGCACTACCTGTCAGGAAATCAAAAGGTGAATTGCATTTGGAAAATCTGCTGTCATGGACCTCTACAGAGTGCTGAAGAGCAACATCATCAATCTAGAGAGTAAGGTCTGCCTGATTAAGGTCATGATTTTCGCAGTTGCTTGCATTGCATTAGAGTGCTTGATGGTGATTAAGGATGACAAAAGAAAAATTGATGCCTTTGAGTTGTAGTGCTCAAGAAGACTATTGAACATACTATAAACTGCCAAGAGAACAAACACATCTGTCCAGGAGAGGTGAAGCCAAGTTGCTTTTTGGAGGCAAGGGTTTCGAAGCTTCTTCTCACATACTTTGGACGTGTTGTCTAGATGGACCAGTCATTGGACATTGTGCTTGGAAGGGTAGAAGGTCCGCATAGACGAAAACAACCCTGGATGAGATGGATTGACACAGTGACTGGAGCAGTAGCGTTAGGTGTGTTGCAGGTAGTGAGATTGACTGAGAATAGGACAGGGTTCAGAGCTCTTGTGCATGGGGTCACTATGAGTTGCAGACTCAGACTACTGGACAGAACATAACAGTAAACATGTGAATGAAGGAATGTATGACTCTGTATATATGAGTGAACCACAGTGTATATTAATTTGTATCTAAACCAACCATTGTTATGTGCTGTTGAGTTGCCTGAGACTCAAAGTGACTCTATATACAACACCTCTGAAGCCTGCCCTGTCCTGAGCCCATCTCACTGACTCCAACCACCTACCTCCATTGCCCCAGTTTCTTTATCAATCCATCTCATCTGGGGTTTTCCTCTCCTGCAGTGTTCCTCCACCCTTCACAGTATGATGTCCTTCTCCAAGGACAGGTCCTTCCTTCCTGGCCACATGCCTAAAAAATGTTACCCTGAGCTTCAAAATTCTTGCCTCCAAGGAGAAACATGGTTTCACCCTCTCTAAGACAGACCTATTTGTTTTCTTGGTAGCCCATGGTATGTTTCAGACACTTCTGTAGCACAAGAACTCAAAGGCATCAGTTGTTCTTCTGTAATTATTAGTAATCATCCAGCTTTCTGATGCATAACAAGTGATAGAAAACAACCTGGCCTGAATCAGGCACACCTTAGTCAATAGACTGACATTGTTGCTTCTCAGTGATCTGGAAAGGTCCCTGGCAGCAGAATTACCTAATACAGTTTGTTTTTTTATTTCCTGACTGCTGGTGTCAAGAGTGTTGATTGTGGAGCTGATTTAGCTGTTAACTGTTAACAAACTCAGTGCTGCCAGTTGCCCAATATAAAAGGAAAAAAACCTTTAAAATACAACAATATCTAGGATAGAGCTAAGGTAGTCCTCAGGGACAGTTCATAGCAGTAGGCGAACATCAGAAAAGAAGAAAGGAACAAAATAACCTAAATCTTAACATTTCCAACAAATTGAAAAAGAACAAGTTAATACCACAGCTCTTAGAAGAAAGGAAATTATAAGGACAAGGGCTGGAATAGAAACAGAGAAACCATTCAGTCAACCAACCAACCAGAGTAGGAGCTCAGTCTTTGAAAGGTAGTTTGTCAATAAAATAGACAAAGCATTGCTAAACAATAGAAAACACACAGCTCAATTAAGAAATGGAAGAGGTGACATCACTGCAAAAAAAGAATATTAGGGAAATTCATACACTGACAAATTTGAAAGCTTAGAAGAAATGGACTCTCAGGCAGGACCCAACCAACTTTTAAATACAAAGGCCTGCTCACCAGCTTCTGCCTGCTTAAAAAAGAGGCTTCTAGCCCACAGCTGATTGTTACAAAATCAAAATGGTCAGTCAGCTTACACTTGATATTTAACAAAATAAAAAACTGACTTTCAAGTTAATAAATCTGCTTACCCTCCAGAATCCAACTGCTCCAAAAGCTGGAGACTCTCAGGCAGGACCTAACGTTTAAATACAAAAGTCTACCCACCAGATCCTGATTACTTCAACGAGAGGCTTCCAGCTCGCAGCTGATTGGCACCTAACAACAACAAAGAGGAAATAGACAAATTACTGGAAACTCACACCTTACCCAAACACAAATAGCAGTAGAACATAGAACACTTGAATAGACTCATCACAGAAGAAGAAATTGAATGGGTCATAAAAAGACTCCCTGAAAAACAAAACCTTGTCCAGATAACTTTGTGGATGAATTCTACCAAATATTAAAAGATGAACTTTTACTAATACTCTTTGATGAAAGATTATCCGGGAGGCTGGGCTACATGAGGAGAAGTGTGGCATCAAGATTGGAGATAGACTCATCAACAGTCTGCATTATGCAGATGACACAACCGGGCTTGCTGAAACTGAGGAGGACCTGAAGCGCTTGCTGCAGAAGGTCAAGGACTGCAGTCTTCAATATGGAATGAAGCCCAACATCAAGAAAACAAAGATTCTAAAAAAAAAAAAGAAAACAAAGATTCTCACACTGGGGTGATTGGCAGCATCATGATGTATGATGAAGAGATTGAGATTGTTGACAGCTTCATTGGGTCTACAGTCAACATTCTTGGTACCAGCAGCCAGGAAATAAAAAGACAAATTGCATTGGGGAAGTCTGCTGTCAGAGACCTCTCCAAGGTACTGAGGAGCAACAGTGTTAGTCTGGAGACTAAGGTGAACCTGGTATAGGTCATGATCTTTGCAATTACTTGCTATGCATCAGAGAGCTGAACAATGACTAAGGATGATAGAAGGAGAGTTGATGCCTTTGCAATTTGGTGCTGGAGAAGAGTTTTGAATATACCATGGACTGCTAGGAGAATGAGCAAGTAAAGGCTACATGGTAGTTTGAATCTGGGGGAGGGTTTGTAAAACAATGAAAGAATTTTACTTTTCCAAGAGGGTAGTGTACTAGGGGTGAGGGTTGTGAGGGGAGAAAAGTGCAACAATGAATGAATGGAAATCCAAAGTCTCTGTAAATTTTTACTGAAATAATTATTAAATTTAAATTTAAAAAAAACCAAACCAAAAAACCTCCCAAAGAACAAGAACCATACGATTCTATCAATTGATGTAGAAAAGGCCTTTGATAAAATCTAACAACCCTACTTCAACAAAATAGGTATATAATGGAATTTCCTCAGCATAGTTAAAAGTATTTATGCAAAACCAAGAACCAAGGTCGTTCTCAATATAGAAAGACTAAAGACATTCCCCTTGGAACAAGGAGCAGGCAAGAATGCCCAGTATTACCACTCCCATTCAATATTGTATTGAAAGTAATTGTTAGGGCAGTAAGATGAGAGAATGAAATGGGAAATAGAAGCATCCAAAATGACAAAGAAGTGATGCAACTTTAGTGTATGCGTAAGCTATGATAGTGTACTCAGAAATCCCCATAGATTCAACAAAAAAATCTTAGACCTAGTAGACCATTTTATTCGAGTGACAGGGTACAAGATTGATATGAAAAAAAAATCAATAGAATTTCTCTACAGGAAAGGAAGCACACAAAAGAATTTTACCATAGCCAACCACATGATGCAGTACTTGGGAATAAACCTAATTAGAAACAACAAAGAGCTTTATAGAGTGAACTACTAAACATTACTACAACAATTAAAGACATAACTTAATTGGAGAATATTACCTGTTCATATATTGGAAGACTCAATATCGTAATAATAATATTTCTGCCAAAAGCAATCTACACGGTCAACACAATCCCAATACACATACCAAACTCATTATTCAAAAAGTTAACATAAAGAAAGTGGCAGGCTTATTTGGAAAAGAAAGAGACCCCAAATAAGCAATGCTCTTCCATAAATAAAAATGAAGTGGGAGGAGGCATAGCCCTCAAAACCTCCTACAACTATAGTAACCAAAACTATAGGGACTCAGTGCAGCTCAGAGACTAAGGGCTAAAACCCAACCATAAGACATAAAGACCATAAGAGACAAAATGGGACTAAACTTAGAAGCCTGTGACATAAGTAGGCTTACAAATATAGTGAGAAATACATAAATGGGTGAATTTGGTGAATGGGACCGTCTGAAAATGAAGTCCCTGTGTGCATCAAAACTTTTTTTCCAGTAGATAAAAACATTTTATTCCAGTAGAGTGAAAAGAAAGCCTACAGATTAGGGAAAACATCTGGCCATGACGTTTGGTTTTAGACAAGGGTCTCATATCTAAAATTTACACAATACTACTTTGGGCATGTTGCAAAGAGGGACTGGTCCTTGGAGAGGGACATCATGTTTGGGAAAGTGGAGGGGATGGCGCAGAAGAGGAAGACCCTCAATGAGATTAATAGATTCTGTGATTGGCGTGGTGGGAATGAGTGTGTTTGAGACGGCATGGTTGGCACAGGATAGAACAGCGTTTAGGGCTCTTGTACATAGGGTTGCTATGAGTCACAAGTGACTCGGTGACACATAACAATAACAACAGGGCCTCCACAAGAAAAAGACTGATAATCCAGTAACAAAATGAGTAAAGTAAAAATAGTTTTCACAAAGGAGGACATTCACTTGGCCAATAGACATAATGAAGAAATGTTCAAAAGCATTGGCAGAGAGATGCAAATCAAGACAACAATGCGATATCATCTCACTCCAGTAGAAGCTGCTGTTGTGTGCTGTTGTGTCAGAACTGATTCATAGCTGACCCTCCAGCAGGTCTTCAGAGTCAGTAAATACAAGGTAAGTGAAAGATTGTACAAAACACAGTTTATATGAATGAAATGCAGATGTATGAGTGATTTATGCAAGCCAATAAAAATATTTTAAAAATCCACCGAAATAAAATGGACAAAGCTAACAAAAAGATGTAATTGTTCAAAAGGGGATAGGGGTTGGGGTAATCACTAAGATAGAGGTCTGTGGGTGGATGGGGAGATAAAGGAATAGAAAAGATTCAGTGGGGACTGAAACAGATTACAATAGGCATAAATAGTAAATACATAAAACAGTGTACATGAATAAACAATGTCAGTGAAAGATTGTATAATAGAATGCACATGCATGAGACTATATATATGAATAATTTTAGGTAAGACTACTAAACATGTAAATTTTAAAAAGAATCTGATCCTTAACCTAAGTTTTTTTCCTTGTTGAATCTAATCTTTGTTATGGCAGTCATTTTTTAATTGATATTTTAAAGAGATTGTATTAAAGTAACCTTGATTTGAATAAATATTGGATATGTATTTCAAGGATTAGTTCTGGAAAATCTCAAATGCTAAAATTATAGTTAAAAAGTATCTTACTGCCATCAATCTACTCATTGCTAACGCTTCAGTGGATTTTGAGGTTGAATCATACAGGAGGAGATTGGACTTAAACCTCCTACATTTAGATTGACAGTGCAACTCCTGAGTCACTGAACACTAGAGCTTTCTTAGAACTGTAATGTATTCTTTAAAAAAAAATCTTGATTTTGAGCAAGCCTTTAAATAAATATTTATTATTTTCTTAAGACTAAGGAGTATTAATAGTCAAGAAGTTTGTACTTAGCATTGAAGAATCTTTAATTTGGTTCTACATATTACCTGTTGCCTAGATTTTTTGGAATGTGGAACTAATTGTTCTAATCTTAGTAGTATTGTAAAATTAAATAAAATTATAAATTGAAAGAAATAAAGATACTTGGTTTATGAAAAGTTAAATGCCACTATTTTTACTATTATTCAAAAGAAATTATATGGTGAACTTTAATCTCTCTAATTTCTTTTACTTCTAGTGATCGAGAACAGAGAGAGAGAGAACAGGCTCTTGGAGATTTTCGTTGTGGGAAGTGCCCAGTTCTTGTTGCCACATCAGTAGCAGCTAGAGGACTGGACATTGAAAATGTCCAACATGTTATCAATTTTGATCTTCCTTCTGCCATTGATGAATATGTTCATCGAATTGGGCGTACTGGTCGTTGTGGGAATACTGGCAGAGCTGTTTCCTTTTTTGATCCTGAATCAGATAGCCATATAGCCCAACCTCTAGTGAAAGTACTGTCAGATGTAAGTTTTAAATTTTGACAGTGCTGCTGTTTTTGTGTGCTATACAGTTGGAACCAACCCTGCAGAGGGTTTTCAGAAGCAGTAAATTGCACTGAGTAGTATTTTAGTCATATCATTGACAGTAAAAGAAAGAGTGTGTGTGTGCCTGTGTGTGTGTTTCCAGTAAAAGTAAGATGTTCCAATCTTTATATGTATGTAACATGTATTTTTAATTTTTTTAAGGCGCAGCAGGATGTTCCAGCTTGGTTAGAAGAAATTGCTTTTAGTACAGTTGCTCCTGGCTTTAGTGGTAGTACAAGAGGAAATGTTTTTGCATCAGTTGATACTCGAAAGGTTGGTGAAAGGGAAAAGCTCTGATCTTGGCTTCCAGTTAATTTTTGTAAATGTTGTGTAGTAGCAATAATTTAAAAGTTACTTATTTTCATGCCTAGGAAGGTAGCTACTAAATAGAAAGATAACTAGTAAAACAGATAAGAGGGTGAGTGAGGATGGGAAACTTGTAACTGTTGGCTTTAAAGCTTTTGGGAAATAACGTTGTACACTTGTTGCTTCATGTTTTCCTTTCCCCTCCTCACAAAATGTTGAATTCAATAGGAAGGAATTTCTTTATATATTTGAGGAGGACGTTGTAGAAAGCTTGTGTTCCCTTTTAACTCTTGAAGACTGTTTCATATATTTATTTTTTGTTGGTATTTATATTGTGGTTTTGATGAAAGTTTAGACAGCAAATTAGGTTTCTATTTAACACTTTCTTTACATATTATTCAGTAACATCGGTGACATTTTTCACAAAATTTCAGCATACTTACTGTTCCATTTCTGATTATTACCTTTCATTTTCTTGACTGTCTCTCATCCTTACCACTTAACTACTTTTACCTTCTCATCTTTAATTTATTGTGAAAGTTGACTATTTGGGTTCATGTAGGTAATATTATTTGGTTGAAAGCTAGACTTATGAGTGTGGTTTCAATATAAAAGGTATCTTGATAGTTTGAGGCTAATTTTAAATGAAATGTTTCTTTTCTTTTTTTAAAGAATTTCCAAGGCAAGAGCACTTTGAACACAGCAGGATTTACTTGTTCACCAACTCCCAGTCCAGTGGAAGATGAGTCATGGGATTAAAACTAAAACAGCATTCAAGTTTATGGTACAGATGCAGACAAGAAAATTATTTTGATTTTTTTTATTTTTAACAGAAATGTAAAACCTGGCTCTCTTATATCTACTGTCTTCTGTTCTCACTTCAACCATTAAAAAGAATCCTCACTAACCATTTCTGTAAAATGTGAAATTAACATTGCAGTTGCTGATTCAAATGGTGTTTACTAGAAAAGAGTAAAGCATTATAAATGTCTTACTCCAAGCATATTCTTCAGAGGTTTTAGACACATTGATGTCTAAATGCTAACTCTTAGTATAGTGTTTATTGATCTATAAAAGAAGAAATAGATCATGATACACTTTTTGTTACAAGTTACTTGGTCTCAGTTTTATTTAAAAAGGAGCCTTTGAAGCAGTGTTGTGTTACTGTAACATAGAAACACGATTTCTATGAAGGCAAATACTAAAACATTTAAACTTTTCAAGATAATTTTAATTTTAAATCATAAGATATGTGATGAAAATGGTTCAATATCTGTAATATAAGTCCCTATATACAATAACATAACAAATGTTTGATTTTTAACAGTATACAAATTATCTTGGAAATAAAAGCAGAAACATGTTTTTCCTTAAGATTTCTAATAGCACTTCAAATTTTTTTTGTTACTTAGCTCTCAACTTTTAAATTTTCACATTTTAATTACATCTTGAGAAATTGATACATTGAGAAAAACCTCTTGGAGAAAGTAAATAACATTAATAGGGATATCTGAAATGGAGAAAATCATTCTTAGAACTCAAACTCATTTTTCAAAAGAGAAATATGCTTATTCTTGCATTATTTTTTTTAAAACTTTTTGTAATGTGGCTGAAAACTCAGATTATACTAGTTCCCATCCAACAGTTGATACACATTTTCTTTCATGACATTGATTGCAATCCCAGGAGTTAAACAGCATTCTTCCACTTCTTCCTTGTCCTTACCATTTCTTTTTGTCTTTTTCTATTCCATCTTACCTTCTGAGCTTTATCCCTGGGAAATCCAGCCCTTTTGATTACATTTGGTTGATTATTTTAAGGATGTGTAGCTCCCTAGTGTCAGTGTTCACCTTATAGGCCTGCCTATAGTTTTGGCTGAAATTTGACTTGACAAAATCAAGGTTTGAAGAGCCATAGTCTCGGGGGTTGGTTCCACCAGTCTCTGTCAGAACAGCAAGACTGGTCATTCATTCATTCACTCATTCATTCATTCTTTATTAAATTTTATTAGTTTTAATGAACATTTACAGAGATTTTGGATTTTCATTCATTGATTGTTGCACTGTTTTCTCTACCCTCCTTCCCAGTTCGTTCTTCTTCCCCCCACCCCCGGAATGTCTGTTTTATTTGTCCAATTGCCACAGTGCTTTTCAAAGCCGGTTCTGATTAATCTCCTTTGTCAGTGTGTCCTTTGCCATTCCCTATCACTCCTCCCTGAGAGAGACTTCACCCTGATT
>NW_006399849.1:12998761-13003373 GCF_000299155.1 Elephantulus edwardii | reverse complement strand
CATGAGTCAAAAATTAAAAAGCAATAATATTCTGAGTAGAGGTTCTAATAGTGGCACAAATCAAGTTACAGAGGGAAGGTGGTTCTTAGAATAAAAGGCCTATAGACTAACACTTTAGTGTAGAGGTTAGGAACCACAAGATGTAGAGGCTCAGCTGTGTCATTTATGGTTCTTAAGTCCTGGAGCAAATTCCATCTACCACTGGGTGGTTTTACAACTCGGAAGTTCGCACATTCATTTTTTGATATCTAATACGTGAGCTTATTTATTTGCCACACATAAAAATTATATTTCTGACAGGATTCAGATTTGGAGGTAGAAGCTCTCAGAGAGGACAGCCTCTGTCTCTTGGTGATCTGCTCCTGGCGTTTCTCTTTGGCCTCCTCCATTCTCTTGGTCAAAAGCTTAGTGTACTCTGCAGCCTCCTCTTTGTTCTTCTTAGTGTGCTGTTTCTTCAGCATAATGCCCCGGCGCTGGTGCTGCAGGTCATGTGGAGTAACAAGGTGCTGAATCTTGGGTGCTTTGGTCTTGGGTTTCGTGCCGCCTTTGTTCAGTGGCTTTCTCACAACATATTGACGGACATCATCTTCCTTAGAGAGATTAAGGAGTTGGCGAATTTTGCTGGCTGTCTTGGGCCCCAGGCGACAAGGCACAGTGGTATCAGTCAGTCCTGGCATATCCTTCTCCCCTTTCTTGACAATGACCAAGTTGAGGACACTCACATTGGCATCCACAATGCAATAGAGATTTGCACTTCCTCTCTCTGGTTCTCCATGGTCTGTAACAAGAGTGCCTCTTACGCAGCAGCAGGCGAACTTGGCCATAGATCAAGATACCCTGCTTCATGGGAAAACCTTGCTTGTCGTTTCCACCTCTGATCCGGACCAACATATCCCTTCCACCCATCACAAAGAGCGTCAGTAGCAGCCTCTGTGGCCATTCGTGTCTCATAAAATGTACGAACTTTACTTTTGTCGTCCTCTTCAGTTTTTGGCAGCCAATGGCAGGGAAAGAGATGTTCAGCTTCGTGGTGAAGCAGCTGACTGCCCCAGCGGCGCCACAAAAAAAGAGCAAGCCTGGTCTTTTTTATGATTTTGAGTTTTATTCCACAGTTTTCTCTTACTCTAACCAGTATCTTTTATGTGGTTCCTTTTAGAGCATTTGACCCATTCAGGGCTGATGAAGGAACATTGTTCTTTTTCTTTTCCATTATTTGTGTTGATTTTACATTAATTATCTAGAACTTAAGTGATAAAAAATTGTCAAATGAATAAACCAGGACATTAATTAGGTAGTAGTACATATGAGGTCAAATATTGAAAAGACAAAAGTGATCAATTTTTGAGTCACCTAAAATGACCATAGCAGCATTTTTCTAGAATGTATATTCTTATACAATAAATGACTGATCACATGGTAAACGAACATTATTCCATAAATGTTTCATTAACTGGTTAAGAAGCCGCCTCTATGCCGTGATCAAAATTAATTTCATATGAATCATCTGAAAATTAAAACTACAGAAAAGAACCAAATACTATATTTTGAATTATAAATGAAAATTGACTTTAAATGTGGAAATAACAAAAACCTCTCAAATATTATTGTTGTTAGGTGCTATTGAGTCAAGTACAACTCATAATTACCTTATGAACAGCAGATCTGAACCCTGCCCTATATCCTGTGCCGTCTTCCTAATCTCTGATGCACTCAAGCTCATAATTGGTGCAGTCACTACATCACTTCACCTAATTGAGGGTCGTCTTTGTTTCACTGACCCTCCATCTTTCCAAACTTGATGTCCTTCTCTAAGGAATAACCTCTCCCAGCAACATGCCCAGAGTATGTGAGATGAGACTTTATCATCTTTTCCTCTGAGGAGCACTTTGGATGTACATTCTGCAAGACACTCCTCTTTGTTCTTTTGGCAGTCCTTGGGATGTTCAGTAGTAGTCTCACAACACCACAGTTCTCAAGCATCAATTCTTCTATCATCGTTACTAATTGTCCAGCTCTCAGCTGCATAACAAATATTGAAAGGCCCATAACCTGAATCAGGTGCATCTTAGTTCTCAAATTGATGTCATTATTCCTCAATAATCTGTAAAGGTTCTGACTATAGACTTTCCCAAAACAGTACATCAGCTGATCTCCTGATGCTGGTACCAAGTGTATTGATGGTGGATCCAAGTGAGATGAAGTAATTGAGTTTCAGTCTTTTTCTCTGTCTTAACATGATAGTGCCTATTGGTCCAGTGGCAAGGATTTTTGTTTTCTTGACGTTGAGGTGCCAACCATTTCAGCTCTACAGCAAGTACTTCACGTCTTCCTCACTTTATGCAGGCAGTGTTGTGTCATCTGGATATTGAAGGTTATTGAATTTTCCTGTAGCCCTGCTGCCATTCTTTCTCACAGAGTCCAGTTTCATAGATTTTATCAAAAAAAAGGTTAATAATCTGTTGTTGTTAAGTGCCCTCAAGTTGTAGACAACTCATAGCGACTCTATGAACGAAAGTCTTGAATGTGAAAAATGTTTTATCTTTTTTCCAAGTATATAGAGTTTCTGGAGGCAAGCTATTTCAGAAATGAATGACACTCCTGCTTCTAAGCCTGTCTTAATTCGGGAGATCCACCAAGCATATCGCATTTGACATATCAGTGTCACAGTGTTTAGCATCACAGCAACCACGAGTTGCCTTTCTACAGGAAATTGCCAGACCATTGCTGTACTGCTTAGAAGAATGTTTGACAGAAAACAATTAAATCCTAAAGCCTTTTTAAACAGGCCAAATCAAATCCGCTCACACCTAGTTTCTAGCAGGGGTCAGTCACACCCAAGATTCAACCAAAAACCAGAAAACAAACCTTAGAATCCAGCGAGCCTCTCCATTCATCTTCACAAACTGTATTAGACTATATTCAGCTTCCCAGACATCTGTATTAGAAAGTAAATAGCACACATGGCAAAATGTTTTATCTTCTTGGAATTCTTTAGATGTGATTATATAGGAATACAGGTACACTGTGGTCTGAGAACATAAACAGTTAAAAAAGTTCCTCTAATAAAAATGTAGGCAATAAGAAACTTGTACTCTGCCCTTTGACTCTGAGAAAAGATAAATGAAGGTGTGTATATATAGTTATTTTTGATACATAGATGTATTCATAAAGTTTTTTTTCCAATTTGTTTGCAAAGAACTTGTGTACATCACTCTTATCTCATTTTTCCCAGTGTGTCACAGAGTTACTTGGTAATTATTAACATTGTTTTGTGTAATTGAGTCAAAGCTTACTCATAGCTGATAGTCCAGTGGGTTTTCAGAGGCACTAAATTGTGTTGGAGGAGATTGTCTTTATTTCTTCTTCAGAGCAGCTGGTAGATTGAAACAGCGTATCTTTGGGTTAGCAATTCAGTCCCTCTCCAGTAAGCTACCAGAGCTCCCTACTTGATCGTAGCCAGCCATCCTAATTTTGTTTTGTTGTTGGGCTTTACTTTAAAATATTTTTAATTTTACTTGATTTGTAAAATTAACTCTCTAGGATTACTGAATCAATTGTAAAAAAAAAAAATCACACAAACATAATCTCATTCTTATTACAATCCAGTTGTAGATGCCATTATTTTCAATTTCAGTTCTTTCAGCTTGAAAAAGGTGGAGTTCATCCCTTTTCATTCTTTAATTCTAGATCATTGCACATTCTGTGTTAATACTTTGTTTTGTCTCGAGTTGCCTTTGAAATCCTCCTGTGCATCTCTCTCTCTTCTGCAGTTTTTCCTTTTGTTTCTCAATGCTTTAGTGAAATTTTTAGTCTTTTCTGTTCTCCATTTTGTTATTTCTTCCTCCTCTGTATGTAGTGCCTTTTCCCTGTGTCTGTGGATGGTATCCATTTCAGTTTTTTTCTTTCTTCTGTTCTTGTCACGGCCTTTTGCTTTCTTCATGGATGATAATTCTTTTTTAAAAAAATTTTATTAATTTTAATGAACATTTACAGAGATTGGGGGTTTTCATTCATTGTTGCATTATTTTCTCTAACCCTCCTCCCCAGTTCATTCTTCTTTGTTTCCCCACCTTGAAAGTTTGTTTTAATTGTCCAATTGCCACAGTGCTTGTCAAAGCCAGTTCTGAGTAATCTCTTTTGTCAGTGTGTGCCATTCCCTATCACTCCTCCCTGAGAGAGACTTCACCCTGATTCATAAGGAAAAGGGGACGGTGTATTCTCTTAGCTACTTCCTATTGGAAAGGGACACTGTAGGTTTCAGGGTGAAGGTCTTCTCTCACTACTCTAAAGGGCCCCTTTGGCAATAGGAAACACATAGACTATTATGGAGATTGATTTTGGAATTTAGATGCACTGTTATTGTTATCAGTTGCACTTAGCCGTGCATGTTCATATCCTTGAAAATGTAACATGGAAGTGTTGCAGCCTAGAAGACACAAATTTAACAAGTTAAAAGTACATGAGTCAAAAACTGAAAAGCAATAATGTTCCAGGTAGAGGCTCTAATAGTGGTACCAATCAAGTTACAGAGGGAAGGTAGTTCTTACAATAAAAGGCCTATTCACTAGCACTTTGTCTATTATATTATAAAGGTTAGGAATCACAAGATGTA
>NW_006399849.1:12977331-12979530 GCF_000299155.1 Elephantulus edwardii | reverse complement strand
CCATTCGTTTGTTGATGGGTACACACCAGTTCTTCTCCATCTATCATGGTGCTGCAAATTGGCCTGGTGGTGAGAATCTTTCTTCATGTGCTGCAATTTGTTTTGAAGACTGCACTTCTTGACCTACAACAAATGCTTTAGGTCCTCTTCTGTTTCAGCAACCAAGGTTGTGTCATTTACATAACACAAGTTACTGATGAGTCTTCCTCCAATCCTGATGCCACATTTCTCCTCATGAAGTACAGCCCCTTGAATCATCTGTTCCGCATATAGAGTGAAAAATATGGAGAGAATTCTTTCTTACACTTAAATGTTGCTCAGTATTCCATTGTATGTATATACCTTACTTTATCAGTTCATCTGTTGATAGGCTCTTTTGTTATTTAACCATTTTATATATTATCACAGTGAACAGAAGTGTGCTTCTATCTGTTCATGTCACACCTCTTATTTCTTTAGTATATAGCGTGACTGTTGGGATTACTGGATCAAATACTATTTTTTGTTTCCAAGATTCTCACCACTGGACTGATCAGCAGTATCATCATAGATAATGAAGAGATTGAGATTGTTAACAGCTTTAGTTTGCTTGGCTCCACAGTCAGTACTCTTGGTACCAGCAGCCAGGAAATCAGAAGATTAATTACAAAAGGGAAGTTTCCTGTCAGAGACCTCACCCAAGTACTGAAGAACAATGATGTAAGTCTGGAGGCTTAAGGTGCACCTGAACCAGGCCACGGTCTTCACAATTATGTGCTATGCATCAGAAAACTGGACAATGACTAGGGACGATGGAGAATTGATACCTTTGAATTGTGGTGCTAGAGAAGAGTATTGAATATACCATGGACTTCTAAGAGAACAAACAGGTTTGTCCTGGAGCACAAACAGGTTTGTCCTGGAGAGGGTAAAATCAGGCTGCTCCTTAGAGGCAAGTATTCTGAAGCTCCACCTGACATGCTTTGGGCATTCTGCAAGGACAAATCAGTCCTCGGAGAGCAACATCATGTTTGGGAGGGAAGGAGGGACAGAGCAGGAAGGGAAAACCCTCAGTGATAGATTGACTCAGTGATTGGGGTAATGGGGTCTGGTGTGTCAGAAACAATATTGGCTCAGGATATAGCAGGATTCAGAGCTTTTGTACCTAGGGTTGCTATAAGTCACAGGCAACTTTGATGGGACATGACAGCAACAACCATTTTTAAAGGAAACACTTAACTGTTTTACATAGTATTCGTACCATTTTACAGTACCACCAGCAACACTTGTTCTTCTCTGTTTCTTGAACATTGCTGTTGCTACTGCCATGAGATGGTATCTATCTCAGTGTTCTTTTGATTTGCATCTCCCTGTTAGAGCTCAGGTGTGTTAGAAGTGTAATGTGTTACATTGCTAACCAATACATGGCATTCTCCTGCAATTTAAATCCTCCAGCAGCTTCTCAAGGAGGTATGTGTGGAGAAGGTGTCTCCTTCCTCTGCGATTTTAGATCAGAAACTCAATGGAAGATCACTTTGAGTCAAAATCTACTTGATGGCAGTGACTTAATAGTGATCAGGGGCATGTCTTCGTGTGTGTTGATCATGTGATTGTCTTTTTTTGGTGATAAGTCTTTACATTCCATCTGTCCATTTTTAATTGAATTGCTTTTTTGCTGTTGAAGTTTTGGAATTTTCTATAAATTTTAGAGATTAGCTTCTTTTTGGAAATGGTGACAATTATTTTCCTCCCAGTCTGGGTTTTCTCTCTACTTATTTGGAGGAGTCTTTTGATGCATGTAAGTATTAAAATTTTAGAATCTCCCAGTTTTCTAGTTTATCTTTTGTACTTTGTGCATTTTTGGACCATCTGTGACATAAGATTCCTAGGTTACCTCCAGCTTTTTCTTCGGAGATCTTTATAGTTTTGCATTTAAGCCTTTGCTTTTTCATGAGCTAATTTTTTATTAACACCCACAATTTAATTTCTTGATTATATTACAAGTTTGTTATAATTTGAAAGCACACTATGTATATTGCAGGACTGGAAGATTATCAATGATTTTTTAAAACTTTTTTAAAAGCCAAGGAAGAGGAGATAGAAGATTTTTACCAACTTTTACAATCGGAGATTGATCGAACATGCAACCAAGATGCATTGATAATAATGGGTGACTGGAATGCAAAAGTCGGGAACAAAGAGGAAGATTCAGTAGTTGGA
>NW_006399849.1:12961040-12975166 GCF_000299155.1 Elephantulus edwardii | reverse complement strand
GGAGGGACGGCGCAGGAGAGGAAGGCCCTCTATGAGGTGGATTGATTCAGTGACTGGGATAATTGGGATGGGAGTGTCAGAGACAGTGCGATTGGTACAGCACAGAGCGGAGTTTAGGGCTGTTGTACATAGGGTCACTATGAGTCGCAGGCGACTCGACGGCACATAACAACAAACAACAACAAGCTGTTGTCCAAGCAGAGTAGGGGAACACAGTATGATTTAAAATTGGGAAGATGTATGTCAGGCTATTCAACCTGTCCAAGCTCTCCAAGCCTACTCAATCTGTATGCAAAGCAAATCATTTTAGAAGGTGGACTTCATGAACAAGAAAGTATCATCAGGATTGGAGAAAGACTGATTAGCATGTAGGTTGCTTTTGGTAGGATTGGCATTTTTACTATATTGAATTCTCCTATCCATGAACAGGGAACCTTGTTCCATTTATTTAGGTCTTTTATTCTTTCATGCAGAAGTGTTCTGTAGTTTTCTTTGTAAAAGTTTTTGGTGTCTCTAGTTAGGTTCATTCCTAAGTATTTAAATTGTGGTTGACTGTTGTAAATGGTGTTGCTTTCTTATTTTACTTCTTTGTGTTTTGTCATTGTGGAAAAATCCCGCTGACTTTTGTATATCGAGCTCATATCCTGCCACTTTAGTAAATGGATCTAATAGTGCTAATAGATTTTTGTTTTTGTTGTTGAATCCTTGGGGTTTTCTGTGTACACTGTAATATAATCTGTATATAGCGACAATTTCACCATCTCTGCCTATCTGGATGCCTCTTATTTCCTTCTCTTGTATTCTCCTAGCATGTACTTTAAATACAATATTGAATAGGAGTGGTGACACTGGCATCCTTGTCTAGTCCCTTTTCAACAAAGAGAATGCTTTTAGTCTTTCTCTATTGAGAATGATATTGATTCTTGGTTTTACATGCATACTTTCACTGTTGTTGTTAAGTACTGTTGAGTTGTAGAAGACTCAGAGTGACGTTATGAACGAAAGACCTGAAAACTTGTAAAAGTATCTACGTTTTTCTGTCTCCGTTTTTCCAAGTTCATAGGGTTTCTGGAGGCCAGCTACTTGGGAAGTAGATGCCACTCCTGCTTCCAAGCTTGTTTTAATTGGGGAGCTCCATCAAACACTGTCCACCATGGGTAACCATTATCACATTTGACACATCAGTGTCAGAGCATCATAGTAACCATGAGTTACCTCTGTACAGCAAATGGACAGACCAATGCTATGCCAATTAGAAGAATGTTTGACAATTAAAACCAGGCTGCAGATTCACCCACCTTTGGCTTGGTAGCATCATTTTCTGTCCACAAGGCCCACTGAGCTCTCTGTATACTTTCACTATGTTGAAGAATTTTCATTCTCTTCCTGTTTGACAGAGTGTTTTAATCAGGAAAGGGTGTTGGATTTTTCAAAGGTCTTTTTGGCATCCATTGTTAGGGTCATGCTTTCTGTGCTTTGTTGATGTCTTCTTGATCCATTGTGCCTTTAATCACTAAATAGTTCCCTTCCTTATCTTTTATGGTAGTTTTCATCCAGACCAGGTGATGCATAGACTGAACTGAGCAAGCCTTTTACTATATTGTTCTTGGATAGAGGATACATCAGATATTAAACTGATAAGAACAGATACTTTATCTTGGCCAAAAGGCTGAGACATGATTGCATTGTATTTCAAATGTATTTGATAAAGAGGGACTAACTAAAAGCTTCAAAATTTCCATCCTATAAATCATTGAAAGAAAGGAAATCCAGGATCATCAGTTTAGCTTCAGCATTATATAACTCTCTGGAGGCTTTCTGCAGAGGAAGTTGAAGTGGATCTACTGGAATCCCAGAGACAAGAGTCATGATGACTTTCTTCCCAAGCAGCACGCCAAACCCCAATTTAATCACAAAGTTTATAAATCTCTGGATTCAAAACTGGTAATTCAGAGCTGAAGAAAAGTCCCTTTTATTCAAAAGCTTCCAACGTCTGGTTTGTTTCTTCCCTGGGTAGTAGTTCACGGGCACTGCCCACTGCTCCAATTGCTCCCATCACCAGAGCACTAACAGTTGCTCATCTACTTCAAAAAGAAATGCAACTCCCTCTGTTGATTCTGATCAAAATACTGTCCGAAGTGTGGAACATCTGTATCACTGAATTTCAGCCCATGGGAAGTGGGGATCTTATGTTGAATTCCACCAACAATTCTGCAGCATGAAGTATTCATCCAGGTCAGTGCAGGAATTGATAATAATAAAATGACAGTTGTAGGAGCAGCTGGCATCATCTCCTTCAGGAGGTTAATTGGGACATCTTTGCTTTGTGGCTTGAGAAAAGTGCGATGACAGCAGTGTCATCAGCTCCTATGTTTGGCTGCATGTTTAGCTAGTTCTTGTGATGCTTTCAAACTCATTGCTCCTACACAAATTACTTCTCGATCCAACCTATTCTTCCCTTTGTCACCCACTCCTCTGAAATGTAGCGACACTCTTGAGATTCTCGGGGACTGAACTTCAGTTATGTCATCCACAAAAATGTTCTTCTGTCCTTGGTCTTCTACAAGATAGACCACATACTGTCTAATTACTGGTAAGTTGATTTCTGTGTTTTCTGTCATTGACGTGATGGTTGCAGTTACGAGTCCTTGCAGGGAGGCCATTGTGTGACTTAGAGCGGTCTCCTAAAGTGACTGTGGATGGTGTAAGCCCATGTTGTAGAGACGTGATCAATGGGACAGGATGCTGAAAGCTGAGATGATAGTTGTCTGTCAGGTTGGATGTAGTGTCCCAAACTTTACTTTTTTTTACAATCTTCTTTGTTCCTGACCAGTTACACAGAGATTGCTCAAGACCTTTTATGGCCCCTGTAAAACTTCTCACCAAGGTAAGATGTAAAACACTGTCTTTGTGAACTGGATTATATGCCGGTTGACCTTATATAGTGGCCCCCAACAGTATATAATCCCAAGAATCCCGAACAAGTTACATACTCCCTCAAAGTTGTTGGTTATGATTAAGAAATTTACGTAGCTTTTACTTTGCTGTTTGCTATATCCAAAGATATATTTACAGCATATACTTTGATATACTTTTACCATTATCATTTATTTTTTTGAGTTTTAAATTTCCATTCATTTATTATTACACACTTTCCTCCCTGCCCACCCACCCGAAGTTCACTTTTCTCTTTGAAAAGTTAAAAAAAAATCCTTTCATTGTTATACAATTGCCCCTGCACCCCAGTCCACTACACTATGCAGCTTTCATTCTGGACTCTTTTTTTAAAAAATTAATTTTAATGAAAGTTTACAGAGAATTCAGATTTCCATTCATTCATTGTTGCACTTTTCTCCCTGCCCAAACTCCCCCACCCCCACCCCAGTTTGCTCTTCTCTTTGAAAAGTAAGAGAAAAATTCTTTCATTGTTGTACAATCTCTACCCCCAAGTCCATGCCACTATGCAGCCTTCAGTCTGGACTCTTGCCATGACAATAATACCTAATCATATATGCCTCCTAAACTTCTCTCTCTCATCTAATTCAATGCAATATACGTTATTTATCCCTTCTTAGTTTTACCCCAACCCCAGTGTCAGTCCCATTTTATAGCAGTGGCACTATGCAGTATTTGTCCTTTGGTGACAAGATATTTCACTCAGCTATATGTCCTCCAGGGTCACCCATTTTGTGTATTTCATGAGTTCCTTATTTTTCAATGCAGCATAGTATTCCATTGTGTGAATATACCAGAGTGTCTCTAATCATTCATTTGTTGACGGACACTGGGGTTGTTTCCAAATCTATTGTGAACGAAGCCTCAGTAAACATGGGTGTACATATATCTGCTTGGGTGGCAGTTGTAGTTTCTTTCGGGTGTATTCCCAGTAGTAGAATTGCTGGGTCAAATGGTATTTCTATTTCCAGCTTTTTGAGAAAGCACCATACTGCCTTCCGTAATGATTGCAGCATTTTACACTCCTACCAACAGTGAATAAGGTTTCCCATTTCTTCGAACTTTGTCAGCATTTGTTGTTTGCTGTTCAGTTAATTTTACTATTCTTATTGGGGTGAAATGATATCTCATAGTTTTGATTTGCATCTCTCTTAGAGCTAGGGATTTTGAACATTTCTTCATGTGTCTGTTCGCCATCTGAAAGTCTTCTTATGTGAAATACATGTTCATATCCTATGCCCATTTTTCAGTTGGGTTATTTACCTTTATCTTGTGGTGTTCAAATATTTTATAAATTCCAGATAATGATAAGATAATTCTAGAAAATAATAATAATCAATAAGTCCCTTATCAGACTTGTGATTGATTGTTGTTGTTATGTGTTGTCGAGTCGTTTGCGACTCATAGCAACCTTATGTACAACAGCCCTAAACCCTGCTCTATCCTGTGCCAATCGCATTGCCTCTGACACACCCATCCCGATTACCCCAGTCACTGAATCAATCCACCTTATAGAGGGTCTTCCCCTCCTGCGCTGTCCCTCCACCCTACCAAGCATGATGTCCCTCTCCAAGGACCTGTCTCTCCTTACAACATGTCCAAAGTATGTCAGACGAAGCCCCAGAATCCTTGCCTCCAAGGAGTAGCTGGTTTAACCCTCTCTACAATGAATCTGTTTGTTTTCTTGGCAGTCCATGGAACATTCAGTACTCTTTCTCCAGCACCACAGCTCAAAGGTGTCAATTCTCCTTCTATCCTCCGTAGTCATTGTCCAACTCTGATGCGTAACAAGTGATTGCAAAGACCATGGCCTGTATCAGGTGCACCGTAGTCTCCAGAGAGACACTGTTGCTCTTGAGTACTTTAGAGAGGTCCCTAACAGCAGACTTTCCCATCGCAATACGTTTTTTTATTTCCTGGCTGCTGGTGCCAAGAGTGTTGACCGTGGAGCCGAGCAAACTGAAGCTGTGAACAATCTCAATCTCTTCGCCATCCATCCTGATGCTACCGATTGGTCCAGTGGTGAGAATCTTTGTCTTCTTGATATTGAGCCTCAGTCCATACTGAAGGCTGCAGTCCTTGACCCTCTGCAGCAAGTGCATGAGGTCCTTCTTAGTTTCAGTGAGCAGGGTTGTGTCATCTGCATAATGCAGGTTGTTGATAGATCTTCCACCAATCCTAAGGGCACGCTTCTCCTCATAGAGCCCAGCCTCTCGGATAATCTGTTTTGCATACAGGTTGAAAAGGTATGGAGATAGGACATATCCCTGGCATACACCCTTCCCAATTTTGAACCATGCAGTGTTACCCTGCTCTGTTCTGACAACTGCCTCTTGGTCCATGTGATTACCAAATATTTTTTCCCCAGTCTGTGGCTTCCCTTTATACCCTGTTAGGGAAGGTTTTGGATGTGCATAGGGATTTAATCCTAGATGGTCCCATTAATCTCTCTTGCCCTCTCCTGGTTGTAGGTACCATTATCATGTGTTGAAGGAACTTAAAGAAGTCCGAGAGCACATTTCTCCGTATATTGTAGGCTGAGCCAAAGTGGCATATGCCAATCTATCTCATCTCATCTCATCTCATCTCACTGTAGCCTAGAATTGGAATTCTAGTCTAGTCCTCATGCATTCTGTTTCATTTTTACAACCTCTAGTTCCTATATTCATACTTCCACATTTCATTTATTAAAGGATATTTGTTGCTGTTTCTCCTCATTTTAATTAACTTCCTGTTTGTCCTAGAGCTACCTGTGTTCCACTATTGTTCATAGAATTTTCAGAGGCCTTTTGTTTCAGAAATAGGTAACATATCTTGCTTCCTAGTCTGTCTTGATGTGGGGGCTCTGGAGAAATCTGTTCACCATGGGTGACCCTTATGGCATTTGACTCTTATAGCAGTAACATACCTTTCACCATCACAAACCACAGGTTACCCAAATACAGCAAACTGACAGACAAGGGCTAAAACAAAGATTCATACCGCTGGATCAATAGGCAGTGTCATCATCCATGGAGAGGAGATTGAAATGGTCAACAGCTTTATCTTGCTTAGATCCACAATTAATACACTTAGTATGAACAATCAGGAAATAAGGAGACTCATTGCAATGGGAAAATCTGCAGTTAGGGACCTTTCCAAATTATTGAGTAGTGATGTCAGTTTGAGGACTAAGGTACATCTTATTCAGTCTATGGTCTTTTCTATTACTAGCTATGCATCCAAGACCTCTACAGTGAATAAGAATGACAGAAAAAGAACTGATGCCTTTGATCTGTGGTGTTGGAAAAGAGCACTGAATATCCCATGGATGTCCAAGGAAACAAATAGATACATCTTCAAGAGGGTGCAGCCAGAGTGCTTTTTGGAGGCAAGAATGATGAGGCTTTGCCTAACCTACTTTGAACATATTGCTTGGAGGTGCTATTCCTTGGAGAGAGACATGATACTGGCAAGGGTGGAGGGTTGGCGAAGGAGAGGAAGGCCCTCAACCAGGTGGATTGACAGGGTGACTGGTGCAATGGGTTCTTGTGTATCAGGAAGTGTGGGGATGGTACAGGACAGGACTGGTTTCAGATCTTTTATTCATAGGGTCGCTATGAGCCATACTTGACTTGATGACACCTAACAACATCAAAAGCAATATGCAAACCATTCTACTAATACGACATACTGAGAGGTAAGTTGTTTACTTTTAACAGCATATTAAACACGTGAATATCATGGTGCAGGGACCATCCAAGACCTGAGGAGGCCTGGTAGGATGAGACCCTGGGTTTCCAGGGGAAGCCCACAACTCACACAGCAGGATAACATCCCAGGTAAGAACAATAGCTTGGCAGGCTCTTCAATGTTTATCTTGCACAGAAAGGAGAGGTGGTGTGGAAACAATTGTCTTCTGCTGCTGATCCCTGTGCTAGTCCCAGAAGCCATAAGCAAGGCCTGGATGATGTTGAACTACTGTCTTCAGAGTCACTCTACCAAGAAGAATTGGCCAACAAATGTTTCAGGAAGTACCACACGATGATGAAGTAAGTTCAAGGTGCACTAAGGCATTGACAAAAAAAAAAAAGCCCCAGAAACCTATGGAATATCAGTTGCTACCTTTCAAATGACATGCAGCCCTGGATGTACTCACCTGTCTGCCAGGAAATTTGGAAGACAGCTTCCTGGTCAACTTTGTTCTAAATAACATTACTTCTCTTCATTAATTTGGAGAGGTCCCCAACTGAAGGATCCCTGAATGTTTAATGGCAATATTGAGGAGTCTTCTGTAGAAGGAAATGTTCTAGGAACCCTGAGGCCCTTACACTCAAGGGAGGGACCCTTAGGAATGTTGAAGCTACACATGGCTCTGACTTTGTTCCAGAAATTGCTCTGTGTCAGCATTCTCTGATACCTAAATCTGCATATTCCTAAAGCGTTAAGCACTCTCAGAAAAGTTCTGAAGGCTATGAAATGTTTCCAAGTACATCCCCTGGAGCACTTGGAGTCAATAATCTTTTTATCAGACTTACTTAATCATTGCATTCACAAGTCAAATACAGAAACTCCAACCAAAATATTTTGTTTCTCTGTACCCTGAAAAATGTGTATGTGCACTTCCACATATGCTTCTCTTTGTGCTATTATCAGTAACTAGCTTTTCAATAAATAAGAGTTCCAGCTCTAAATGGGCGCTGCCAGCCTAGGAAAGCTCTGGTCCTTCACCTTCCATATCTTCTGTGAGTCTCTGCCTTCTGCGACCCGCGAACCTAGAGCACCAGGCATGATACCTGACTACAGATTTCCTAGTGCAATATATCACATGATTTCCTGAATGCTGATACCAAGTGTTTCGATTGTGAATCCAAGAAAGATGGAGTTGTTGACAATTGCAGGTTTTCTCCATCTCTAGTGATGTCATCCATTGGTCCAGTGTTGAGAATATTTGTTTTCTTGGCATTAAGATGCAATACATATTGAAGGTTTGATTTCCTTCAGCAAGTATTGTGTCATCTGCATACTGAAAGTTACTGATGAGTCTTTCTCCAAACTTGATTGCACATTCTTCTTCATAGAGTCCAGCTTTTAGAATAATTTCCTCACCATACAGATTGAATCAGTAAAGGGAAAAGTTGAAAAACAAATTAAAGCCACGGGTGGCAATACTTAAAAGATACTTTGGGTAGAATGTAAATGATCCAGGAAGCATTTAAAAAAGATGGAAGGAGTACACAGAGTCACTGCATCAGAAAGAATTGGCTGACCTAGAAGAATTTCCTAAAATAACTTATGAGCAAGGGCCTGTGGTGATGAAGGACGAAGTTCAAGTTGCTTTGAAGGAATTGGTGAAAAACAAGGCTGCAGGAGTTGACGGCATACCAAGTGACATATTTCAACAGACACTGCCCTGGATGTGTTCACTAAGTTGTGCCAAGAAATATGGAGGACAGCCAGCTGGCCAACTGACTAGAAAAGATCAGTATTTGTTCCCATTCTAAAGAAAGGTGACCCAACAGAGTGCGGAAATTATCAAACAATACCATTAATATCACATCAAGCAAGATTCTGCTGAAAATTATTCCAAAAAGATTGGAGCAATATGTCAACAGAGAACTGCCAGATGTGCAGGCTGGATTTAGAAAAGGTGGTACTAGGGATATTTTAGCTAATATTAGATGGATCTTGGCAGAAAGCAGAGAATACCAGAGGAATGTCTATCTGTGCTTCATTGACTATGCAAAGGCTTTTTTGACTCTCTGGATCACAAGTTATGGCTGACTCTGAGAAGAATGGGAATCGCAGAACATTTGATTGTGGTTATACTTGGACCAGGAGGCAGTCATCAGAACAGAGCAAGGAGACACTACATGGTTCAAAATCATGAAGGGGTTCCGTCAGGGATGTAGTCTGTCTCCGTACCTTTTCAAGCTGTATGCAGAACAGATCTTCCGAGACCCTGGTCTGTACGAGGAGGGATTTGGCATCAGAATTGGTGGAAGAGTCATGAACAATCTGCATTATGCAGATGACACAACCCTGCTTGCTGAAACTGAGGAGGGCCTGAAGCACTTGCTGCAGAAGGTCAAGGACTGCAGCCTTCAATATGGATTGAAGTTCAATATCAAGGAAACAAAGATTCTTACCCCGTGGCCAATTGGCAGTATCAGTATAGATCAGTATCAGTATGGATGGTGAAGAGATTGAGATAGTTAGCAGTTTTAGTTTACTTGGCTCCATAGTCAACACTCTTGGTACCAGCAGCCAGGAAATCAAGAGATGAATTGCTTTGGGAAAGCCAGGTGTCAGGGACCTCTCCACATACTGAAGAACAGTGACATCAGGCTGGAGACTAAGGTGTGCCTTATCCAGGCTAAAGTCTTTGCAATTACATGCTATGTACATCAGAGAGTTGGACAGTGACTAGGGATGATAGAGAATTGATGCCTTTGAGCTGTGGTGCTGGAGAAGAGTGTTGAATATGCCATGGACTGTTAGGAGAACAAACAGGTTTATTCTTGAGGGTGAAGCCGTACTGCTCGTTGGAGTCAAGGATACTGAAGCTTTGTCTGAAATAGGTTGGGCATGTTGCAAGGAGGGACTGGTCCTTGAAGAGTGCATCATGTTTGAGGGAATTGGAGGGATGGCACAGGAGAGGAAGACCCTCGATGAGATGGATCGTTTCTGTGATTAGGGTGGTGGAAGTGTGTCGGAGATGGCAAAGTTGGCACAGGATAGAGCAGTGTTTAGGGTTCTTGTACATAGGGTTGTTATGAGTCGCAAGAAACTTGGCAGCACATAACAACAGGAGACCCTGACATGTTGTTAGGAGAAGTTATTCTTTGGATAGGGTCATCAAGCTTGGAAAGGTGGAGAGTAGGTGAAAGAGAACAAGACTCAACCAGATGAATTGGTAGGGTGGCAGCTGTATGTCAGGAATGATGACAATGGCACAGAATGGGACAAGGTTTGGATCTGTTGATAATGTTGCTATGAGTTATACTTGAAGACACCTAGCAACAGCTTTGTCCTACGATCATAATTGATAGCACATAACAGCAATTATTACACAAAAATGAGCTCTGGGGTGCAATGGTTAAATGCTGTGCTATTTACAAGAAGTTCCTACTAGCACCTTTGTGGGAGAAAAGACTGGATTATATGCTTATGTAAAATTGTGGCAAAGGAAAAATGATGGAGTATTTCTATGTGTCTTAGGATCACTAGGAACTTTTAATAGAGTTGAGGGCACCCAGCAGCAACTAGTAAGAACCTTTCTCTACTGAGAAGACTCCCCTCAAATTGACATCTTGTGTAATCTTGGGGAAGTTTTTAACTTTTTAATTTAAGATAAAATTAACATAAAGCAAAATACAAATCTTTAGTGTACAGCTGAAAATTTTTACATATGCACACTCCATGACACGACCACCCACATCAAAATACTGAACAGTTATCAAACTCAGTTCCCTTGCTCCTTTCTAATCAATGCCACCGCCTAACAGTACCCATTCTTCTGATTTTTTCCCCCTAGTATTTTTATTCTGATTTTTCTCCCTAATATTTTTACTGGTTTGCTTACAAAAATTCATATACATCATATTTCATTCATGTACCTTGTGATCTATACAGTTTTCATTTACATCATGTTTCATAGAATCATTATATTTTACAAAATTACTATTTGGAAGCATCTACTTCCTAAACAACATGCCTCTGGAAGCTCTATGAACTTTGATAAATGTCAATGGTTGTAGAGGGCCTTCAGGCCTTTTGTTCATAGGGTTGCTATGAGTCGTGTTTGACTCGAAGGTAGTCAAGAGGAACAACTATCGATCTGTTATTACCCTGTCTTTTCAAGTCCCTGTTGAATCTTACCTACTCTTTACGCTCCCATCCCCTCATTTATCCTCTGCTATCCTAATAATTTCCACCCTACCCTTTTTTCTGCCCCCTGCCACTTCTCCTTTTGAACATTTATACATAGCTTACTCAGTTACCCTATTTTTACAATAATGTTCTTATGCATTATTTGTCCATATGAAACTGGGTTATTTCAGTCATCGTAATGGTCTTTAGGCTCTCCCATATTACGTAGAATTTTATGAAATTGTTCCTTAGTTCTGCATTATGTTCTGTTGTGTGAATGTACCAGTTTCTCAATCCATTCATTTGTGGATGGGCATTTGGGTTGTTTCCATATTCTAGCTTTGTGAGTAATGCTGCTATGAGCATAGGTGTACATACTGTCATATCTCAGTTCTAATTTCCTTGGGGTGTATTCCTAGTAGTGGAATAGATGATTCTTATGGGATTTCTGTGTTCACTTTTTGAGGAAATGCTAAATTACCTTCCAGAGGGATTATACCATTTTACAATCCCACCAGCAATGCAATCTCTCCACATCCTCTCCAATATTTATTGTTTGCTATTCTGTTAAATTTTGCAGCTGCTACTGGAGTGAAATGGTTCCTTGTTGTGTTTTGATTTTCGTGTCTCTCATTGACAGCGATTTAGAACATTTCTTCATGTATCTTTTGGTGATCCCAATGATTTCCTTAGGGAAGAGTCTTTTGATGTCTTGTCCATTTTGTTACTGACTTATTTTTGTGGAGGTCTTGAGGTAATCTGTAAATTTCATATGAGACCCATGGCTGAGCTATCATTGCCAAATATTTTTTGCCGGTCTGTAGACTTTCTTTTCACCCTACTGGAGAAAGGGGGTTTTTTAAATGGAACTTGATTTTTATACTGTCCCATTTGTCAATTTTATCCTCTCCTGGTAGTGCATTTCTGGCTATGTTTCCAAGCCTAGCTGCACTGCAATCCTGAAGGCACATGGTTTAAATCCCCAGCTGCTCTGTAGGAGAAGGATGGGCAGTTTCCGCCTGTGCTTCTGTAAATGCGCTGGATGGTCAACTATGGTTCAGTTCTGACTTAATGATGCACAAAAACAACATCACTTATACCAAAAAATAGGGCATCTAGGTTTGGTCCCATTTTGTCTCTTATGATCCTTATGGTTTTATATTTCACCCCTAGGTCTCTGATCCATTTTAAGTTGGGGTTTGGGTTTGGTGTGTTGTTTTTTTTTTTTGGGTATATGGTGTGTAATGTGGAAACTTTTTTCAGATGTTCAGTTTTGCCAGCACCATTTATTGAAAAGGTTGTTATTGCTCCATTTGATAGATATTGATTCCTTCTTAAATACCAATTGACTGTAGGCAGAAGGATTATCTTTTGAGTTCTTGATTCTTTTCTGTTGGTATATGTCTTTGCAATTGTACCAGTGCCATGCTATTTGATTACTTTGGCTGTGTAGTAGGTTTTGAGATTAGGGAGTGAGATACCTCCTACTTCATTTTTGTTTGTCAGAAGATCTTTGCTTATTTAAGTTTCCTTTCCTTTCAAATAAATTTAACAATTGTCTTTTCCATCTCTTTGGTGCATGAGTTTTGTATCTATATTTAGATTATATTTAACATGTAGATTTATTTTTGCTTGAATTGTCATTTTCACAATGTTGAATCTTCCTATCAATGAACAGAGGATATTTTCCTATTAAGTTAGGTCTCTTACTGTTTCTTACAGTAGTGTTTTATAATTTTAATTATAAAGGTCTTTCGTGTTTCATGGTAGGTTTATAAGTAATTGCAAAGACCATGGCCTGGATCAGGCACACCTTGGTCTCTAGACTGATCTTGTTGCTTTTAAGTGCTCTGGAGAGCTCCCTGAGAGCAGATTTTCCCAGTGAAGTTCATCTTTTGATTTCCTGACTGCTGATGCTTAGAACGTTGATTGTGTAACCAAGCATGCTGTAACTGTTAACAACCTCAATCTCTTCTCCATCTATCATGATGCTACCAGTTGGCCCAGTGGTGTTTTCTTCATGTTGAGCTTCAATCC
The DNA here is from genome assembly GCF_000299155.1 of Elephantulus edwardii. Taxonomy (NCBI): domain Eukaryota; kingdom Metazoa; phylum Chordata; class Mammalia; order Macroscelidea; family Macroscelididae; genus Elephantulus; species Elephantulus edwardii. The sequence continues at coordinate 12,962,323 of NW_006399849.1, read as the reverse complement.
GTATTAAAGGCTGCACAGTCCTTGACCTTCTGCAGCAAGTGCTTCAGGTCCTCCTCAGTTTCAGCAAATAGGGTTGTGTCATCTGCATAACACAGGTTGTTGATGAGTCTTCCTCTAATCCTGATGCCACATTCCTCCTTGTAGAGCCCAGCTTCCCAGATGAGCTGTCCGCATTTAGATTGAAAAGATATGGAGACAGAACACAGCCCTGACACACTCCTTTCTTGATTTTGAACCATGTGGTGTTTCCCTGCTCTGTTCTGAGGACTGCCTCCTGGTGCAGTATAGTTTCTCATAAGCATAATCAGGTATTCTGAGATCCCTGTTCTTTTCAGAGTCAGCCACAGTTTGTTGTGATTCACACAGTCAAATGCCTTTGCATACTCAGACCCAGGAATTTCTGAGTCATATGGAAATAGTGGTGGGCACTGAAACAGTGACAGCAACAGTGGACACAGACATAGCAACAGTTTTGAGGATGGTGCAAAACAGGGCAGTGTTTAATTATTTTATATCCTGAGCTGCTCTGAGTGGAAACTGACTTGATGGCACCTAAGTCTGCAGCAAATTGTTGAGGAACTATGATATCACTTAAAGACCATGGTGTGTCTGATTCAGGCCATCATCTTTTCAGTCAACTGCAATGCATCTGAGAGCTAGACAATAAGGATGGCAAAAGAAGAATTGATGCCTTTGATCTATTATATTGAAGAAAAGTATGATTATCCTAGGGACTACCAAAAGAAGAAACATGTGTCTTGAAAAAGTGTAGCCAGAGTGCTCCTTAGAGGCAAAGATGACAAAACTTTATCTCATGTACTTTGAGCATGCTGTTAGGAGGGGATTTTCCTGAGGTAGGGACGATGAAGAGTCAGTGAAAGAGAGGAAGACCCTCAATGAGATGGGTTAACACAGTTACTGCAACAAGGTGCTCAAGTATGTCAGAAGTGAGGATGACACAGGATAGGACACGGTTCACATCTTTTGCTCATAGGGTTGCTATGGGTTGTATTTGGCAACACCTAACAAGATGGTTAGGTGTATGTTTAACTCTTACTAGAAATAGCAAAGGAGTTTTTTAAGTGGTTGTATTATTTGATAAAACTACGGGCAAAGAAGAAGAAATAGATGATTTCTACCAACTTTTACAGTCGGAGATAGATCGAACATGCAATCAAGATGCATTGATAATAATGGGTCACTGGAATGCAAAAGTTGGGAATAGTGAAGAAGAATCAGTGGTCAGAAAACATGGGCTTGGTGACAGGAATGAGGCCGGAGAT
>NW_006399849.1:12953582-12958830 GCF_000299155.1 Elephantulus edwardii | reverse complement strand
GGTGCGGTTGGCGCAGGATAGAGCAGGGTTTAGAGCTGTTGTGCATAGGGTCGCTATGAGTCGGAAACGACTCGATGGCACATAATAACAACAACCGGCATTGCAAGAATATTACATTTGGTCCATGTTGTCGCTGATACTGCTGCCAGGTTTCTAATTATACCCATTTACTGTTATCAGTAAGAATTCTGGTCAGCATTGGGCTATTAGTAAAGTTTTCATCGAGTCAAAAGTTGTATGTGTAAGAAGTGCTGCAATCCTGAAGACACATGGTTCTCACCCACCAGACATTCCACTGGAGAAGGTTGGCCAGGCTCCTCCTGTGCCAGTCGGATTGGACTCAATAGCAAATTGTAAGAAGAAAAAAAAGTCGTATGTGGATATTCAGTTATGCAGGAGGAAGGCAGTCCTCATTCCCAACGTTGTTTAGTGGTCAACTCTATGTCCTTTATGGTGACGTGAGCTGGTGCTGCCAACTCCAGAACCTCAGTGACAACCACATAGAAGCAGTTTTTACTCATAAGAAAAATAGCAAGGAAAGTGTTTCTTAGAGGTGTGTGTTCTTATATATAGACTTAGCAATCCGGACTCCTATCACATGACTCTACAATCTCTGGTATTTTTCTACTTTCCATCAAGCTCAGAGAAAGGAGAAATATGGAGACAAGGAGAAGTGAGGTGTATATGGAGAGTATTTTTATGGATCCGTTAAGAAAATGAAATCTCTCACAGTCCATTGCCTAGAATTTAGTTTTACATTTGACTACAGGGGGAGCTGGAGAATGTTGTACTTGAATAGGGACCTCTGGGGGTGTGCTTCCAGCTAGAAGGCATGTGGTTCAAATCCATCAGTGACCTCACAGGAGTAAGGTGGGCAGTCTCCTGATACAGCCCACTGAAAAACCCATTGAGTGTCAGCTATGAGTTGGTTCTGCCTCGCTGGTAATACTACAAGAGTGTTAATGTGCTCAATAAGCTGGATTCTCAATAAGCAGGTTCTACAGTAAGTTAGCAGTCTCTAATGCAGATGAAACGGGAAGTCCTTAGGAACAACCACTAGATTTTTATATTAAACCAAACCAATACAATGTGTCCTCTTGATCTGCTTCAAATAGCACAGAGCATCTGAGCAAACCAAGGGGATGTTAAAGAAGATAGCTTCTCATTCTCTTTACTACAGCGTGACTGTTCTACACAATTGGAGATTGGCGTTGAAAGTATATTAATGACAATGTTAGTGGATTTATTGTGTTTTGTTGTTAGGTGCCACTTAGTTGAGCAGAACTCATAGCAACCCTGTGAACAGCAGATCTGAGCCCTGTCCTGTCCTGTGCCAACCTCATAATCCCTGGAACATTCGAGCCCGTTGCTGAAGTTATTGTGTCAGTCCCCCTGGTTGAGGGTCTTTTCTCCTTCTCCATCCCTCCACCCTTTCCTCTCCAAGAAATAGCCTCTTCTAGAAACATGCCCAGTGTTTGCGAGATGAAGCTTCACCATCTTTGCCTCCAAGGAGCACTCTGATTGTGCCTTCTCCAAGACGTACCTGTTTGTCCTTTTGACAGTCTTTGGGGTACCAGTTGACATGTTTCAAATGACAGATGCAGACCTGGATGTGCTCACCAGTCCATGCCTTTGAAGGACACCTGCTTGGAACTGACTGGAAGAAATCCATATTTGTTCCCATTCTCAAGACAGGTGATTGAACGGAATGTGGAAATTACTGAACACCATTAATATCACATGCAAACAAAATGTACTGCTAAAGATTATTATATGGTGGGTTAAAATGCTTGAGTGAAAACACTTCTCCCTTAAAATCTCATTTATCTAATACACGAAATAAATGCAGTTTACAGTTACTTTCACTTTTATTTGTATTCCAGGACATTATAATTTTAAAACCCTTTAAAGTGTTCAGATAGTTTTTATTGACTTACTGGACAAAGTCCAGAACTGTCCCTAGGGGAATGAAACACTCTTGGACATCTTTTTCTTTAGCAATGGGAGGATACTTAATATGTTGGTGTTGACAAAATCATTCCACTCTTCTTTTGTACCTAAATTCCTTTATCAGTGAAAGAAAGATTGCCTTGAATCATTTGAAACTTCAGGGTAAACAATCTTTCTTGCTAAAAATCCAGTGCATATCGTTGTTAGAGAAAAAAGGAAAAAAAGAAAGGAAGAAAAAACATGAGTTGAGAAGCAACAATTTCACCAGTATCTTTGTAAATAAAGTGACCCTGTGCTATGTCAGCTTTTCCTTGGGCAGATCATTGTGCCAGGAACACCAGTGTCTAATGGGAATGTGCTGTGAGCTACGTAATGAAATCAGTACATCCTAAATAATAGATTTATTTTTGTGGCTTTTTTTAGGCATACAAATATTAAGAAAAAAATAGGGCATTAAAGCTAGAAATCCTCAAAATTTAAGAATGTCTAGTCAGGTCTTTGATAAACTTTTATTTGCACACAAGAAAAATGAATATTTAAAAAACAAACTGAGTCCTTTTCTTTCCTCAAGTGTCATTTTCCTCTCACCTTCACTGCTGCACACATAGATTTCTATTTGTAATTAGAGTAAAAAGTATAATGACATTCTTTAGATCACCAGACATCCTGAATAAGTAAAATTAAAAGTAGGATCTATAGTGCATTAAGTGTGCTTCAAGTGCTCAATGGCCCAAGAGTGGACTACAGCTCTCCCATTGTTCAATGGAGTCTAGACTGTAGGTTCTAGGACATGGACTTCTACTTGGTACCGAAAAAGTGTCAATAAACAGTGTGGCTTGAAAAACTGATAAACTTATTTTTAAAAGTAGATCTGATAGGTTTAAGAAATATTTAGGGAGGGCATGGGGGAGAGTTGGGCAGGGAGAAAAGTGCAACAAAATCTCTGTAAATGTTCATTAATATTATTAAAATTTTTAAAAAAGTATTTAAACTCAATTGACTACTATCAAATTATTAAAGCCAAACATTTGTCTCAGAAATTAACTTATAATAAGCAACCTGGGTGCCGCTATTTGGCCAAAATGGCTGTTCCTTTCTAGGGAGGTGTCTTTTTCCATCACAATACTTGCAGCTCTGGTCAGATTCATTCAGTTGTTACACAGTGAATTAACAGTTAATGGGGGAAAAAATGCAAGCTATCCTTTATGTAATGTGTTTGGATTTGACTGAAGCTCAACATCAAGAAAACCAAGATTCTCACCACTGGCCAATTGGCAGCAACATGATAGATGAAGAAGAAAGAGATGAAGTTGTTAAAAATTTCAACTTGCTTGGTTCCACAGTCCGTACTCTTGGCACCAGAAGTCAGGAAATCAAAAGATGAATTCCGCTGGAGGAGTCTGCTGTCAGGGATCTCTCCAGAGTGCTGAAGAGAAAGGATGTTAGTCTAGAGACTAAGGTATGTCTGATCCAGGCCAAGGTCTTCACAATAACTTGCTATGCATCTCCACTGGAGAATTATCAGATGTAACAGAAGAAGAAATTATGCCTTTGAGCTGCACTGGAGAAGAGTAGTGAAATACCATGGACGGTCAAGAGAATAGACAGGTCTGTTTTGGAGATAGTGAAACCGAGATGCTTCTTGGAGGCAAGGATTTTGAGACTCTATCTCACATACTTTGAGCATGTAGCCAAGAGGGACGTGTCTTTAAAGAAGAATGTGCTTGGAAGGATGGAGGGACAGTGGAGGAGACAAAGACCCCAGATTGAATGGAATGACACAATAACTGGGATAATGAGGGTAGATGTGTCAGACAGTAAGATTGACAAAGGTTAGAGCAGAGTTCAGAGCTATTGTGCATAAGGTTGTTATGAGTTGTAGTTGACTTGATGGCAAATAACAAAAATAAGGAATGTCCCCCCTTTACATCTACGCCCCTGTTCAGCATGAAGAAGCCAGATAGTCGGCATCCAGTTCCCAAGTCAATAAGACAGTTGGTTTAATTACCATTGGAAAATGCTTGTCATTCCTCTGTAGCATCTGGACCCCACTGGATCCTCATCACCTTCACCTGCTCCCCCCACCGACCAAACTGTGCAGCTCTGCAACTGCATCCCAGCCCATCCTCACCCTTCTGCTCCCAACTTTCACCTCCTTGTACCCCCAATATGTTTAAAAAATAAGGAATGTAATAAAAATTAGGAGACTAAGAATCAATAGTTGGAAAACATGAACTTGGTGACAGAAATGAAGCCTGAGATAGAATGATAGAATTTTGCAAAATCAATAAACTTATTCATTGCAAATATGTTTTATAAGAAATATAAATGCAGGCTATATACATGGATTTCACCTGATGGTATGCAAAGGAATCAGATCCATTACATCTGTGGAAAGAACCTCTGGAGAAGCTGAATATCAGTTGTGAAAACTAGGCCAGATACTGATTGTGGATCAGACCACCAATTACTTATAGGCAAGTTAAAGCTGAAGCTGAGGAAAATTAAATCCACAGGAACCAAAATTTGATCTTGAGTCTATCCCATATGAATTTCAAAACCACCTCAGGAACACATTTGAGGCCTTGAACACTAATGAGCAGAGACCAGATGAGCTGTGGGAGGATATCAAGAATATCCATGAATGATGCAAAACATCATTACAAAGACAGTAGGAGGAAGAAAAGACCAAGATTGCACTAGATTGCCGAGAAGCCAAAGTAAAGTGAAGAAATCAAGAAATGAAGTTGAATGGAAGATTTCAAAGGGGAGCGTGGGAAGACAAAGTATTAGAATGAAATGTTCGAAGAGCTGGAGTCAGAAAATTAAAGGGGCTGAACTTGCTCAGCATTTCTTAAGCTGAAGGAACTGGAGAACAATCTCAAGCCTCCAGTTGCAATGTAAGACTGCTTTGAGCAGAATATTAAATGATTCAGGAAGCATTACAAGAAGATAGAAGGCGTATACAGCATCATTGTACCAAAAGGAATTTGTGAACACAGAAAAATCTCATGAAACAACATAGGAGCAAGAACCTGTGGTGATGAAGGAAGACGTTCAACTTCTCTGAAAGAACTGGCCAAAAAAAAAAAAAAAGGTCCCAGGAATTGATGGAATACCAACCAATTGACATATTTCAACAAACAGCTGCTGCCCTGGATGTGCTAACCAAATTGTGCCAAGAAGTCTGGAGGACAGCTGCCTTCCAAGTGACTGGAAGAGATCTATATTTGTTCCCATTCCAAGGAAAGGTGACCTGAAAGAGTACAGAAATTATTGAACAATATCACTGATATCA
>NW_006399849.1:12947273-12950075 GCF_000299155.1 Elephantulus edwardii | reverse complement strand
AACCTGCGTTTGTGTCTCTTATAAAATGTATTTGCAATGAATAAGTCATTGATTTTAAGTTTGTAGATAGATGAAGAAATTGAGATTCTAGACATCTTTAATTTGCTTGACTCCACAGTCAACACTCTTGGTACCAGCATCCATAAAATCAAAAGATGAATTCCATTGGTAAAGTCTGCTGTCAGAGACATCTCCTGAGTACTGAAGAGCAATGGTGTCAGTCTGGAGGCTAAAGTGCTCCTGATTCAGGCCATGGTCTTCGCAGTTACTTGCTATATATCAGAAAAGTGGACATTGAGTAGGGATCATAGAAGGAGAATTGATGCCTTTGAGCTGTGGTGCTGGAGAAGAGTACTCAATATACCTTGTATTGCTAGAAGAACATTCTGAAGTTTTGACATACTTTGGACATCTTCAAGGCAGGATCAGTTCTTGGAGAGGGTGGAGGGGCAGCACAAAAGAGGAAGACCCTTGATGAGATGGATTGATTCAGTGGGGTAATGGGGGTAGATGGTCAGAGACAATGAGATTTCTACAGGATAGAGCAGGGATCAGAGCTGTTGTACATAGGGTTGCTATGAGTTGCAGGTGACTTGACAGCATATAACACCAACAATAAAAATTAAGATTTCAGTTCTACTGAAAATGAGTCATATGTTTTATTTTTATCACTCTGCAGAGGAAATTATTTTTGTAGTTGTATGTCAAGAGGAAATCTAACCTTCAAAGCATTCCTTAGTGTGAAAATAAGAATGTCATTTTTTAAAAAATTGGAATCTTATACTCTAATGTCTTTGTCTTTCTCACTAATTTCCAATTTTATTTATAATTAAATCCTCTATTGTTATGTACTGTCAAGTTGGAATGGACTCTCATATCTGACCTTCCAGTGGGTTTTTAGAGTCTGTAAATCACATTGGTATAGACTGCTTATCTCATTTAGAGTGGCTGCTGGGTTTGAACTCTCTGTCTTTGAGTTGGGAGTGCAATTCCTTACCACTAAGCCACCAGAGCTCCCTAATTCAATCCTCTACTAAAGCATTTCTTTCACAAAATATTCTTTAACTGTTGTGCACATTGCTCTTTCTCTTTCCAGAATTCCTTTGTAATTCATGATAAAAATCAAAGACTGTATCTTCCAAATAGATATATATCTACACTCTCCTCAGTTCTTTCCTATTTGAATGATGAATCTGGCACGTATAACAATCCAACCTAGTGTTTATTAAGTAGCAGTTGCTTGCTCAATACATCATTTCACGGGGGTGGGGGGGTAGAGTGATGGAAATTGTGAATGGCTGGCTAATAAATATATGAACCTTTGAATGTTTCACTTCTTTGTGCTCAGATAAGTGGTTTAACTGCATTGTATTTAACCTGAGTAAGTTGTTCCATTGCTTTACTCAAAGCTTGAAACCACTCTCGTCTGGTTTAGTATGCATATCTTTAACGTATCAGAAAGTAGGATGATGTTGTTGTTATGTGCCATTGAGTCACTTGCGACTCATTGTGACCCTATGTACAACAGCTCTGAACCCTGCTCTATCCTGTGCTAATCTAATTGTCTCTGACACACCTACCCCCATTACTCCAGTCACTGAGTCAATCCATCTCATCGAGAGTCTTCCTCTCCTGAGCTGTCCCTACAGTCTCCCAACCATGATGTCCCTCTTCAAGGACTGGTACCTCCTTGCAACATGTCCAAAGTGTGTCAGACGAAGCTTCAGAATCCTTGCTTCCAAGGAGCATTCTGGTTTTACCCTCTCTATAATGAACCTGTTTGTTTTCCTAGCTGTCCATGGTATATTCAATACTCTTCCCCAGCACTACAGCTCAAAGGCATCAATTTTCCTATCATCCCTAGTCATTGTTCAGCATTCTAATGCATAGCAAGTAATTACAAAGACTATGGCCTGGTTCGGGCAACCGTAGACTCCATGCTGAGTAGGATTTTCTTTTTATAAAACAATAGTTGTTGACTGAGAAAAACTGGATAAATTATGTATACTGCATTGAAACAGATGAGGGAGAGAATAATTTAAAAGCGATATATGATAGGGTATTATCGTTATCACAAGAGTCCAGAATTAAGGTTGCATAGTGGAGTGTACTCAGGGCAGTGGGAAGGGTGCGGGGGGGATTGTATACTAAAGAAGGAATTTTTCTTTTGCTTTTCAAAGAGAGGAGCTAACTGGGGTAGTGGGGGGGAGGGCTGGGCAGGAGAAAAGTGCAACAATGAATGAATGGAAATCCAGAATATCTGTAAATGTTCATTAAAATGAATAATTTTTTTTAAAAACTACAATAGTTGTTGCTCTATAATTGCTGTTAGTTAATGTGTGTGACTTAGTTGTGTGAACACCTTCCAGTAAAAATTTTTGTGTGAATTTGTTGCTGTGTGCTGTCAATTTTTAACCAACTCCTAGCTAACCGTCCAGTGGGTTTTCAGGGACTGTAAATTGCATAAGAGAGGATTGGTAGTGAGAGAGAAGGAGAGGGAGAGAGAAAGAAAGGAGAGGAAGGGAAGGGAAGAAAAGGAAAAGGAAGGGAAGTAAAGGAACGGGAAGGAAAGATCTGGTGAGGTACAGTATCTTTTCCCATCATCCATCTTCACAGTCAGTGTCTATTTTAGATCTCGAATTTGGCAGTTTATCTCTGTACCATTTCGAGTTTTGACTGTTCTAACATGTTCTGTTTTTCAATTGTTGTTTACTCCATATTTTATTATCCAACTATTTTAAGACTAACATTCTCAACCACCTCAGAACAGGAAGGTTGCATTTCAAATTTTTTTGTTTGTTT
>NW_006399849.1:12937595-12944029 GCF_000299155.1 Elephantulus edwardii | reverse complement strand
GGCAGAATGTTAAATGATCCAGGAGGTATCAAAAGAAGATGGAAGAAATCTACTGAGTCATAACCTTCTCCAAGGGTTAGCACCTCCTAGCAACATGCCCAAAGTATGTGAGGAGAAGCTTCATCATTCTTGCCTCCAAAAAGCACTCTGGCTGCACTCTCTCTAAGACTTATCTGTTTGTTCTCTTGGTTGTCCATGGGATGTTCAGTGCTCTTCTCCAACACCACAGCTCAAAGGTGTTAATTCTTTTCCTGTTATCCGGATTCATTGTTCAGCTCTCAAATACATAGCAAGTAATTGGAAGTACATGACCCAAATCAGATAAGTCCTCAAACTGACATCATTATTCCTCAGTAATTTGAGAGGCCCCTAACTGCAGATTTTCCCAGTGCAATGTGTCTCTTTTATTTCCTGCTGGTACCAAGGGTGTTAATTGTGGATCCAAGCAAGATAACACTGTTAACACTTTCAGTCTCCTCTCCATCCATCCAAATGCTGCCTATTGGCCAAATAGTAAGACTCTTTGTTTTCTTGACATTGAGATGCAATCCATACAGAAGGTTACAGTCCTTAATTTTCTGCAACAAGTGCTTCAAGTCCTCTTCACTTTCAGCAAGCAAGTTTGTATCATCTGCATAATGTAGGTTATTGATGAGTCTCCCTTTAATCCTGATGTCTCACTCCTTATAAAGTCCATCTTCTTGGATCATTCGCTCAGCACACAGATTGAACAGGTATGGAAATAGAATACATCCCTGAGGCTCTCTCTTCCCAATTCCACACCATGCAGTGCTTCCCTGCTCCACTTGTATAATGGCCTCGTCCAGGTATAGGTTCTGCATGAGTACAATAAAGTGCTCTGGGACTTCCATTCTTCTCAATGTCAGCCACAACTTGTTATGATCCATACAGTCAAATGTCTTTGTATAATCAATAAAGCACACATAGACATTATTCTCATTATCCTTATTTTAGCCAGGATCCATCTGACACCAGTAATGATATCTCAATCCTCTTTGAACATTGGTGTACAAGTCTCCATTTGTGCCTCAGTCCTCATTTTCTTGGAATATATTCCAAACAGTGGAACAGCTGGGTCATATGGAATTTCTGTGTTCAGCTTTTTGAGGAAGCACCAAACTGCCTTCAAGAGTGGTTGTACCATTGTACAATCTCACCAACAATGCATAAGAGTTTTTATCTCACCACATCCTCTTAAACATTACTTGTCCTGTTAAACATTACCTCTGCTGCTGTAGTGAGATGGTAACTCATTGTGGTTTTGATTTGCATCTTTCTTATTACAAGTGATTTAGAGCTTTTCTTCATGTGCCTGTTGACCAATAGAATATCTTCCTCTGTGAAAAGTCTTTCTATGTTTTTTGCCGATTTTGTAATTATGTTATCATTCTTTTTCTTGTAGGATTCTGTAAGGTTTTGTTATGAGACCCTTGTTTGAGACAATATTGCTAAATTTTTTTCTCAGTCAGTGGGTTTTCTTTTCACTCTGTTGGAAAATGTTCTTGATGTGCACAGATATTTAATTTTTAGCAGGTCCCATTCATCAAATTTATCCTCTACATGTTGAACAGTTCCAACTGTATTTGGCAGTGTCTTTATACTGTAGACAAGGCCATCTAAGCTTGATCCCAGTTTGTCTCTGATGAACTTTATGGTTTAAGGCTTTACTCCTGGTCTCTGATCCACCTTGAGTTGATTTTTGTGTATGGTGTGAGATGTGGATCCTGTTTCACCTTTCTGCAGATAGCAGTACAACTTTATCAGCACCATTTTTGAAGAAAGGGAGAAATAAGACTGAGGTGCAGACCCAACAAGCCTGAGACTTTATTTCTAATCAAAATATTAGTTAATGCTATTAAGATTAGCTGATCCCTGAATCACACTTTAAAAATTATGTAGCCAATACAATCATTTTATTAGTTTTTATTTTCATTTTTAGTATGTGAATTGCATTTTCTCTTAATGCTATCTTTTTGAGCATTAGTCCTTAGAAAAATGCAAATCACAGTGTCCCTGTACCAACAAGAATTGGGTGATATTATGCCATTTCGGGAGGTAGTGTATGATCTAGAAGCAACAGTGTCTATGAAGCAGTCCAGGCAGTATTGAAGGCATTTGTACCAAAATAAGGCTCTGGGAAATGACAGAATACTGTTGAGACATTTCTTTAAATGGATGCAATGCTGGAAGCTCTTGACTATACCAACAGAGTTAAGAATGCAGTTTCCTGGCCAAGTGAAAGAGACGTACATTGGTGTCCATTCCAAATGAAAGTGATACGGTGCTTTTTAATACTCCATTGTATGAATGTATCAGTTTCTCTGTTGATGGGCACTTGGACTACTTCCACCACTTTGCTGTTGTGAACCATGCTGCATTAAAAATGATTGTGCCACAGCTTTGGTTTCTTTAAATTATATTCCCAGTAATGGAAGAGATTAGCCAAATAGTCATTCTACTCTCAACTTTGAATAGCAAAATTCTACAGCAAACTGATTGATTCCCTGCTATTAGATTTTAAAAAAAAAAGCAATAAAGGAAACGAGAAATCATTTGTGCGGCTTAATGTGTTATTTTTAGTCATGTTGTGTGGAAAAGTAATTGGTATTTGTTAGCTAAGATTAATTATGTGAATAATAATCTCTATGAATGGAAACATTTGTGGAAATGATGTGATAAATACTTGACAAGCTTGCAGAGTTATGTAGAAAACGCAATACCACATGGTGTGTAAGCTGTTGAGTCAGAACCAGCTGATAGCTGGCCCACAGGTGAATTTTCAGAGGCTGTAAATCACATTACAGGAGAGTGTCCACCTTTCTCCCAGTAAGCAACTAGTGGAGTTGAATCTCTTGCCTTTGGATTGGCAGTACAACTCCTTACTCTCCAGGCCACTAGGGTTTTGATACCAAATAAGTATACTAGAGCTCACTCTTCAGAATCTTATTGGAAAAAATTTGGGGTCTGTTTAATAAGGGAGACTTTCCAGAAAACCCACTTCAGAGTGCCTTATTACATCATTGCTCTTCTTACAAAGTGGTGCTATGTACAGAGATTTGGGCACTTTATTGTACTTTTCTGCTGCTGAGTGATTAGAAATACAACCACAGTCCCTAAGTAGTCTGCTAAGATCTCAAACGGGAACAGAAATTGTTAGTTCTTACAGGTTTAATGTGAGAATTATACACAGCGTACTGTTATAATTTGGAGATTTCTTTTTTAAAATTAACCTAAAATATATTCACTTTAAAGAATATTACACCTTAAGATGTCAGTTTATAAGAACACAGATATATTTCAATATTACTGTGCTTGCTCAAAATTTATAAATTCTAACAAGTTTGGGTAATCATCTCTTACTAGCCTTTCTTAATTGGGTTTCTAGGAGACAATCAAACATAATTTCTCAAAAGTATATAATTTTATGTCATGTATAATATGCATTAACTTCTTTGCACTTAGAATGCTCTTAATTATCTTCCTTTCTTGGTAAAATTCAATTTTGTTGTTTTGTGCCATTGAGTTGTTTGTGACTTAGAGCGACCTGGTGTACCATAGCTCTAAACCCTGCTCTATACTGTGCCAACCTTATTGTCTCTGAAACACCTACCCCCATTACTCCAGTCACTGAATCAATCCATCTCATTGAGGGTCTTCCTCTCCTGTGCTGACCCACCACCCTCTCAAGGATGACGTCCCTCTCCAAGGACCAGTCATCCTTGTAACATGTCCAAAGTATTTCAGATGAAGATTCAGACTCCTTGCCACCAAGGAGCAGCCTGGTTTCACCTTCTCCAGTGTTAGGTTAGGTTAGGTTAGGTTAGGTTAGGTTAGGTTAGGTTAGGTTAGGTTAGTGGACCCAAGGAAGAAATCAGAGAGAAAGAGAGAAAGCTTAATGGAGCTTTATTAAAAGGGGGGAAAGGGGAGCTCTCGGGTGAGTTACTTATCCTGGAGAGGCAGAATGAGAAGTCACACTGTGAACTTACTGGGGAGGATTTTTATAAACAGAGTCTTTAGGGAGGGACATTCCATTCTGATTTACGAACCCCTTGCTAGCTCAGCTAGATAAGCAAGGCCATTTGTTTTTCTTATCAGCAACAGACAAGGCCATCAGCATTTGAGTTCTGAATTCTTCATTCTTCTCTTTGGCCCCTTTTGCCCAGACTAACATCTCAGACTCTTTTTTTGTGATAAAACAGGATGACGTATTTTTCTTTTGCTACTTTCTGCTGAACAGGGGTGACGATCTGGGGGTTCAGAGCCTGGAGTGAGTCAGTCTGGGATTAGTGGCCAGGGGAGAATTAAGGTGGTCATCTTCTTGATCCTGTGAAGTAAGAACTTAAAGAGACATGGAGCGATTAATAACAGTATGCTTATGATTACTATTGGTCTTAGAGAAGGAAGATTTAAGTTAGAAATGAGTTTTTGAGCTAATTTGGAAGAAAGCTTGTGATTGAATTCTGTATAGAGTTTTATTACACTAAAAGTGTTGTCCTGGTTTAGCTACAGTGTTTTTGTTTATGCTGGCATTGTGTATGCAGTTTTCATGTTTCACTGCAGAGGGTGTTAGATGCAAGTAGGCTTAGTGTTCTTATCAGGCTTTGGTTTTTAGAAGGGAATGTGTCCTTGAATGGTGGAACACTCAGTTTGGGCTGATGGAATGGCTTGAGGTGTTTTGGTGGAGTGTGGTCTAGAGAAATTGATTGGTACTGCTGCCAGCAAAGATCATTGTAAAGAGGTACATAGGAAATAATGGGAAAGATTGGTTGCCATTTGACTTTGGTTAAGGAATAGTAAGGTGCAGGTGCCCTGGATAATTTGGAACCAAGTTGGAGCCTGCATAGTTTGTGGCTCTACAGAGGTTTATTATATTATTGTCTCCTTCGCTTGGAGAATGTTACTGGAGACTTGTACTTGGGTATTGGCATTGCATTTAAAGCATAGGAAATTTGCTCAGTGAGGGGAACATGTTTGTGTTAATGGGAGTTGCCCATGACCTTAATAACTGTGTGAGTGGTCAGGATGACTGCACAAGGCCTGCTTCAGTGTGGTAGGAGAGGCTTGGGTGTATGCTGTTTGATGAGAATGGCATTTTTTGAAGTGACTTTAGAGGCTTGGTCCAGACCTTCGGAAGAGAGTCTGGGTATACAGCAGTCTGAGTGGTTTTCAGAGTAATTGTTTAAGGAGGGAGAGACAAGGCACGATGCCAAAAGAAGGGGATTGGTGAGCAAGTTATAGTTTAGCAGAAGTAGTTGGCTATCCATCAGTTGGAAGGAGCTTAGAAAGGAAGGTGAACGGAGTGTTGTTCAGATATAGGCTAAGGCAACAGGAAGTAAGTTAACTTAAGAATTTGTGTAACTTGACAGTCAGTTTACTAAGATAGGACTTAATGAATCTGTATATGTGCTTTGTTTTTCCTGAAGACTGGGAGTGATACGGTATGTACAGCTCATAGCAGATACTTAAACTAGACGATACCTGCTGGGTGTTTTTGGAGATGAAGCTAGGACCATTGTCTGTTTGCATCAAAGTAGGGAGGCCAAACCTGGGAACGATATGCTGGAGTGAGGCTTAGTTAGGCTTAGAGTTGAATTCTGTTAGACTTCTTAAATCAGGCTGGTGTTGTTTGGAAGGTTTGTAATGGTAAGAGGCAGAAAACCCCTGTGAACGGTGTTCCCAAGGACAGTTCAAAGAGAAGCAGTTGGAAGGCAGATCAAGCTCATGGAGGACTGTAAAGAATTAGGGTGATTTAGCATGGCCTAGATGCTTTTAGGCCAGAGAGTGAGACACAGGTTACATAGACTTCCAATTTTGCAGAATTCTCAGAGAATTTTACCATGGAATCAGGGCAGACTCCGAGGTAGAGAGAGACATGAAAGTGGACAGTAAAGAAAGAGTTTGAATATAAACCCTTGACTATTTGCCATTTCAGTTCTTATGTTTTGAAAGGCAAATGGATTGAACAAGTCAAAATTAGGTTACACAATTTGAGATTGCTTTAAATGAGGCGTGATGTTGAGGATACATAATTTTCACAGGAGAGCTGTCCCCGGGACAGGTCCCCAGATTAGGCATAATGCCAGAGGTTTGTGAGAAATGCTGTCCCCGGGACAGATCCTCAGATTAGACATCCAGGATGAACCTGTTTGTTCTCCAGGCAGTCCATGGTATATTAAATACTCTTCTCCAGAACCATAGCTCAAAGGCATCAATAGTCACAAATTATTTCACATGCAAGCAAGATTCTACTGAAGATTATCCCAAAACGATTAGAACAGCACATCAGCAGAGAATTGCCGGAAGTCCAGGCTGAGTTTAGAAGGGGTCGTGGTACTAGGGATATTGTAGCTGATGTTAGATGGATCTTAGCTGAAAGCAGAGAATACCAGAAGAATGTCTATCTATGTTTCATT
>NW_006399849.1:12935218-12936750 GCF_000299155.1 Elephantulus edwardii | reverse complement strand
AGGGACAGCGCAGGAGGGGATGATCCTCTCTATGAGTTGGATTGATTCGGTGACTGGGGTAATCGGGATGGGTGTGTCGGAGGCAGTGCGGTTGGCGCAGGATAGAGCAGGGTTTAAGGCTGTTGTGCATAGGGTCGCTATGAGTCACAAACGACTCGACGGCACATAACAACAACAACAACAATCTTGGAGTTCAGGATCTTAAAGGTTAAATAGAATAGTAGTTACTGGTTTGCACGTTGAGTTTCTTTACAATTATCTCCTGCTATAATTTTTAAAGCAGAAAAACAGTATATGTCAAAGTGTAAACAAAAGTAACAGATATAAACTCGATTTGAGTTTCACCAGGAAAATAGTCCTTTATTTCAATACTGCCATTCTTGTATCATCTTAAAGTAATATTGAAGAGCTGAAATTTTCAGATTAATTTCATAAGAAATGGGATGTTTTACCAGAAGTTAGTTTCTGAGAGTGAGAATTGCTACCACTATCCTGTCCTAACCCTCCCCAGGATCTAATCCCAAGCCTTTTCATCTCAAGGAAGCTGTTCAGAGCATCACAATTATCCTTACACTCCAGGCCTCAGCCTCAGCCTCTTAGCAGATGGCCATTTGGCTTATTTTAGTAGATTGGAAAGGGCTCAAATCTACAAAGAAATCTACATTCAAGCCCATTTTTAATTCTGAGAGGATGAGACGCCTCTCTCTAAGGATGATTCCATATATACTGGCTTTCTTGAGAACTTGCTCAACGTGTTTCTCTAATATTGTTTCTCGTCATTTCTGGTTCCTTTCCTGTGCTTGCAGGAATGAATACTCTCTTCGTAATAGGTCCCACATTACATGCTTCTGTTCTTAACCTTCATTTCGGAGTTAAGCTGCATTTAAGAGATATAGTGTTTCCCTTTCCTCATCTCCCTCTTCCTTCTGCTTTCACTGTCAAAACCTCATTTAATTGGTTCTGAGAACAGACTCTTCAAGTAGAAAGTGGATTCATTTTAACAACTCTATGATTATAAATTTGGATAACTTAATTTTTTTATACTAGTATATTTACAAAATTAGAATACATTGTTATTCGGACCAGATTCTTTCAATTTCCCCCATCAGATTGTACAAGCCCATGACTAATCTACCTCCATCCCTGCACATCCTCATCCCTCTGTTTCCTCCACCCCCTTTGGATCCTCATACTCATTCTACAATAATGGTTTTATACACCAAGAAGCCATTATCTGAACAGAGCAAGGGAATACTACATGTTTCAAAATCATGAAGTGTTTCAGGGGCTGTATCTGTGGAAAGAAGCTGGAAACACTCTATATCAGCAGTCAACACAAAACTAAAAGAAGATGGACTGTGCGGTCAGTGTACAAAAAAGAATTGGTTGACATTGGACCGTTTCAGGAAGTAGCATAAGATCAGGGTCTCCCAGGAATAGCAAAATTTAACAGAAGAGCAAACAACAAATGCTGGCAAGGTTGTGGAGAAACTGGAATCCTTATTCACTCTTGGTGGGAGTGTAAAATGGTG
>NW_006399849.1:12932107-12934153 GCF_000299155.1 Elephantulus edwardii | reverse complement strand
TCCAGAGTGACACCACTGCTCTTCAATACTTTGAAGAGGTCTCTAACAGCAGACTTTCCCATCTCAATGTGTCTTTTATTTCCTGGCTGCTGATGTGAAGAGTGTTGAATGTGGAGCAAACGAAAACTGTTAACAATCTCAACATCTTCACCATTCATCCTGATGCTACTTTAATTAAAATAAAAAAATAAAATCAGTGTCTCATAAGTTTATAGAACTACAGGTCCTCCACAAAGAAAAGACTGAGAACCCAATTACAAAATAAGCAAAATACACGGAAAGCCCTTTCACAGAGAAAGGCATTCAGAAATGCTTAAAATCACTGGCATAGAGAGATGCAAATCAAAACCACCATGAGATATTATCTCACTACAATTGCAGTGGCAAAGTTTAACAGGAGAGGTTGGGACTCTCATAGACTGTTGGTGAGATTGTAAAATGGTACAACCACTCTGGAAGGCAGTTTGGTGTTTTCTTAAAAAGCTGAACATTGAGATTCCATATGCCCCAAATATTCCAATGTTAGGTATGTACTCCAAGGAAAACAGAACTGAGAGATAGACAGATTTTCACAACAATTTTCAGAGCAGTGTGACTCACAATAATAAGAAAATGGAAACAGCTCAAATGTCCAACAGTAAATGACTGGATTGAGAAAGTGTGATAGATTGACATGATGGAATGCTATCCAGCACTCAGGAGCAACTATTTAAAAAAATACTATATAACATGGGAGAGGCTAGAGGGAATTACACTGAATGAACAAACTCGGGCACATAAGGACAAATACTACAGAAGGCCATTATTATAGAAACAAAAGAATAACCAGCAAGATGTGTATGGATATCCAAAGAGGGAAAAGGAAGGAGCAAGGGAGCTGTGGGAGATGGAGATGGACACCATGGGGTTGCAGAATTTGGAGAGGGTGAAGGCATTAGGGAAGATCCAGTGGAGATCTAAAAAGATGGGGTAGTAGTGGGCATAGATCAGTGGTGATCAATTTTATAAGAAATAATGTGTAGGAATGATCTTAAGAAACACGATGTGAATGGCGAGAGGAAAAAAACCCCATCCCAACAAAACAACAGCAAGTTAAAAAAAAATTTACAAAACAGAAAAGAAGACTTCCTCCAAGTCTAAGGGCAACCAGGGTGCTCATTAGAGGCAAGGATGGTCAAACTTTATCTCACATTTTTGGGAGCGTGTTGCCAGGAGGCAGTTCCAAGACATTCGTCTTAGAAAAGTAGAGAGTCAGAAAAAGAGAAAGACTCAACAAGGTGGATCGGCAGAGTGACTGCCACAATGGCCTTGTGCATAGTGGAGATCATGAAAATGGAGCCAGAAAGGACAAAGTTGTGAACTGAAGTTGAATCAATGGTGACTAACAAAAACAATTACACACCTCTACCGGGAATGTTTGTCATTTTATTATATTGTACATTTATTTCCAGTTATTATATTCTGCAAAAATGTGTGTTTATCATAGTGATTTGTTCCATTACTTACCTTTAGGGAGAAATTAGTGACTCCCTTTCCCATTTCCTTAGCACTTTATACACACCTCTTTGAGAGCACTTATCACTCTTTTACAGCACTGTGTTTACTGCTCTGTTTTCCTACTTAACTGAACTTTTCCTAGGGGAGGGAGGGAGGGAGGGAGGAAGGAAGGAAGGAAGGAAGGAAGGAAGGAAGGAAGGAACGAAGGAAGGAACGAAGGAAGGAACGAAGGAAGGAAAAAGAAAAGAGCTAGGCAGAAGATTTCAAAAGGCAGCTTGAGAAGGCAAAGTGAAGAAATTATAAGAAAATACAAAGAAACCCAGAATAATGGGTGACTGGAATGCAAAAGTTGGGAACAGAGAAGAAGAATCAGTACTTGGAAAACATGGGCTTGGTGACAGAAAATAAGCTGGAGATAGAATGATTGAATTTTGCACAATCAATGACTTATTCATTGCAAATACGTTTTATAAGAAACATAAAGGCAGGTTATACACATGGATTTCACCTGATGGTATGCATAGGAATCAGATTGAATACATCTAGGGG
>NW_006399849.1:12929949-12930462 GCF_000299155.1 Elephantulus edwardii | reverse complement strand
AAGAAATCTGGAGAACAGCCAGCTGGCCCACTGACTGGAAAAGATCGATATTTGTTCCCATCCCAAAGAAAGGTGACCCAACAGAGTGTGGAAATGATCGAACAATATCATTGATATCATATACAAGCAAGATTCTCCTGAAAATTATCCAAAAACATTTGGAACAATATTTCAACAGAGAACTTCCAGATGTGCAGACTGGATTTAGAAGAGGTCGTGGTACTAGGGATATTATAGCTAATGTCAGATGGATGTTAGCAGAAAGCAAAGAATACCAGAAGAATGTCTATCTGTGCCTCAATGACTATGCAAAGGCTTTTGACTGTGTGGATCACAATAAGCTGTGGCTGACTCTGAGAAGAATGGGAATCCCAGAACATTTGATTGTGCTAACGTGAAACTTAGACCAAGAGGCAGTTGTCAGAACAGATCAAGGAGACACTACATGGTTCAAAATCAAGAAGGGGGTTCATCAGGGATGTATTCTGTCTCCATACCTTTTCAATCTGTATG
>NW_006399849.1:12923092-12928433 GCF_000299155.1 Elephantulus edwardii | reverse complement strand
TGAGGTGGATTGATTCAGTGACTGGGGTAATCGGGATGGGTGTGTCAGAGGCAGTGAGATTGGCGCAGGACAGAGCAGGGCCTAGGGCTGTTGTACATAGGGTCGCTATGAGTCACAAGCGACTTGACGGCGCATAACAACAACAAGATCTCCGCTCATGTTTGACAAGATAAAATAAATTAACTGGCAAAATTGGACAACCATTTGCAGAAAATTAAAACAAGGTCCACACCTCACACCATACACAAAAATCAACTCAAGGTGGATCAGAGATCTAAGGGTAAAAACAACTATAAAGTTCATCAGAGGATAAAATAGGAACAAATCTAGAAGCCCTACTTTATGGCATGAATAGACTTACTGGCATAACTAAAACCTACAAGCATAACTAAATAAATAAAATAAAACTTATAAACAGACAAGGATAAAATAGATAAATGGGACCTTCTAAAATCAAACACTTGTGTGCCCAAAATAATTTATCAAACAGTATAAAGGCTACAGACTGGGAAAAAGCATTTGGCAACGATTTATCTAATAAGGGAGCCATGACTAAAATGTACAGAATACATCAGCCCTTAACAATAAAAAGGCAATCCAATCACAAAATGGACAGGAGAAATCTCACCAAAGAAGAAGGCCAGATGCCAACAAACACATGAGAAAGTGCTCAAAAGTACTAGCTATGTTTTGTTATGTGACATCAAGTCACTGTAACTCATATCAAACCTATGTATAATAGCTCTGAACTTTCTTCTGTCCTGAGCCAGTCTCTCCCATTACCCCAGTTACTGTGTCAATCTATCAATCCATCTCATCTGGGGTCTTTCTCTCCTCACTATCCCTCCACCCTTCCAAACGTCATGTCCTTCTCCAGGACTGGTCCCTCCTGGACACATGCTCAAAGTATGTGAGACAGAGCTTCAAAGTCCTATCCCCCACAGAGTAGCCTGCCTTCGCCCTCTCCAAGATAAACCTGTTTGTTCTCTAGGCAGTTCATTAGAGAGATGCAAATCAAAACAACAATGACATGTCATCTTACTCTAGCAACAATAGCAAAGTTCAACAGAGTATCAAACAACAAATGCTGAAGAGACTATGGACAGGCCAGAACTCTCATATACTGCTGAAGGGGATGTAAAATGGTACAACCTCTGTGGAAGGCACCTGTCACTTCCTCAAAAAGTTGGAGATAGAAATCCCGTTTGACTCTGCTGTTCCAGTAAGGAGAATATGCCTCAAAGAAATCAGAGCTGTGACACTAACAAATGTATTTGTTACATGTGTTTATTACAGTATTAGTCACAATAGCAGAGAGATGGACGCAGCCCAAGTACCCATCAACAATCAAATGAATAGAGAAACTATGGCACATTCATACAATAGAGTATTATGCAGCATTGAAAAAAACAGTGAACTCAGAGAACACTACACAACATGGGTGAGTCTGGAAAACATTATGTTAAGTGAATTATCTCAATCCCAAGACAAATACTGCCTAAACCCACTGTTGTAATAATAGAATTGGCACCAGGAGGAGGGCATGTGGGGAAAAGGAGGGTACTACTAGAAAAGAATGAATAGATAATGATCACTACACTGGAATGGGTGAAAGGAAAAACAATGTGAAAGGAATGGATGATTAAAAATTATGTGTATTAACACTTAAAAGCATGGAACAGAACGAACAGATGTTTGCCTGTTTTATTGACTAATGCTTATGGCTATGTGTATCATAAGACATTGTGCATAATATTATGGAGAATGGGAATTCCAGAACACTTAATTCTGCTTTTGCAGGATTTGTATATAGACCAAGAAGCAGTCATTTGACGAGCGCCAAAGGATACTCGATATGTAAAATCAGAAAAGATGTGTATCAGGATTGTATCCTTTCACCGTATCTATTCAATCTATAAAGAGCTCTGGTGGCTTAGTGGTAAGGAGTTGCACTGTCAAACCAAAGGCACACATTTCGAATCCACCAGCTGCTCCAGAAAGAGGGGAAAAGAAGGGCAATCTCCTCCTGTGCTTTTTACTGTCTTTGAAAAATCCACTGGAGAGTCAGCTGTGGGTTGGTTTCAGCTCGCTTGATGGTATTTAACAACAATAGTGTATGCATGTGAAAGGATAGATAATAAATTGTTGTTGTTGGATACCACTGAGTGGATAAGTCATAGTGCCCTATAGTGTATTAAGAACAAAGAACACTGGATGCTTTTGAATTGTGGTGCTGGCAAAGAAAGAAGCTCTTGACTTCCAAGAGAACAAATAATTCTGTCTTGGAGAAGGTACAGCCAGAGTCCTTAGAAGCAATGACAGTGAAACTTGGGGTCAAATTTTTGCGGCATGTCGTAGAGGGACCAGCCCCTAGAAAAGTACATCATGCTTAGAAAAGCAAAAGGTCAGTGAAAAACCCTCAAAACGATAATTTGACACAGACTGCAACAAAAGGCTTAAGCACAGCAGAGAATGTAAGGACATAAGGATGGTCCGGGTCTTAGTTATTCACGCTGTTGTTATGTGTCATTGAATCCCCTGCCACTTAGAGCGCCCTATGTGCAGCAGCTCTGAAGCCTGCCCTGTTCTGAGCCAGTCTCATTGACTCCAACACACCTTGCCAATTGCCGCAGTTAGTGAATAGGGTCTCTATAATCAGTGCTGACTTGATAGCATCTAACAACAATACCAACTGGCTACCTCATTCCTGACATAGCAGACTGGGTAAATGCTGTATGTTGGTTTTTTGTTTTATTCTATAACAATTCATTCCACTTGAAGAAAATTTGGATCAAAGACACACACTTTGAATAAAAGTCACTAGTTATCCTGTTCTGGTGGTCTAGTGGCAAGAAGCTGAGCTGCAATCCTGAAGGCATGGAGTTTGAGGCCACCAGCTGCTCTGGGGGAGAAGGATGGGCAATCTCCTTCCGTGAGATTAACTGCCTCTGAATACCTGCTATGTCAGATATGGGTAGGTACCAACTCTACAGTAACAGCAGCAACAGTTATCCTGCTAGTGAGTCATTCCTGCTGGTAATAAATAACAAAAGTCACTCTGAGTTGGGGCTGACTCAGTGAGTGGCACCTAACAACAAACATCCTACCTCACGGGGATTTCTGTTTACAGTGTCATTTTGCTTTGGTTTTATATTAATTTTATATGGGTTTGCATACAATGTTCGTATACATTGAGTTTCACACTATCCTTCATTCACATTGTGTTTCACATAATCATTCTCATTGATTATGTTTTATAATATTAATCTCCCTTGAACTATGCCCACCATTACCCTGTCTTTCCAGATCCCTGTTGGATCTTTCCCATTTAACAGTTTCATATTTTTAAATTAAAATGATATCATGTTGTTCTGTACTTGAAAACATGCTGTGAACACTTTTTGTGTATGCTGTTGTCGATTGCCTTTCAGTCAAGCATGACTCATAGTGACCCTATGAGTAAAAGGCCTGAAGCCCCTCTACAATTATAGACATTTATGAGAGCTGCATAGATAACACAGAAAATTCCTGTATGCTCTTAACCCAGGTTTCCTCCCTGGTATCTCTGATTTTTCCATAGTATGTTTTTCAAAACTAAGACATTTATATTGGTTCAGTATTTGGTTGAGTGTATCTGGATTTGCCTGGCATTTTTCTCATGATTAAACTGGAGTTGTCGGTTTGGGAAAGAATACCACAGAGTGTTTCCTTGTCACATATTAAATATGTAATATATATAGCCTCCTATAGATACCCCTTTATCATTGCTAGAAAGGGTCTTTGGGAGCTTTAGTGGTAAGGAGTTGTTGGGTCAACCCAAAGGCACACAATTCCAATATACAGGCTGCCCTGAAATAGAAAGATAGACAATCTCCTCCCATGAGATTTACTGTCTCTGAAAACCCGCTGGAGGGTCAGCTACAGTCGGTTTTGACTCAATGGCACATAATAACAACAAAACCATTACTGGTGATGTTAAGTGCAATTACTTGGTCAAAGTAATATCGAACAGTTTTCTTCACTGTTACATTATTATTTTAAACTTTCGCAGGCGACTCGATGGCACATAACAACAACAACATACTTTGTTCCTAGGGATTAGGGAGTGGAAATGAAATGGCATTAGCTATTTTTAATCAGACACTCATGTATTTACTATACTGGTGGGGCTGATTACTCTAAGCTTTCTACATTACTCTTATCTTGGGATCTCCATAAAGCATCATTCTTGGAATTGCCTTCTTCTATTAGAAATCCTTTTTTTTTAGAAATCCTTTTTTAAAAAAAAATCAGGGACTTTAAAAAACCTGTTTTATATTTTCTTGTTTTGGTAGTGTACATTCTTCAGTCACATCTTGGAAAAGGATAATTAGAGAGGAATTTTTTTTTTTTTTTTAGAGTTTGCAACCTTCAAAACATATTTGGTCTACTTTCCTGAACCTGATTATTTAGTGAGAGTATTTTAAGTTAGAAATAATGTTCCATTATAATTATAAAGAGAGGCCTGTTAGTTTCTATTTTTGCTATTGAAATCATTCTCATCTTTGATCTTTTGAACATTATTTTCCTCCCTTAAGCTCTAAATTTTTTTCATCTTTAGCCTATCTTTCTCCTATGGAGCAGCTGGTGGATTCGAACTACATGCTTTTGGGATTGCAGCACAGCTTCCTGTCACTAGACAACCAGAGCATAGTTCTAGAAGATTTTATTGTATTGCTTGTACTACCAAAGCATAGGTTGGAATCCATCAGTTGCTCCAAGGGAGAATGATGGGCAGTCTCCTCCCTTGTGATGATCTGCTTCTCAAAATCCACTTCAGGGTCAGCTATGGGTTGGGTTCTGACTCTAAGGCACACAACAATCTTTCTTGTGAATTCTTCCCATCCATTTCATCATTCTCTTTTTCTCAAACTATTAGTGGTTACATGTTGATGATTTTAATCTCTCTGTCTTCCCCCCACCTTTCTGTCTTCTGGGAGGTTTCTGCAAATTTATTTTGTAATATTTGTATTTCTGCTGATGAGTTTTAAATTGCAAGAATTCATTTTTTCTTGGATTATTCCTATTTCATATAGTCTTATTAATATTTCATGAGCACATTTATCTGAGGCTTCTAGGGGAACTGAATTTACAGTATATTCTTAATTTTTTTAAAAAAATTATGCTCTCACATATTCACACAATGGATTATTATGCTGCATTGAAAAACAAGGAACTCATGCAATATTATTCAAAATGGGTGAGCCTGGAGGACATTATGCTGAGTGAGGTATCTCAGTTACAAAAGGACAAATGCTATATGGTGCCACTGTTGTAGAATGAGGCTGACATCGGGATGGGG
>NW_006399849.1:12920594-12922737 GCF_000299155.1 Elephantulus edwardii | reverse complement strand
AAAAAAGAATTATACTCTCTGTATTACCCTTGCTTCCTCCAAATTTTTTCTTCCTCAATATTCTTGGCATGGACAAAGTTCAGTCATTTTGGTTTTATGGACTTGAAAAAGAGTTAAGGGATTTGGTTCTTTTTAGACTTTCAATCAATTTTCCTATTTTCATTTTCCAGCCAAGTTTCGAATCCTGTGCCTTAATGAGAGGCAAAATTATCCTTGATTCTTGATGACATCTTTTTGGCAAGTTTCAAGCTTTCTCATCTTCACCACTTCAGTTGATATATTATCACTTTCAATTTGCTGAAAGCTTGTTGTTATGTGCTGTAGTTGCAGGCGACTCATAGTGACCCTGTGTACAACAGCCCTAAATACTGCTCTATCCTGTGCCAATCTTATTGTCTCTAATACATCTACTCCCATGACCAGTTATGGAATCAATCCATCACATTGAGAGTCTTCTTCTCTTTCACTGTCCCTCCACATTCTCAAGCATGACATCCCTCTCCAAGGACTGATCCCACCTTTCAGCATGTCTAAAGTATGTCAGAGAAAGCTTTGGAATCCTTGCCTCAAAGGAACAGCCTGGTTTCACTCTCTCCAGGACAAACTTATTTATTCTCTTAGCAGTCCATATTCAAAACTTTTCTTTTATCCAGCACCACAGCTCAAAAGCATCAATTCTCCTATCATCCCTCATCATTGTCCAGCTTTCCAAGGCATAGCAAGTAATTGCGAAGACTATGGCCTATATCAGGTGCACTCTAGTCTCCCTCCAGACTAGCATCGTTGCTCTTAAGTATTCTGAAGAGAGGTCTGGAGAGAGGTCTCTGACAGCATACTTTCCAATTCAAATTCATCTTTTAATTTCATGGTTCCTGGTACCAAGAGAGTTGATTGTAGAGCCAAACAAACTGAAGCTGTTAACAATCTCAATTTTTTTACCATCTATCATGATGCTGCGTCTTATGAGAACACTGCATAGTTTAAAATAAAGAAAGGTGTGTCCGTGTTCTATCTGTCCTCCATACCTATTCAATCTGGTTGTTGTGGTGTGTGCTGTAGAGTTGGAAACGATCCATAGCTGACCCTCCAGTGGGTTTTCAGAGACAATAGATCACACAGGAGGAGACTGGCCATCCTTCTCCCTCAGAGTAGCTGATGGGTTCCAATTGTGTGCCTTTGGGTTTGCAGTGCAGCTCCTTACCACTATGCCACCAGAGGTCCCTATGATGAGGAAATAATTCAAGAAGGTGGACTCTGAAGAAGAATGTGGCATCAGGATTGGAGGAAGACTTATTAAAAACCTATGTTATATTCCTCAACATAGTAAAAAAATATATACACAAACCCAAGAGCCAACATTGTTCTCAATGGAAAGAGGTTAAAGGCATTCCCTTTGAGAATAGGAACTAGGCAAGGATGCCCACTATTACCTCTCCTATGCAGTATTGTTTTAGAAGTCTTAGCGTTATCAATAAGACAAAAGGAGGAAATAAGAGGTATCCAAATTGGCAAAGAGGAGGTAAAATTATTTCTCTATGCAGATGATATGATAG
The DNA here is from genome assembly GCF_000299155.1 of Elephantulus edwardii. NCBI lineage: Eukaryota > Metazoa > Chordata > Mammalia > Macroscelidea > Macroscelididae > Elephantulus > Elephantulus edwardii. Next base: position 12,921,184 of record NW_006399849.1, on the reverse strand, counting down.
CATACTTAGAAAAACCTAAAGACTCAGCAAGAAAACTACTGGGCATAGTTGACCAATTCAGCCAAGTGGCAGGATACAAGATGAACAACAACAACAACAACAAACAAATCAATTGGATTTCTCTACAGTGACAAAGAGAATACAGAACTGGAACTAAAAAAACATTACCTTTCACAATAGCTAGTCACAAGATGAAATACTTGGGAGTAAATCTAACTAGAAACACAAAGGATCTATTAAAAGGAAATTACAAAACATTGCTACAATAAACAAAAAGGGACCTGGAGAAGTGGAAGAATATCCCTTGCTCAGGATAGGAAGACTCAATATTGTGAAAATGACAATACTACCAAAGGCAATCTACATGTTCAATGCAATCCCAATACAAATACCTATTTCATTCTTAAACGAGATGGAAAAGGCAATCTCCAATTTCATTTGAAATGGAAAGAGACCCCAGATAAGCAAAACACTCCTTAAAAAGAGGAACAAGGTAGGAGGCATCTCCATTTCACTCTCTGATTTCAAATTCTACTCCACTGCTGTGGTGGTCAAGACAACGTGGTACTGGTACAATGACAGATACATAG
>NW_006399849.1:12905736-12919899 GCF_000299155.1 Elephantulus edwardii | reverse complement strand
TTGGAAACAACTCAAGTGCCTATCAACAAATGAATGGATACAGAAGATGTGGTATATTCACACAATGGAATATTATGCAACACTGAAAAACGAAGAACTCATTAAATATACAAAATGTGTGGCCGTGGAGGACATTATGCTGAGTAAAATATCTCAGTCACAAAAAGACGAACATTGCATAGTGCCACTGTTGTAAAACGGGACTGATATGGGAGGCCGAGGAAGGAGGTGATAAACAATGTGTACACGACATTGAAATGGACGCAGGAGAGAACTGTATGGAAGGAATATATGGTTAGATATTATTGGCATGACAAGAGTCCAGAATAAGAGCTGCATGGTAAAGTGGACTGTACAACAATGAAAGAACTTTTTTCTGATGAGAAAAACAAACTATAGGGTGTGGGGGTGGGAGAAGGGTAGGGAGGAAAATGTGCAACATAAATGAATGGAAATCTAAGTTCTCTATAAACTTTTATTAAAATCTCTATAAAAGGGGGAAAAAATCACTCAGTGAGTTAAAAATACTTTCATCCAGGTATTGAGGTAGAATCTGGCAAGTATGCCAGAATTGGTATTTTTCTAATGTACAAATAATTATTCCAATGTACAAAGTCTAAGACTGTAGATGTAGAACATTATTTGAACATCTTCCATGGTTCTAGTAATGTAATAGATATATGTGACTCTGCCTTAAACCTTTTTCTTACAATCACTTACAAGATGGTAAAAGCTATTTGATGTGTCCCCTTCATTTATGTCTCTCATGCAAAACTTCATACAAAACTTAGCACAGAAAAAAAAAACAAAAATAAAACAAACCTATGTTATGGACAGCAAGCAATAAATATTGGAGAGTATGTGGTGAGATAGTAACTCTCCTACACTGTTGTTGGGATTGTAAAATGGTAAACCACTCTGGAAGGCAGTTTGGAGTTTCCTCAAAACAGACAGACAAACAAACAAACAAACAACCTGATCATAGACATTTCTCAGCTATCCCATTGCTAGGAATAAACCCCAGGGACATTAGAACTGAGAAACAAACGGAGCCTTTTACACCAATGTTCATAGCAGCATTATTCACCATTGCAAAAATGTGGAAACAGCCCAAATGTCTAACCACAACTGAATGGATTGAGAAATTGTTGTACATTCACATGATGGAATACTACACAGCACCCAGGAGCAATAATTTTGAAAATTACTACATAACTAGAGTGTGGAAATTATAAAACAATATCATTAATATCACATGCAAGCAATATTCTGCTGAAGATTATCCAAAAATGACTGGAACAGCACAACAACAGAAAACTGCCAAAAAGTTAGGCTGGGTTTAGAAGAGGCTGTGGTATTAGGGATATTGTAGTGAAAGTCAGGTAGATCTTGGCAGAAAGCAGGAAATACCAGACTATGTAATACATTGACTATGTAAAGGCATTTGACTGTGTGGATCACAATACACTGTGGCTAACTCTCAGAAGAACGGGAATCCCAAAACATTGTTCTTATGTGAAACCTATACTTGGACCAGGAGGCAGTCCTTAGAGCAGAGCAAGGAAACACTGCATGGTTCAAAACTGGGAAGGGTGTGCATCAAGGATGTGTCCTGTCTCCCTACCTTTTCAATCTGTATGCAGAACAGATTATCTGGGAGGCTGGGCTCTATGAGGAGAAATGTGCCATTGGAACTGGAGGAAAACTCATCAAAAACTTGTGTTATACAGATGACACATTCCTGCTTGCTGAAACTGAGGAGGATCTGAAGCACTTGCTGCTGAAGTTCAAGGACTGTAGCCTTCAATACGGATTGAAGCTCAACACCAAGAAAACAAAGATTCTCACCACTGAGCCAATTGGCAGCATCATGATAGATGATGAAGAGATTGAGATTTAACAGCTTTAGTTTGCTTGGCTCCACAATCAACACTTTTGGCACCATCAGCCAGGAAATTAGAAGATGAATTGCATTGGGAAAGTTTGCTATCAGAGACCTCTCCAGAGCACTTAAGAGCAGCGATGTCAGTCTGAAGACTAAGGTCTGCCTGATACAGGCCAGGGTCTTTGCATCACTTGCTATGTATCAGAGAGTTGGACAAGGAGTAGGGATGATAGAAAGAGAATCGATGCTTTTGAGTTGTGGTGTTGGAGAAGAGTATTGAATATACCATTGCAGCTAAGAGAACAAACAGGTTCATCCTGGACAGGGTGAAGCCAGGCTGCTCCTTGGAGGCAAGGATTTTGAAGCTTCATCTGACATACTTTGGACATGTCCAGTCCATGGAGAGGGACATCATGCTTATGAGGGTGGAGGGACAACACAGGAAAGGAAGACCCTCTATGAGGTGGATCGATTCAGTGACTGGGGTAATGGGGTAGGTGTATCAGAGACAATAAGATTGGCACAAGATAGAACACGGCTTAGGGCTTTTGTACACAGGGTCACTATGAGTCACAGGTGACTTGATGGCAAAAACAACAACAACATAACTTAGGAGGGACTGGAGATAATTATGCTGAGAGCACGAACTCACTCTCATAAGGACAAATACTGCATAAGACCATTATTGTAAAAATAGAAAGATAACTAATAAAGCGTGTATGAGGATCCAAGCAGGAAAGGGGCAGGAAGAGGGGTGATTATAGGCGGGGGAAGGGGTGTGCAGGAGGAAGGACACATAATAAAGTCCTACAGTTGGGTGGGTGGAGGGAGAAGGGGTAAAGGAAATGGGAAAGATCCTGTAGAAATCTGGAAATACAGGGCATTCGTGAGTATAGTTCAATGAAGATTAATTTTATAAAGCATAATGAATAGGAGTGATCATACACAATGTAAATAAAGGATAGTGTGAAACACAGTGTATATCAACCAATATGAAATAAAAAAAATTAAAAACAAAAGACCTGACACAATTGCAGAAGAAGATCAAAGACTATAGTCTTCAATATGAATTGCATCTCAAAATCAAGAACATAAAAATCTTCACCCTTGGGCAAATAGGCAACAACTTGATGAATGGAGAAAGATTGAAATTGGCAACTATTTCATATTACATGTATCTTCAATCAACACCCTTGGTATCAGCAGCCAGAAGATCAAGAGATGAGCACATCCACTATCAGGCAACTCTCCAAATTACTGAAGAGTAAGAATATCAATTTGAAGACTAAGGTCTGACTGATGTTTGAAGTCATGTTCTTCTTAATCACTTGCTATGTATTGCTTGCTGTGTATCTTCTCAATTACTTATTATGCTTCAGAGAGTTGGACAATGTCTAAGGATTACAGAAGAAGAATAGATGTCTTTGAGTGGTGGTGCTGGAGAAGAGTCTTGGACATACCATGGACTGCCAAGAAAACAAATTTGTCTATCTTAGAGAGGGTGAAACCAAGACTCTTCTTGGAGGCTAGGATTTTGAAGCTTTGCCTCACTTACTTTGGGCACGTGGCCAGGAGAGATCAGTCCTTGGAGAAGGACAACATAGTCAGAAGGATATAGACAGCACAGGAGAGGAAGACCCCAGATGAAATGGATTGATACAGTGACTGGGACAATAGGGGCTGGAGTGTCATAATTAGTGAGACTGGCTCAGGACAGGGAAGGGTTCAGAGCTGCTGTACATAGGGGCCACTATGCATCGCAGGCAACTCAACCAATAATATTCCCTGATAGGCTTGGAAGCAGGAGTGACATCCACATCCTAAACAACTTGCCTCCAGAAACTATAAACTTTGATAAATATCGATAGTTGTAAAGGAGCGTTTTGTTGATAGGGTCATTAGGAGTCATGCTCGACTTGAATGCAATCAACAACAACAACATGTATCTGAAAGCTGGATAATGAATAAGGATGGCAGAAGAATAACTGATGCCTTTGAGTTATGTGGGAGAAGAATATTGACTATCCCATGACTTCCAAAAGAAAAAACAGACTTGTCTTGGAGAAAGTGCAACTAGAGTACTCCGTGGAGGCAAGGATGGTGAAGCTTCTCCTTCTATACTAGGGGCATGTGACTGAGGGACACTATTCCATCATGCTTGCAAAGGTGAAGGATCAGGAAAATAGAGGAAGACCCTCAACAAGATGGATTGACACAGTGACTCCAACAATGGGTTCAAGTGTGTCAGACATGATGAGGATGGCACAGGATAGGACAAGGTTCTGATCTGCTGTTCACAAGGTTGCTATGAATCGCCCCTTGACTCAATGACACCTATTAACAACAAGGAATCTTAGAAGACTACCTCTCTTTGATCTTCCTGTTGCTGTTGTATCCTATCAAAACTGGATTGACTCACAGCTGACTCTCCAGCAGGTTTTCAGATATTTAATTGCACGGGAGTTGATTGCTCATCTTTCTCTCACATGACAGTTGGCGGATTTGAATGAACCACTTGGCTTTGGATTGAGAGGGGAAGTTCTCCTGCTTAGTGGAAAGTTGCCTGAGGAAGATAGAAAATGAGTTTAAAATAATGGTAATTTAAAAAAACCCAACAACCCCAAACTAGCCATCAGGCTAGAAAACATATCTTAAAGCATAAATTTGGTTTCTTTTACTTTGCATTTTAATATCTTTCTTTGCTTATTTCTTTATGATTTTGCCGTTAGTTGCAAAAGAAAGTTGTAAAGAAGCTAAAATGATAGTGTTTTAAGGAATCCCAGAGGTCATCTAATTTAATTTTTTTTATTTTTAGGATATTAATAGTCAAGTTTCTGTTGGCAAAATTGCTTTGGATAAGTGATCCAATTGTTTTGGTCTCAGTTTACTCATCTATAAAATGGGACTAAAAATCCTACCGGTTGTTGTTAAAATGAAGTAAATATTTAGAAGTGTTAAACAGTGTGCCCAACATATTAGAGTCCTGTTGTGGTGTTCCATCGAAACAGGGACCCATAGCCTACTCTCCGGCGGGTTTTCACAGGTAGATAATTGCACAGGAAGAGATTGCCCATCTTTCTCCCACAGAGTAGCTGATGGACACAAACTCCGTGCCTTGAGGATTACAGGCCAGCTTCTTGCTATTAGGGTACCAGAGCTCCCTTATTTGAGCCCTATGTATTACTAATTATCATTATTTTACCTAGTGGCTAATCCAGGACTTCTCCTGGTTCCCTGCGTTTTCCTTTAATTACAGATAAGGATTACAAAGTTTGTTTTAGAATTAAATATCATTGCTTTTATTTCTTTTTTTCATCTCCCTTTTCACTGAAAAACAATTACACAATCTCATATTTTTCATTCCAAGCCAAGACATTCTGAACATTTTACGCATAATCATATTTGTAAGAATTGCCTTAGTAGAAAAATACCAATTCAAAATTTAGTCATTCCTTTTAGGTTTTGGGGTGTTTTTTTTTTCTTTGAAATTGCACTTTCAGATTCCTGGAAAGCTCAGAAATTAAGTAGTCTCACAGAAATAGATTTTGTTTCTCTTTTTGGGCTTTGTTTCTAAAAGTGATGGTAATTCTTCCTACTTCCCAGCATAAATGAGTTAAGTGCCAACCTGGCTTGGGTTGGGCTTAAAAGCAGAGAAAGAGCCCCTGGACAATCAGAAACGAAATATCCATACATCTCTATGCAGATAAGTGATCATCCTGACTTATCCTGACTTGTGCTGTGGAGAAAGTCCTTTGAACAGCAGGACATCTGTGGGGCACCAAGTAATACTTGGAGGTAAGTGTGGCATTCATTTAGGAGGAAGGGTCTCCTCACTGAAAGGATGGTTGATTCAGCCTCTTTTTCAACTATGTTAGTGCATGTTGTTGTTGTTGTTGTTTCTTCAGTGAGATATGAGTCTGACCCAGCCACAACTGATTTCTAATAAAGACTAGATGTGGACAGAGGGGATCTGGTCTTAGTGATGGTTACTATTTTAAAAGTGCTGGCATGAAAATCATGGGGACAGAGTGCAAGACTTAGAGAAACTAAACAGAGTAGATTTACCTTGTAATAAACTTAGAGAGGGAAAGTTAGACCTCAAACACTCAGAGGAAAAGCCTCATGTTTATTGGTATTTCAGAGGAGGGCTGAAGAGAAAGGAGTAACTTACTAATTACCATAGAATTTTAGGGAAAGGAGTTTAAGCTTTACAATAAGACATTCAAAGATTCGAATCAACTTAAAAACAACATGATTGTGGATGTTATTGAATATTTGAATGTCAATTTCCATATCTATAAATTAGAGAGAATGATAAACTCTAGGGGGATGTTTGAAAGAATTATAATGTGTGTGAAGTAATTAGCACTCATTACTAGCTGTTACTAAGGAGCTCTGCAAATTTTAGTGGTCGAGTAAGACTGTCCTAAAGGCACATGGCCTGAATCCACCGGCTGTTCCTCAGAAGAAAAATGGACAGTCTCGTCTGTGCAAGCAACTGCTTTTGAAAACCCACTGAAGGGTCAACTCTGGGTCTATTCCAGCTCCACATCACAACAACAGCAACAACAAGGAGCTCTACGTGATAGTTTAACTGCTAACCAGAGGATTGGTAATTGAAAACCTGCCTACTCGCTTCATCACAGAAATGTGATAGTTTGTTTCTGTGAGGATCAGATCACAGCTCTGGACAGCCCGTGGGAGGAGGCTTTGCTGGCCTACAGGATTGCTATAAATTGGCACTGATTCATTGACAACAAGTTATTAGTTCTCAGTATTGTGTCATGGATGATGTTTTTGTCAGTCTTGATACTGGCCTTCTCAAAATGTTCTTTGTATGGAGATAGCCCACATGAAAATACATTTAAAGTCTTTGAAATGTAATGTAATTAATTACCTGACAACTCTTCATTTCCTCATGGGCAAAGTAGCTAATGGAGTATCTCATCCAAAAGATTAATGAGAATCATTAACTTCTTAGGCTGTTTATACTTAATGAAAGAATTTCAGATAATAAACCTATATCTGTCCTATTGACCTCAAAGTTTGCAAGAATCAAATGAGAATACTACATGTGAGAGGGATAGTTATTATCTTTATTATCACTATGATCACTGAGGCTCCAAACTAATGTATGTGTAAAAGAGAATAAGGACAGGAGGTTCCTTCTAACTGAATCAAAGTGAAGCTGTAAGTAAAATCCTGCTGGGCTCTGAGGAATTCAGTGGGTTTGAGTAAAGCTGGATGTCTAGCTATTCGCTTTCTGCCTGTCCTGTGAAAACCCCATTCTGAGTGGCACAGAATAGTCATCAACACATATATATTGTTGAATGAATGAATGGAAGTACAGCCACACCTGGAAAATCACAGCCAACTCCTTTATAAGGCACTTTTGTGTAAGTAAAAGCAAATAAAACTTAACATTCAGGATACCACCTTTATAGAGAACTAAATTTGGCAGCCCGTGGAGGGGAGTGGGCATACATGTGTTAAATGGGCACTGTTAGGGAGTCTAACAGTCATGCTCTATTTCTTTTGCCTTGAAAATATGAGGCAGGGTGTGGGAAGGCATCTTCTGCCAGAAGGAGTACCTTTCCCCTTTGCTTTCTCCCTCTGCCTTGTCCAAGACCTTGCTTGTATTTATTTTTAGCCATTCTACTTAGAGCTCTGATGGCTTGTTGTTGTTATGCCCCATTGAGCCATTTGTGACTCATAGTGACCCTATGTACAACAGTCCTAAACCCAGCTCTATCCTGTGTCAATCTTACTGTCTCTGATACACCTACCCCCATAACCCTAGTCACTAAATCAATCCATCTCATCAAGGGTCTTCCTCTCCTATGCTGTCCCTACACCCTCCCAAGCAGGACATCTCTCTCCAAGAACTAGTACCTCCTTGCAACATACCCAAAGCATGTCAGACGAAGCTTCAGAATCCTTGCCTCCAAGGAGCAGCTTGATTTCATCCTCTCTACAATAAACCTGTTTTTTCTCCTAGCAGTCCATGGTTTATTCATTACTCTTCTCCAGCATGACAGCTCAAAGACATCAATTCTCCTTCTGTCATCCCTAGTCATTGTCCAGCTTTCTGACACATAGCAAGTAATTGCATCAGACCATGGCCTGAATCAGGCACACTTTTGTCTCCAGGCTGACATCGTAGCTCCTTGGTACCTTGGAGAGGTCTCTGACAGCAGACTTTTCGAATGCAATTAATCTTTTCATTTCCTGGCTGTTGGTATCAAGAGTGTTGATTATTGAATTGTGTTGCCAGTGGAAAGGTACCACCAGCTGCTCCATGGGGAAAAGATGGAAAATTTCCTGATGTGTGATTTACTGCTTCTAAAAATCTGCCAAAGGGTCAGCTTTGGGTTGATTCTGACTCAGAGACAACAACTTTTGACTTTAGTAGCCTTTTTAAGAGGTTTCCAGTGAAGTACGTCATATTCAATCTTACATAAGCATTCTAGGGCTTCTTGGGTACCACACACATCATTAAAAACCCAGCTATTAGTCAAAGTTGGTGATTTGAACTCACCCAGAGACACCTCAGAAGGGTCATCTGCCTCCGGTCTTGGCCTTGGAATGGTTCTAGTCTGTACACGTGCAGTTGCCACGAGTCAGTTTTGGTTCAGTGGCAACTAACAGATGAAAACAACAGGGATCCGTGAAATCCTATATTCAAGTAAGGTCTCACCACTCACCTGTCGATGCAAGGATGCACGTTACTGTGATGTTGAATAGGTCTTGTTAAGGATTCCTGACTAAGACAGACTCCAAAGAAAGACAAAACTCAAAACTTTCAAAACTCAGCCTCTGCGTCATGAAAACCCTCTGGGTCATGGTGATCCAAGTCGCAATGAGTCATGGGACAGCACAGGTCTAAGCCGGACGTCATTCTCTTGTGCATGGGGTTGTCACTGAGTTGGGAGCTGACTCTAAAATAGCTTACAGCACAGAGCAATGTCAAACTATTCCCCCCCCCCCAGGAGACAATTATTGTTAAAAGATCAGTTATTCAAAGCGGATGCATTTCAAGTTATTGTTGACGAGTTGGACTTGTTTAGATTTAGACGTTTTGGGAGAGGGGTCTACAGGTTGGATAAACTTTGAAATATTAGTTTGAAATAAGATAAAAAGTGTAATAATAATTATTGATAGGATAATTATAAATCATGGGGCTGTATCTAGCTGTGGCATAATCACTGAGGCGAAATTAGGTCCCCATCTTTAACTTAAAAGATTAATGTTGTGGTAATTTCTCAATTATTTACAAAGTGGAAGATCAAGAATCAAGTTAGTGTAGCTTTGTTGACAGATAAATCCCCTCAAATTAATTCTACTAAGGTAATTCCAATGTACAGGACTGTAGATAAAAGGTTGGTAATAACAGTAGTGCCTCAAAATGACATTTGGACTCCTGGTAATGCACAACCTATAAAGGCTTTGGCTACAGTGACAAATACTAAAGCTATCCCAATGTTTCATGCTTCAAAAAATAGAATTCAAGAAATCATTCCTGATTCTGCTCAAGAATATGCAGAATATTTTACTTCATGGCCCAGAGTCTTGTTTCATCTGGAACTGGTCAGATTTCAGGAGGCTAGTTTTTTGAAGCTTGTAAAAATTGATGTGTTTAAACCATTGCAAGAGACCCTTTCTAATGACTGGAAGGCCAGCATTCTCTCTTCAGGGCTTCTAATTCCACTAGATAAGTTTTAAAAGAAGACATAAACAGCCAGGGAGGCTTCTTTTTCAAACTGGCTTGCATACAATCATTCATATATGTTGTATTTCATTCATGTACATTGTGGGGACCCCCCCAGTTGATTAGCAGTTTATTTCAGTCTCTCTTTATTATACTGAAGGTTCACAAAGAGATTGGGTTTCATTCGTGCATGCATGCGTATTTTCCTCTCTCCCCCTTCCCCAATTCCTTTCGTAGTGCTTGTCCTATTCTAGGTTATTATATATCGCACATAATTTCTGATCATCCATTCCTTTCAGATTGTTTTTCATTTTAGTCAATCTAGTGCAGCGTTTATTATCTAACCATTGTTCTCCCGCTCTCCCTACCCTAATCTCTGTGTCAATCCCATTATTATGCAGTGTTTGACTTTTTATGACTGAAATATTTCACTCAGTAGGAGTGGCATTCACTTCCTATATAACATGCCTCCAGAAACTCTGAATTTTGATAAATGTCAATAGTTGTAGGGGGGAATCAAGCCTTTTGTTCATAAGGTTGCTCTGAGTCATGCTCTACTTGAAGACAGTCATCATCAACAACAACAACAACAATAACGTCTTTGAGACTCATTCATGTTGTGTAGTGTTTTATGAGTTCTTTGTTTTTTCAGTGCTGTGTAATTGTACATTGCACATTGTGTTTCATATAATACATATAATGTGATGTATATAATTGTTGTTAGGTGTCATCAAATTGAGTACCACTCATAGCGACCCTATGGACAACAGATCTGAATCCTGTCCTATCTTATGCTGTCTACATACTTCCTGACAGACAATAGCCGATGGCAGCAGTCACTGTGTTCATCTACCTGGTTGAGGGTCTTCCTCTCCTTCACTCACCCTCCACCCTTCCCAGAATCATGATCCTCTCCAAGGAATAGCCCCTCCTAGCAACATGCCCAAAGGATGTGAGGCGAAGCCTCATCATTCTTGCCTCCAAAGAGCACTCTGGCTACACCCTCTCCAAGGCATGTTTGCTTGTTCTTTTGGCTGCCCATGGGCTGTTTAGTGCTCTTCTCCAGCACCACAGCTCAATGGCATCAATTCTTCTTCTGTCATCTCTATTCATTGTCCAGCTCTCAAATTAGTCACTATTGATTTTTCCCCCTTTATCACTCAAATTCCATTCACTCTTTCCTATTCCTTCACCTTCCTATCCACCCATTTACCTCTGCTATCATAGTGATTTCACCCTACCCCACTTTCCACTGCACTTCTCCCCTTCCTCATCCTTTTTGAACATTTATACATATCTTTCTTAGTTGTCTTCCTATTTTCACAATGGTGGTCTTATGCAGTATTTGTCTCCTTATGATTGAGTTATTTCACTCAACACAATGCTCTCTAGATTCAGGAAGGCATTTTTTTTACAAGATATCTTTCATCAAGACAGTGTTGAGGTCTAGTAGCTATGCTATTAAGAGCACAGCACATCGTGACAGGAAGTGTCTTAAAATCCTATAGTTGTTGTTAGGTACCTTCGAATCGAAGACTCATAGCCACCTGTGAACAATGGACCTGAACTCTACCCTATCCTGTGCCATTATCTGCATCCCTAATATACTTGAGCTGATAGCTACCATCACTGTGTCAATATATCTTGTTGATGGTCTTCCTGACTTTTTCTGATCCTCCAATTTTCCATGCATGATGTCTTTCCCTTTCCAAGGAATAGCCCCTCTTAACAACATTCCCAAAATATGTGAGACATAGCTTCAGCATCCTTGCCTCCAAGGAACACTCTGGCTACAGTTTCTTCAGAAAGAGAAGAATTTTTTGTTCTTTTTGGCAGTCCATGGGATATGCATTACTTCACTCCAAAACCACAACTCAAAGGTATGGATTCTTCTTCTGTCATCCTAAGGCATTGTCCATCTACCAGATGCAGAGCAAGTAATTGATAAGACTATTGCTTAAATAAGTCAACCTTTGCCCTTGAACTGACTTTATTGCTCTATAACACCTTGGAGAGGTCTTTGATAGCAGATTTTCTCAATTTAACACGTCTTTTGATGTCTTGGCTGCTGGTACCAAGGGTCTTGATTGTGGATCCAAGCAAGATCAAGTTGTTGACAACTTCAATCCTTTCTCCAGCTGCCCTACAGATAAACACTGACAACTTCAGTCTTTTCAACATCAAATGAATTTAAAAACAATAAAAAAAACCACAACTCAAACAACTACCTTTCAATGTTTTGCATGCTAAGGTGATCTCTCTCTTCTGTTTTCAATGTCTTCTTCCAGTTGAGATGGATGGGTTCAGTTGGGTGGGTTTCTTGCACTCAGTGACAGTGAAGACTTTTCAGGTCCAAGTTGGAGATGACACGCAGGCTTCCTCACTGGAGTCTGAATGAACTCCAGCTGCACAATTGCATGCTTACCCAGACATCGTTGATTTATTCCTGCAGGAAACAAAGACAGTCTTTGTGCTTGGATTTTACTGCTTGGATTCTCAACTGAACTACTCATTAAGTCTCTGGAAGGCACTTCACATTTGTTTGCAATTATCACCAACAAGCAATAATATGTGTTCTGTGTGTGGGAAAAGTATAAAATATGCTGAAAGACAAGCAAGAATTAGAATGAGGAGATGGTCCTAACAATGATCGGTCTCTTACAGCAATTAGGGTTTTTTTTCCCTGTCTATATGTGTTCTGTGTGTTTTCAGTGCACAATTACCCTAGCAACACTTACCAGGTGTTTTTTTGTGATTGTTGTCTATACTTCTGCTTCTCCAAGTAGACCCTCAACCCTCTTCTGCTTCAGCTACTTGAGAAATGTGACATAAGGCCACATTCCTCACTTTTTTAATTTTTTATTTGTAGTATACACACTCCAACCATGCCCCGTCCTCTGTCTCCTATTGCCTTGTTAAAAAGAATTAATTGGAAACAGCTCTTTGAAGTCTCAGATGGGCTCTCTCTCCTAGCACCAAATTCATGTCTGAAACAGAAGTGAATGAATAACAATGCCTGAGGTGACTAGATAATTAATAAGAATACCAGAGCTAGAACCCAGGCAGTCCCAACTTCTAGACAATCATTTCTTTTAGGTATTGCAACATTTCCTAGTTTGTCTGTGGATTTGTTGTTGTTACGTCTGTCAAATCTCTTGTGACTCATAGCAACTTTATGTACAACAGCTCTGAACCATTCTCAATTTTGAGTCATTTTCATGATTTCCAACACATGTACCCCTATTACCCTAGTTACTGAGTCAGTCCATCTCATCCAGGGTCTTTCTCTTCTGCACTGTTCCTTTTCCCTCCCAAGCATGACGTCCCTCTCCAAGGACTGATCCTTCCTTGCAACATGTCCAAATTAGGTCAGACGGAGCTTCAAAATACTTGTCTCCAAGGAGCAGCCTGGTTTCTCCCTCTTAAGGACAGACCTGATTGTTCTCTTAGCAGTTTGTGGTATGTTCAATTCTCTTTTTACTATTTGTTAATTTGGTAAGACTTTCTACTCTTAAATTTCACAATTTATAGTTGAATATTCTAATTGTTATGGAACCAAGCAATATTTATTATTTTTAGAGAAAAATATTTTTTTCATTGAGAAATTAAATGTTCTTCTTTATTTTTGTACTCCTTTAAATAAAACCAGTTATGTCTTGAGAGAATAATTATAACTATTGATTAACTTTAGGCACTAATACTTATGTAACCAATCTTGTATAGTCTCATAGTGGATTTTATTTTTGCTGTAGTTCCAAGTTCCTGTTCTATTTAATTATCTGAGAAGGAATTTTTAGTTAAAATACTAGGTTCTTTAATTGGATATGAGAAATTTTTATCCCCGTGGCTTTTTTCCAGAAATGATGTGTGTGAATTTTCTGAGAATGATTTCTTTTCTTGAGGTGGTTTTCTTCTTTTCTGTATTTATACCTCAGATGAAAAAAGAACATTATTTATTTCTTCCTGAAATGAGTTCATATTTTTCTACTTGCTTTGTTTAAACATGTCTTTCCCACATCTCATCTGGGATGAAATGAGGAGTCAGTTTCTTCTTCTTTGTTTTCAAATAATTACATGCCGTCTCCCAGAAAATTTATCTTGGAAGAAGTACAGCCAACATGTCCCTTAGAGACAAGGTAGTAAGACTGTTTTCTTCCAGTTTGGGCATGTTGTTAAGGGGAGGCAGTCCTTGAAAAGGACATCATTTTTGGAAAAATCGAGGGTCAGTGAAAGAGAAGAAGATACTAAATGAGATACATTGACACAATGACTCCAACAATGGGCTTAAGCACAGAGGAGATTGTGCGAATCATGCAAAATTGGACAGAGTTTCAATCTGTTGTACATAAGGTCGTTATGAGTTGAAGTTGACTTGATGATGCCTAACAATAACAACAAACAAATTCTACTGAATTGCTGCCATATAATAAGGAGTCAAAGCACAGAGAAGAATTCAAGATACTAAAGAGTTGAATAGAAGATTTCAAAAGGCAGCACGGGATAACAAAGCAAAATATTACAATGAAATGTGCAAGGAGTTGGAGTCGGAAAATCAAAAGGGCCGAACTCG
>NW_006399849.1:12889827-12904199 GCF_000299155.1 Elephantulus edwardii | reverse complement strand
ATGGGAGTGTCAGAGACAGTGTGATTGGCACAGGACAGAGCGGAGTTTAGGGCTGTTGTACATAGGGTCGCTATGAGTCGCAGGCGACTCAACGGCACATAACAACAACAACAACAACAATAAGGAGTACTGGCAGCACAATGGTTAAATGCTTGACTTGCTAACCAAAAGGTTGACAGTTTGAACCCACCAACCACTCTGTAGAAGAGAAGATCTGGTGGGCTCCTTCTGTGAAGATTTCAGACTAGGAAATCCAATGGGTCAGTTCTACTCTGTCCTATTGAGTAAGAAACAACTATAAGTCAGAAATGACTTGATAAGACACATCAACAACCATGTACCTTAAATGCTGAGACTTCAGAAAGGCCCCAGTTTCAAAGAGTTTCCTGCATATAGCAAGATGCCATCGTATGTGGCAGGCACTAGAGTGGAAGTAAAGCAATGTGTAATTGTAGGGGACACAAGGAAGAAACTGATGGACTGGTCAACTCCATCCTCTCAGAAAAGCATAGTCTCTTTAGATGAGTCTCCGTAGATGAGTCTTGAAAGACAGATTAATCAGACAAAAATAGGAGAGAAGACATTCTAGCAGAGGGAACTGCAAAAGACAAGATGAGAAATAACATGGTGGATTTGGAAAACTGAGTTATTCCATTTGACTGACTAGCTTGAGAATCACGGTGGAGAACAGAGAACCTCAGCTCCACACAGACTTGCAACTCTTTTTCTCATGGTAAATACTACTGACAGCTGGTATACTTTCTTATTACACAGTTGAGTGGATAATAGATGAAAGGGAAAAAAATCATTCTCATTACATATTTTGAAAACATTGACTGGGACCCCATAATTCTCCCTTCCTCACCCTTAACCATCCTACCCCCCCTCCCTTTTCCCTACCCTCTTTGGACTTTTATCCACATCTTACTAGTTAACCTTCTGTTTTGAGAATAATGGTTTTATGCAGTATTAGTATTTATGAAACTGAGTTAGTTCACTCAGCATAATGCTCTTTAGCTTCTTCCATATTATAGTCATGAAAAGATGGAGTAATAGTTGGAGTATATCTATGATGAGTAATTTTATAAAATGCAGTGTATGGGAATGATTGTCTGAAACACCTGCAAATGAAGGAATGTGTGAAACACAATATACATGAATGAAACACAGTGTATATGATCTTTGTAAACCAATAAAAAATGCAAAAAAAGAATAGGGAGGGAAAACATTGACTGAAGTTGATAGAGTAATCATTGAAGGATCTATGCGACGATAGTCAAGCAATTAAACAAGAAACCTTTTTTCCATAAACACTAGAGTCTGTGCAATATAACTGGAAATAGAGTTCTTTCAAGAGACAGGAAACAAATGGGTTTTGATTAATGACAGTTTTGGGTCTCTCCCCAGCCTACCTGCAGTAACGTGAGGATGATGTGGTCTGTAGCACTGTGGCTATTCCCTCTACTCTGCAGATTCAGCTTGGCAGGTATGACTGCATGTATCTTTTTATGTGTCATTTGATTTCTACTATGTTTTTTGAATGAGAATTGTTAACTTTGAAACAAAGGACATGGACATCCATATCCATGATGACAAGAGGGATTTTGTGAACTTCCTGAACTTGTATGTGTATACATTATACCTGTGGTATATGTGCATTTTGGCAAGATGGCTTATCATAACTTCGAAGGAAGATGTAAGCTCTCCCAAATTTTAGAGCAATAGTAAATATTTCAAACAAAACATAAATACACATAAAAATATATATACACAATTTTCACATACTTGCCATAAATGTGAAGAGTGTATAGTGAACTAATGAAACAACAAGGATTCAAATTGAAGGTTATGGCCCTACTATCTGTATAATATCCTGCAGATCTTTGGGTTGGCAGAGCAATTCCTTACCTCTAAGTCACCATTGCTCACTAAATTAGGATAGGTACATTGATTACCTACTTCAATACGAAGTGGAAAGCAGGATGGTTTATGGGTGGACTCTCCATACATAGCAGTTCTATCCACAAATCTAACCCTGGGAATGACAACAACAAGTAAAACAAGAAAGTAGATGTGAAATATCATAGGTTTCTTTTTATTTTAAGTCTTCCCCTGATTTGCTGACTTAATAAAACTAAGTGACCTTTAAATCATATATAGGATTTATTGCTTGGCCTTTGTTAGAAAATATTTTCCTTAAAACAACTGAGATATCATCTTATCCCAGCAATAATAGCAAAGTTCAATGGAGCAGAGATTGGAACTTTTATTTACTTCTGGTGGGATTGTAAAAAAGGTGCAATCTCTATGGAAGGCAGACTGATGCTTTCTCAAAAAGTTGGAAATAGAAATAACATTTGACCCAGCAATTCCACTACTGGTAAAATACCCTAAAGAACCAGAGCTACAACTCATACAGATGTTTGCACAACCAAGTTTATTGCTGCATTATTCACAATAGCAAAGAGATGGAAGCAATCCAAGTACCCATCAACAAATGAATGGATAGAAAACTATTGTATATTCACAATGGAGTACTACACAGTACTGAAAAGCAAGGAATTTGTAAAACGTTACACAACATGGATGATCCTGGATGACATTATGCTGAGTGAAATATCTCAGTACAAAAGGACAAATCCTGCATAACCCTATTGTTATAAAACAGGATTGACGTGAGGGTAGGGGTAACTAGGAAAAGAGGGAATAGATAATTAACATTGCATTGGAACAGATGAAGGAAAGATCTGTTTAAAAGAAGTATATGATTAGGCAATATCTGTATGACAACAGCCTAGAATAAGAGGAGCATTGCAGAGTGGACTGGAGGAAGGGAAAGACAGGGAAAATAAAGGAAAAAAATTATTTTCTTCCATGAATAGATATAATAAGCTAGTTTCCTGTACACTGTTTGGAAAAAAAATTTTCCACTTGTATTTATTTAATACTTTAGTGAATTTTATTCCAATTTTTTCGTAAACATATTTTGTTTTTAGATTCTTTTCCCTCTTCCTTCTCCCCTCACTGTTAACTCTCCAAGATTGACTGGGTATGAAAACCTTAGCTTTTTATAGTAGGCTTATATAACTCAAAGGTACATGATTCAGATCTACTGGCTACTCCATGAGAGAAGAATGAGCAGTCTCCTTTTGTGAGATTACACTGCCTCCAAAATCCTCCTGGAGGGTCAACCATGAGTTGGTTTAACACTATGATCCATAACAACTACTATGATTATCATCTTGTGACTGACATAATTTGTCAAGTTTCATTCATGTTATTCAGTATTTCATGACTTCTTGATTATTTTTCAGTGATGCATAATACAATATTGTATGACTATATCATAAAGAGTTTCTTTAGCCATTCGGCTGTTGAGAGATAAGCAGTTGGATTTTCCAACTCAACTACTGAAAATAATGCTACAATAAACATGGATCTGTACATGTCAGTTTGTGCCACAACTCATATTTCTTTCAGATATTCAAGTAGCTGAATTGTTAGATCAAATGATATTTCTATTCTTACTTTTCTAAGGTGGGTTGACATGGTGACTGTGGCAATGTGTTTGAGAGTGTCAGAGATTGTGAGGGGGATGGGGAACACAGGATAGGAGACTGTTCAGATTGATGGTTGGTAAAGGTCTCTATGAGTTGTACTCGACTCGACAGCACCTAACAACAATAACAGCCACATTTATAAGAAATAACCAAACTAGTTTCCAATAGCAGTTGCATCATTTTGCATTACCAGTAGTAGTATTTGACAGTTCCAATCTCTATACCCTTACCAACATTTGTTATTTGTGGTTTTATGGAACATTGCTTCAGTTGCAGGGGTGAGAAGGTATCTCATTGTTGTTTTGATGTGTATCAACCAAGGTACTCTTTAGAGACAAAGATGGTAAAACTTCATCTCACATTCATTGGGTATATTGTCAGATCAGGTCAGGTCAGTCCTTGTAAAAATGGATGGTGCTGGGAAAGGTCAGAGAAAGAGAGGAAGACCCTCAACAAGGTAAATTGACACAGTGAGTCTAACAATAGGCTTGAGCATGTCAGAGATCATGACAATGGCACAGGACAGGGAAAAACAGTTAATGATCACGAGCATTTTGTCTTGTGTTTTTTTTTGTCATTTTGGATTTCTTCGTTGGTGATAGATATATTCGTGTCCTCTGCCAATTAGTAAGTGGGTCTTTTGTCTTATTGAGATGTTGAAGTTTTCTAGAAATTTTAGAGATTGGTCTTTTGTCAGATGTGTCATTGCCAATTTCCCCACCCCCCCACCCCAGGCTGTATGTTCCCTTTTTATTCATCTGGAGAAGTCTTTTATAGGGGGAGAGGGAGAATAATTTATACTTAGCAAGCTGGACTCAGTTTAGATGTTCTCAATTTTGTTGGCAACATCCGAAGCATCACAGTCAGGATCCAGACGAACATAGGCCTTTTTCTCTCCGTTAGGCCTAATCAACATGTCAGTCTTGGCCACATCAATGTCATAGAGCTTCTTCACAGCTTGTTTGATTTGGTGCTTGTGGCCTTGATATCCCTAGTGAACACAAGTGTGTTGTTGTCCTCTGTCTTCTTCATGTCTGGCTCAGTGATCAGGAGAAACTAGATGATGATATAGTGGTCAAGCTCATTTCTCCCGGGGCACTCTTCCAGCAGTATTTGTCCTGCCTTTGGTGGGTGATGTGCAGATCCTCTCTCTCTCTCTTTCTGTGTGTGTGTGACTGTGTGGTTGTGGATGCCCTTCAGGACTGCCTTCTTGTTTCTTGGCCTTTAATGCCTTTGCTTCGGCTTTAGTTTTGGAAGGGACAGGCACTTCCTTCTCCATTTCTGGTGTTATCTTCATAGAAAGTGGAGAAGTCTTTTGATGTGCACTAAATAGCAAACCAACCATAAATAAAACGCAAACACATTATGACTGAATCAAGACTGACTTAGATGGTGTTCCATTAGGTTTGAGAGGATGTTGTGTGGGAGGAGATTGCCTATCTTTCTTCTGAAAGATGTTGGTGGATTAAAACTGCTGTCAATGTGTGGCCTTTGGGTTAGTGGTGAAACTCACTAGAGGATTTGTCACCAGGGCTCACATAAGGATTTCATTTTCAGAAATTCCAATCTTCTATTTTATTCTCTGTTGCTTGTACACATTCAGTTATACGTGATTAGTCTATTTCTATAGTTTGCCCCATTCTCAGTTTTTTTCTTTAATGACCTTTATAGTGTTTTATTTTACATCTAAGTCCTTGATCCACTGTGACTTAGTTTTTGTGTATGGTGTGAGGTATGAATCTTGTTTCAATTTTCTGGAAATAGATACCTAGTTTTGCTAGCACCATTTGTTAAAGAGGTTGGCTTTTCCCCGATTAATGCATTTAATCTCTGTATGAGAAGTCAGTTCTCTATGTTCTTGTTGTTGTTGTTATGTGCTGTTGAATTGAATATGACTCAGAGTGACTTTAGGAACAACAGACCTGAACCCTGTCCTATCTCGTGCCATTCCCATCATCTCTGACATACTTGAGCCCATTGCTTCAGTCACTGTGTCAATCCAGCTTATGGGGGTCTTCTTGTCTTTCGCTGATCCTCCACCTTTCCAAGCATGAAGTTGCTTTCCAAGGGATGTCCTCCCCTACTAATACATCCAGAGGATGAGAGATGAAGGAAGCTGTGCCATCTTTGCCTCCAAGGAGCACTCAGGCTATATTTTATCCAAGACATATTTGTTTGCTCTCCTGCCTGTCCATGGGATATTCAGTATTCAAAGACTCCAATTCTTCTTTTGTCATCCTTATTTACTGTCTAGCTCTCACTGCATAGCAAGTGATTAAAAAGACCATGGTCTGAATCATGTGCACCTTAGTCTTCAAACTGATATCAAACTGACTTCTCTGATACCGGTTGTCTGTAGTGGGTGGATTTCTTTCTGGGCTCTCCATTCTGTTCCATTGATTGCTACTGTACCAATACCAATACCAATATCTTTTTTTTTAATTTTACTTTATTAATTTTAATGAACATTTACAGATATTTTAGATTTCCATTTATTCATTGTTGCATTTTTCTCCCTGCCCAACCCTCCCCTCAGTTTGTTCTTCTCTTTGAAAAGTAAAAGAAAAATTTCTTCATTGGTATACAATCCCCCCACCCCTAGTACAGTCTACTATGCAACCTTCATTCTGAACTCTTGTCATAACCATAAATACCCAATCATATATAGCTTTTAAACTGTTCTCTCTCCCATCTGTTTCAATGCAGTATACATAATTTTTCTCAGTCTTACCCCAACCCTGATGTCAGTCCCGTTCTACAACAGTGGCACTATGCAGTATTTGTCTTTTTGTGACTAAGATTTTTCGCCTAGTAATAGTATTGTGCCTATTCTAGTAGGTTTTGCGGTCAAGAAATATGAGACCTCATGCATTCTTTTTCAGTCTCATTGTGCTTATTCAAGGTTTCTTTTCTTTCCATAGAAAGTTGGTAGTGACTTTTCCCTAATTTATTTGAAAGGTGCTAATCTAGATTGAGATTGCAGTGTATTTATGGATTCCTTTTATACAATTACCATTTTCACAATGGTAAATCTTCCGATGCACGAGCATGGTATGGTTTTCCATTTATGTAGGTCTCTTCAGTTTTCTTGTAGTAGTGTTTTTTTCATTTCCTTGCTTAGTTCTTTTGTATCTCAGGTTAGATTAATTCTTAGTATTTCATCTTTTGGTTGATTCTTTTAAATATCATTGTTTTTCTTATTTCTTTTTCAGAGCTCTCTGTATTTCTGTAGAAGATGGGAATTTTTGTATTTTGCCACTTTGCTGAATTGATAAATTTTAAATAGTCTTGCTGTGCCTTTGGCCTTGTCTAAGTATAGGATCATATCATCTGTAAATATAATTTCTCTTCCTCTTTACCATTGTGGGTGCCTTTTATTTCTTTGTCTTGCCTTTCTGCTCCTGGTAGGACTTACAATGCAGTACTGGATAGAAGTGATGATAAATGGAAAATTGATCTGGTTCCTATTCACTTTCCATGGAGGGTAATACTGGACATTAGTTTCATATGTATGCTTTTAATTATACTGAGGAATTTCCCCTCTAGTCTGATTTTGTTGAATGCTTTATTGGGAAAAGGTGTTGAATTTTGTCACATACGTCTTTTATATCAATTGAGATGATCAGATATCACTTTTCCTTTGTTTTATTTATGTGGTTAATTACACTGATTGTTTTCCAATATTGAACCGACCTTTTCATATCTGATGTAAATCCCATTTGGTCATGAGAAATGAGTTTTTAAAATACAATGTTAGAGTCTGTTGAGTAGGGCTTTAGTGGCAAGAAGCTGTACTGCAATCTTGAAGGCATGCAGTTTGAATCCACCAGCTGCTCCACAGGAGGATGGGCAATCTCCTCCCATGTGATTAACTGCCTCTGAAAACCTGCTGGAGAGTCAGCTATGGGTCAGCTCCGACTCTACAGTACAAAACAACAACAACAGGGTTTTGTTGAGAATTTTGGCATCTTTGTTGATGAGTGATGCTGGTCTGTTATTGTCTTTTCTGAGTGCTGCTTTTGCCTATCTTTGGCATCAGGGTTATACTTGGTCATAAAATGACTTTTTGATTATTCCATCTTTTTCTATATTCTGAAGTAGTTTGAGTAGAATTGGTGTCAGCTCTTCTCTGAACAGTACACGACCAAAAGGGAGTCCCGGTGACCTACCTGTAAGAAGTGGCACTGCAATCTCAAGAGCTCCAGATTCAAATCCTCTAGCTGCTCCGCGAGAGAAAGGGGGCAATCTCCTGTGCAATTTCCTGCCTCTGAAAACCTGCTGGAGCATTAGCTGGTTGGTTCTGACTCCACTGTACTCAGCAACATCATGACCAAAGAATAAGCAGAAGAGACAGAGAAACACTACTTGTTTCTTTGTTCTATAGGAAACGATCCGTTCTGATATCTTGCTAAGAGGCAGTGGGTGGTCTAGACTGTAGGGTCTTTTCAGTTGCTTCCTATGCATCTGGAAGTTAGGCAGTGAGTAGGAAAGACAGAAAAGGAATGATATTGTTAAACTGTGTTGGCACTGCACTGAAACAGATGAGGGAGATAATTTAAAAGGGATATATGATTGGGTATTCTTGTCATGACTGGAGTCCAGAATGAAGGCTGTACGGTGGAGTGGACTTGGAGGGAAGGACTGCATAACAATGAAAGAGATTTTTCTTTTACTTTTCAAGGAGAAGAGTGAATTGGGGTTAGGGGGTGGGCAAGGAGAAAAGTGCAACAATGAATGAATGGAAACCCTAAGTCTCTGTAAACTTTTCATTAAAATTAATTTAAAAAGAACAAGAATAAAAAAAAATTGTGTTGGCAAAGAGTGTTGAATATACCCTAGACTGCCAAAAGAATATATCTTTTAAAAAATTTTTATTTTATATTCATTTATTTAGAAAGTTCATATACATTGTTTTTCACTCCAGATCTTTCTTTCCCCTTTCCTTTGCCCATCCCTCCCTCCACCTATCAAATTGACCCCGTGATTAAGCCTCCCGCCATCCATCCTCAGCCCTCTGCTTCCCTCTCCCCACCTTGGATCCTCTTTCACATTCTACAATAATGGTCTTATTCAATATTTGTCCTTGTGGGACTGAGTTAGCTCACTCAGCATAATGCTCTCCAGTCCCTCCCAAGTTAGGTAATAATTTACAAAATCATTGCTCCTGCGTGCTGCATAGTATTCCATCTTGTAAATGCACCATAATTTCTCAATCCATTCATTTATGGTTGGACATTTGGGCTGTTTCCATGTTCTTGTGTTAGTGAATAATGCTCCCATGAACACTGGTGTTCAAATCTCCATTTGTGCCTCAGTTCTCCCTTACTCTTATTTGTTACTGGAATAATTCTAATTATTTGATTCTGATTATAATAATTCTGCTTTCTCCCTGTTGTTCTTGTTGTTAGGTACCACTGAGTTGACGACAATTGACAGCAACCCTGTGAAAACAGATCTGAACCTTGACCTGTCCTATACCATCTTTATGATCTCTGATATATTTGGGCCATTTGTTATAGACACTGTGTTAGTCCATCTTGTTCAAGGTCGTTTCTTTCTCTGAGCCTCCACTTTTTCCAGCATACTGTCATTTTCCAAAGATAGACATCTTCTGACAATATGCCCAAAGTATGTGAGATACAGTTTTGCTGTCCTTGCCTCTAAGAAGCACCTGATCACACTTCCTCCAAGACAGATTTGTTTATTCTTTTGGCAATCCATTACTCTTATCCAACACCACATTCAAAGACATCAGTTCTTCTTCTGACATCCTTATTCATTGTCTAACTTTCTTGCACGGGAAGCGAAAGAAAAATACCATGACTTAGATCAGGCACAACTTAGTCTTTAAACTGATATCTTTGCTCTTTATTACTTTGGAGAGGTCCTT
Source organism: Elephantulus edwardii (assembly GCF_000299155.1). NCBI lineage: Eukaryota > Metazoa > Chordata > Mammalia > Macroscelidea > Macroscelididae > Elephantulus > Elephantulus edwardii. Next base: position 12,894,749 of record NW_006399849.1, on the reverse strand, counting down.
GATAGCTGATTTTTCTAGTGCAATATATCTTTTGATTGCATGACTGTTGTTACTATGGGTGTTGTTTGTCGATCCAAGTAAAATGAAATTGTTGACTTCAATCTTTTCTCCATCTATTATGGCCTTGACTCTTGGTCCAGTGGTGTGAATTTTTCTTTTCTTGATGTTGAGATGTAATCTATATTGAAGGTTGTAGTGTCTGATTTTCTGCAGCAAGCTCTTCATGTCTTCTTCACTTTCTGCAAGCCAAGTTGTGTCATCTGCATAACACAGATTGTTGAGTTTTCCTTCAGGCCTGATGTCATTCTTTTTCAGCTTGAATAATTTGCTCAGCATACAGATTGAATAGATGAAGGGAAAGAATGCTACCTTGGAATGGCATCCACTTCCTAAACAACATGCCTCTGGAAACTCTATGAACTTGTCGATTGTTGTAGAGGGGCTCCAGGCCTTTTGTTCACAGGGTTGCTATGAGTCATGCTCAACTCAAAGGCAATCAACAACAACAATAGTCTTTTCTTGCTCTGTTCATACAAATACTTCTTGGCCTATGTGTAAATTTCCTGTGGACACAATTAAGTCTTTGAGGATACTCATTTCAGAAGTTATAAACTGGGTATGAGGAGATTACTCATGTTTATCCTATGCAGCAGCTGGTGAATTCAAACCACTTGCCTTTGAGTTGATGGTGCAACTCCTTATCCACTAGGCCACCAGAGTTCCCTATAGGATAGTACTGCTTTGTCCTTGAAAGAGGGAGAAAGATGGGCATTTTTCTCCAGCATGATTTGCAGCCTCTGAAAACCTGCTGGAGAGCCAACTGTGAGTGAGTTTTGGCTTGATGGCACATAACAAGAACAACTCTGTCCTATAGGGTTGCTGAAAATTGGAATCTATTTGATTTGTTAATGGCACCCAGTGATAACAGCAAATTATATCTAATTTTCCTAAAAATATCCCATGGTGACAGTATTGATCCTATACTGAAATAGTGTTTTCTTTCTTTTCCTTTCTCAGCTCCACCACATAAGCCTGAGAACATTTCTTGCATCTACTACTACAGGCATAATTTCACTTGTACGTGGAGCCCAAAAAAGGAAGCCAATGACACATGGTACACAGTTAAGAGAAATTATCAGTAAGTTACATAAATTTGTGTGCTATCAGTTGGGAGTTAAAAGAGGAAAGAGAGGTTCTTGGTTCTACCATGACTGGAGTCATTCATAAAATAAAAGGCATTTTCAATTGTAGAGTCTGGGTGACATTTCAGAAGCTGTAAACAGGACAAGAGGAGATTTCTCATTTTTCTCCCTTGCAACAGCTGTTGAACACAAACCACCTGACTTTGGGTTGGCAGTGCAACTCCTTACTTAATAGGCCACCAGAGCTCCCTCTCTAAGCTTGAAGGCCATTACAAACCCAAATGGTGATCTTTAAGTTACAGTTTACTCTTTAAAAAAAAAATAATAATAATAAGGATGATTAAGGCCCAATAATGCACGATCCAAATGACTTGTCTTTTCACATACTTCTTAATTCTAGGCCCAATGCTGAAGAAGAAGTAGTAATAGAATGAAAACCTGGAAACTTTAATTGGTTTACTCATATATTTCTATTTTCTCCTTCATCTGAATGGCTTGTCATTATTTTTACCAGCTGAGCATGTAGAATGCCTTAGAACATTAGAATCAGGCATCCCTAGACTCCTAGTACTCCCCGACTGGTTTGTTTTTGTGAATTTATCACCTACTCCAAGTAGAATATTAGGGTTTCTCTGTGGATAGGGTGCAATAGTGTTAAGAACAAAAATCTATGGATGCTCAAAACAAAAGGATATACTATGGCTTTGAGGAAGAAGAGGGAGAGTTAGATATATCTTCATGAAGGGACTTGGCTTTTCACCTCAGACTCTAAGGAGATCTGCACACGTGGGGAAGGAGAGAAAGTATTTAGCAAGGTTACAGCATGAGTAAACACAAATATTTTCAACCTCATTAACAGTAATAATAATATCTCCTATTTCTTAACTACTTATACCCCCATGGGGTGCCTACCATTTTTAAACTGCTTAACATGGACTAATTTTTTTTAACCCTCAGGGACCACCCTGTGTTACAAGCACATTATTAGCTTCACTTTATAGATGGGAAAACTAGGGTGCAGAGGTAAGATATTTACCCAAGGCAGAGAGTTCATAAAAGGCAAAGATAGAATTCATACCTAATGGGTCTCCAGAGCTGCTGCGTTTGAAACCATTGTAGATCATGACCCAGAGGGTCAATATTTCTTCTAACAATAAGAGTAGGAAATCTTTGAGGCTTCTTTTGGTTCCAAGAGTCCGTTTATCCACGTGTTCAAGCAAATACTGGCACCCTGCACAATGGGCCCCTGTCTAGGTCTCAGCCCTGCTACCTCACTCACTATCTCCATTCTCCTTGAAAGTAAGGAATTGGGAGAGACTAATCTAAATCCTGAACTGTAGAATCATCAGAGAAACATGGGGTGTTAACTAGCAAATAAAAAGCTTTGTACGTTGAGTACAGTTATGTTGCCAAACTGCTGTACAAAACTTACGTTGAATCACTTTTTTTTCCTTTCCAAAGCCAAAATAAAAGCGATATTTGTACAAGTAAAAATCGTGCTTCGTGTTCCTTTTTCCATCCAAGAGTTACATACCCAGATGTTTACATCATTGAGGTGGAAGCTCAAAATAAAGATGGCATCAGTAAGTCTGATACAACAGTGTGGACCTTAGATAACATAGGTAAGAGTTATTTGATATCCTTACATAATCTCTTATTAGAAGACATTCTGTATGAAAACAGGCATTTGTGGACTCAGTGGTAGAATCAAATCCAAAGGGTGTTATTCCCATTGCTGCCTCTGAAAAACCAGCTGATGGGTCACTTATGAATTGGTTCTGACTTTATAGTACATAACAATGACAATATATGGATATTTATTCAGATCGTTTGTGCATATTAAAATTGAGTGATTTAACTTTTTGTTGCTGATCTTTAGAAGCTAGAGTTGGTGGGTTTTTTTTCCCCTTTTGTATTCTGGGTGTTTTTTAGTTTAGGGTTTTACTTGTTGTGTGCTGTCGAATCAGATCTAACTGGCACAGGAGGCAATAGCCCTTCCTTCTCCAGCAGAGCATCTGCTGGATTGAAACTGCAAACCTTCGGGACTGCAATGTAGCTTCTTATCACTAAACTACCAGAGTTCCCTTTTCTTTTGTATTCTTAATACAAGTTCCTTATCAGATATTGTTGTTATGCTCTGAGTCAGAATCAATTCATAGCTGACCCTGCAGTAGGTTTTCAGAGACAGTAAAATGCTTGGAAGGAAGTTGCCCCTCTTTTCCCTAAGAACTTCTGGTGCCTCCGAACTACCTGCCTTTGAGTTGGCAGTGCTCTTTCCCACTGACCTCAAGAGCTATGACTTTCAAATATTTTCCCTTTGTTTTGGTCAGCTATCTATTTCCTTTAGAGTATTCTTTGGAACACAAAAGACATTCAAGTTTGACCAAGTCTTAAGGCTCCCTTTTATTTCCCTCCTTTTTTTTTAAATACATTATTTTATTTTATTTTATTAATTTTTTATGAACATTTACAAAGATTTTGGATTTCCATTCATTCATTGTTGCACTATTTTCTCTACCCCTCTCCCCATTTTGTTCTTCTTTCCCCCCCCTTGAAAGTCTGTTTTAATTGTCCCATTGCCACAGTGCTTGTCAAAACCAGTTCTGATTAAGCTCCTCTGTCAGTGTGTCCTTTGCCTTTCCCTATCACTCCTCTCTGAGAGAGACTTCACCCTGATTCATAAGGGAAAGGGGACAGCGTATTCTCTTAGCTACTTCCTGCTGAAAAGGAATGCTGTAGGTTTCAGGGTGAAGATCTTCTCTCACTACTCTAAAGGGCCCCTCTGGCAATAGGAAATACATAGACTATTGTGGAGATTGATTTTGGAATTTAGATGCACTGTTATCAATTGTGCTTAGCCATACATGTTCACATCCTTGAAGATGCATCATGGAACTGTTGCAGCCTAGAAGATACAAATTTAACTAACAAATTAAAAGTACATGAGTCCCTCCTTCTTGACATAGAATATGATCTGATCTGATCTGATCTGATCTGATCTGATCTGATCTGCTGTTTATGTGGACCATCAAGTTGGAACTGACAGCAGGTTTTCAGAGGCAGTTAATTGCATGGGAGGAGATAGACCATCTTTCTACTCGGAGGAGCTGGTGGATTCAAACCGTGTGCCTTTGGGATTACAGAGCAGCTTCTTACCATTAGGCCACCAAAGCTCCCTAGATCAGATCAGACCAGTAGGATACTGATTTTGAAAAACTTTCAGAACATGTGCTATCTTCATTGAACATCTGCGTTTGCTTTGCCTTCCTATACCACCTGCATATTGTGGGCCACACGAAATGCACTCTCATTTCTTATCTAACCCTTTTTCCTTTTAATTTTGGGTGGGTCTTGCCTTTTATCCTTTTGGATAATGAAAACAGTATGATTTTTATTTTCAGTGAAAATTGAACCACTCAAAATTTATGATGTGAACCCAATTTTGGGTGTTAAGCAAATGGTTCAGATAAAATGGAGAAGACCTGTATTAGCACCTGTGTCAGCCACATTAAACTACACACTTCGATTCAGGACCGTAAATAGCACCAAATGGGTAAGTTATGCCAATATATTTCCGTTAGGGGGATCAAGGAGGCTTATTAACAAAATTTGTTGACCTGGAGTGATTTTCTTCATGTTCTACATTCATTTAAAAAAAAAAGAGAATAGTGAATTCTCTTCTCAAGTTTCCACTTGAATTTTTAGACAGGGAAAAAAATCCGTAGTGAACCCTGGTGGCATAGTGCATTCTGGTTTGGACTTCTTTTTTTTTTTTTTGGT
>NW_006399849.1:12888516-12889727 GCF_000299155.1 Elephantulus edwardii | reverse complement strand
GCAGGATAGAGCAGGGTTTAGGACTGTTGTTCATAGGGTCGCTATGAGTCGGAAATGACTCGACGGCACATAACAACAGCAACAACAGTGAATCAGTTCTCAAGTAATTGCTACTATGTCCAGCCCAAGAAGACAGCACAAAGTATTAGACTGAAATATGCTAAAATATGGAGTTAGAAACCCAAATTCTGTAATATGCCCAGCTTTTCTCAAATTGGTAGAACTGAAGGGGGAAAAAAAATTCAAGCCTTAATTTGCAGTACTGAAGGAGTATATAATATTGAATGACATGGAAAGAACAAAAAGAGTGTAGGAGAAATACGCAGGGCAGTGGAGGCAGAGACAGCGTGGTGAGCTGTGGGAGCAGCGAACCACTTAAAGCAGGGCCAATATGGCCTTACACAAACTTAGGCTTATTGATAATTGAACACTTTAACAGTTGATGTCTGGCCCTCAGTGAAGATCGAGGCTCAAAAACAGGAATTCAAGGATTCCCAAGGAGGAATGGGTGAGACTCGTAGCTCCCAAACCCCACCCCCTGCAGAGCCTGCACCACACTGCACAGCCGCTTCAGCTCCATGAGGCTTCCACAGCCAGAAGGAATGGATTTCCTCACCCAGGATGGATGCTGGGCACTGGCCCTCCTGAAGACTTGTACAATGAAGCCACCACACTGCCACAAGTGAACTTGTTCTGGAGAGAATTCTTGGATCCAGGATGGTGGCTGTGGGGGAAGTGGACGCCCACCGCCTGCCCGCACAAGAGGGGCCGCGCCCACGCCGAGCGCCCGTGTGGCAGGGTGGGGTGGTGCACCCCCAGTGGCCGCTCACCGTGGGGGGCGGGGGGCTGCGCACCTCCCGCCGGCCTCCCATGCTGGGGGTGGGGGTGTGCGCCCCGCTGACCGCCTGCGTAGGAGGTGGGGGATGGGATTCATGCCTGCCATCTGCAGGTTTTGGGTTTCCTTGGACAGGCCAAAGAAGACAATTACCTATAGAATGGATTGCTGAAAGTCACTGTGAGTCTGATGACCTTAACAGTGCATCTTAATTCCAAAATCAATCTCCATAATAGTCTATGTGTTTCCTACTGCCAAAGGGTCCCTTTAGAGTAGTGAGAGAAGATCTTCACCCTGAAACCCACAGCGTCCCTTTTCAGCAAGAAGTAACTAAGAGAATACGCCATCCCCTTTCCCTTATGAATCAGGGTGAAGT
>NW_006399849.1:12871646-12887369 GCF_000299155.1 Elephantulus edwardii | reverse complement strand
ACCACCAGTAAGGTGATAAAGCGTCCTCCCTTCCCCCCTTTACATCTATACCCCTGTTCAGCATGAAGAAGCCAGAGAGTCGGCATCCAATTCCCAAATCAATAAGACAGTTGGTTTAACTACCATTGGAAAATGCTTGTCACTCCTCTGTAGCATCTGGTGCCCACTGGACCCTCATCATTTCCTTCACCTGCTCCCCCCACCAACCAAACTGTGCAGCTCTGCAGCTGCATCCTGGCCCATCCTCACCCTTCTGCCCCCAACCCTCACCTCCTTGTAGCCCCCAATATGTTTTTTCCAATTAAAAAAAAAAGAAATATGCAGAAGTCATTGTACCAAAAAGACTTAGTCAATGCTGAATCATTTCAGGAAGTAATATGCGGCAAAGAAGCAATGATAAGAACAAGCTGTACTGAAAGCAAATGGAAAAAATGTCCAAGAATTGATTAAATACTTAGTGATATGTTTCTGTAAACATGTGTTTACTGAAACACATCGTTGGATATGCTCTCTAGTCTATGCCAAGACATTTAAAAGACAGCTGGTTGGCCAACCATATTTGTGCCCATTCCAAAAAAAAGATGATAAAACCGAATGTGGAAATTATTGGACAACATAATTAATGTCAAATGCAAGTGCAATCTTGTTGAAGATTATTAAAAGTTACTAAAATAATATGTTCATAAGGGACTGTCAGCAATTCAAGTTCTATTCAGAAGAGGTTGTGGTATGAGGGGTATCACTGCTGATGTCAGCTGAATCCTGGCTGAAAGAAGAGAAAACCAAAAAGATGTTTACTTGTGTCTTTTGATTTTACAAAGGAATTCAACTGTGTGAATTATAATAAATTATGGATAACATTAGGAAGAATAAGAATTCCTTAACACTTCATTGTGTTTTTACTGGTACATGAGCAAGAAACAGTGGTTTGAACAAAACAATGGGAGACGACTAGGTGTTTTCAAATCAGTAGAGGGTTTGTTAAGATTATTTTTCACCATGCTTGTTTAATTTGTATACTGAGCAAATAGTTGAGAAGTTGGACTATATGAAGAAGAATATGCCATCAGAATTGGAGGAAGACTCGGAAATCACCTGTTATATGTAGAAGACATAGCTTTGCTTGTTTGTAGTGAAGAGAACTTGAAGTATTATTAATTGAGGAAGAACAAAGGCTATAAACTTAAGTATGAATTATATCTCAACATCAAGAAAACAAAATCATCACAATTGAACCAATGGACAACATCATGATAGATGGATAAAAGACTGACGTTGTCAATAATTTCATTTTACTCATTTCCACAATCAGCACCTGTGGAAACAGGACTTACGAGACTAAGACATAGGCTAAGACAGTACTAAAGCATACCTGACCTAAGACATGTTTTTTTAATAGTCTCATACATATGTGAAAGTTGGACAATGAATAAGAAAGACCTAAGAATAACTGAGGTCTTTGGAGAAGGGCATCATGCACAGAAAGGTGGAGGGACAGTGCAGGAGAAGAAGATCCTGGATGAGACGAATTGATACTGCAGCAATGGGGTCTGGTGTGTTGGAATTAGTGAGACTGACTCAAGACAGGGAAGAGTTTAGAGCTGCTGTATATAGGGTTGCTATCAAGCCTGGAAGCAGGAGCGGCATCCACTTCCGAAATGGCTTGCCTCTGTAAACTCTATGCACGAACAGTGCTCAGGCCGTTTGTTCATAGGGTTGCTATGAATCGTCTACTATTCAACGGCATCAAACAACAATAACATGGGTCACAGGTGACTTGATGGCACATAACAACAACAACAACATACTTGTTGTTTTTATTTAAGCCTCTTATTTAGAGTCAACATGAATTCATAGAGGGCCTTTGTATTTAAAACTTGGTTGTTATATTATGGAGGAACTCTTCTGTTAATTTGCTGTACTGAGATAACTGGGGGTTGCTGTGATGCTGAACCTTGTGCCATTGGGGTGTCAAATTGTATAACAGTTACCCATAGTGGACAGTGCTTGGTAGACCTCCCAGATTAAGACAGGTTTGGAAGCAGGAGAGGAACCTGCTTCCTAAACAACCTGCCTCTGGAAACTCTATGAACTTTGAGAAACGACAATAATTATAGAAAGGCTTCAGGTATTTTGTTCATAGGGTCACTATGAGTCATCCTCAACTCAACAACAACAACAAGAAAAATTGATGCCTTTGAATTGTGATATTGGTTAGCAGTACTGAATATATCATGACTTGATAAAAGAACAAACAGATCTGTTTCAGAACAAATGCAGACAAAGTGCTTTTTAGAGCCAAGGACAGTGAGGTTTGTCTTACAGACTTTGGGTATATTATCAGGAGGGGCCAGTCCTTGGAAAAAGCATACTTTGAAAAGGGAGCATCCATGAAGGAGAAAAATATTGACAATGAAATAAATTGACGCAGTGACTGCACTAATGGGCTTAATCAGAGCAGAGTGTAAAGGAGGAGCAGGATTGGGTGGGGTTTTGTTCTGTTGTACCTAGCAAATGATGACTCAGATAACTCAATGGCACCTAGCAACAGCATAAATATACTCAATGACCACAGCGGTCTTTCAGCCTAGGGAGGTTTTGGTAGGACATTGCAAAAAATGGCATTATAAGTCAGTAATTATTATTGTAAAATAAAACATATATGGGAGAAAAATAGTCAGTCTACTTTTATCTTGTCCATGAACTATCTTCCTTCCTGAAACTCATAGCCAGCATGTCTATTTCAACCTCTTCTACTCCGGAACTCTTTCAGAAAGTAAAATAGGTTAAGTTTTACTTGGCTTGTGTCAGAGGAATGATGGTGACCACTGTTCCTTGAAGCTTCCCTTTCCCACAGCTCTATCACCGTTTTTCCAGAATCTGACAACATGTGATATCAGACTCATTGATTTTACTTTCTGTAACCCAGAAGGAAAAAGCCCTAAACAGGACAGTTTCTGCATAGCACCTGTTTGAACAGCTCATTTTCTTTCACACATGCTCCATGGTCTCTATGAACCTTGGAAACTTCTGGAATGGTCTATGGCCGAGCAACTCTTGATTTGCTTTAATTTTTCTGGGCCCAAAGTCACTGCAGTTGCTAGAATAGTACTCAAAATGCATTACTAGACAAGAAAAACAAGACCTGTGTCACTATGGAAAAATTATTGGACTATATACATCACTAAAAAATGAGACAAATAGGCGTGAACCACTCCAGTTCTCTGTATTGTCTATCCTCTCTTTGATAAACCCATCTTCACCTACACTCATCCTTGCATCTTTTTAAATTTCTATGATTGGATGCTCCTTATGTTCTCTTAGGTGATGTGGGAGGGAAGGTGGAATGTGCGGTACCCTCTCCAGTTTTCAGACAATTATGTCTCCTCAGTTCTAAACCCAATTCAACCTTCTATCAATGATTTCCACTATTTGTGGAGTAAGATCTAAATCCTTAGCCATCCAAGACCTGGATCTTTATCAATACTGCCTGCCTACTCTTTCACCATGCCTTTTTTTCCCTAGTAATTCTGTTTTTGCTTTTTTTTTTGCTTCCATTATTTCATACCATTGTCTTATTCTGTGTGTCTGCCTATAACATTCATTAATTTTATTCTTCTCTTGCTCCAAAACTTACAAAATCTATTCATCTTTCAGATTTCAGTTTTGGCATATTTCTCTCTGATAGTCTGGGTCATCCTTTTTGTGCATGTCTCTCTTAATTGTTGCTGTTCTCAGCCTTGAACAGTACTCTCCATATGAGATGGTCAGCTCCTCAAAGGCAAGGACTTTGGTTTGCACCTTTACTCTCATGCCTGGCACAGGCCTGTGCTCAAGAAATGTTACTTAGTTGAATTCAACCTTGTAAAAATGAACTTGAAATTCCAACATATAATAAGAACTCATATTTGTATGATGTTGTATGCCTTACTAAATGCATTTTTATATCCCAAACGTCTTAATTTTTACATATATTTAAACAGATATTGCTATCCGTATGTTCTGATTAAGCAATTGAGATTTAGAGAGCCTAAATGAGCTGTTCAGAATGATAAGATTTATAATTTGCAATTCCAAGCTCCACTTTTCCAACTACAAATCCAGTTGCCAAATGTGGCCCTCCTCTCATCCCTCCAAGCCACTTTGTAGCTGTAATCTACAGGGTTACCGCCTTTATGTAATGAAATAATTTGACTATCCACCCAGGGAATCTCCAAACTTTTTTAAAAGTTTGAGTTGAGCTGTGCACCAATACTTTTGATTACTTTTTTAAGACTAAACAATAGAGTGAGTTAGGATTTGGCACACATGTAGATAGCTAGAAAACAAAGTTAATGAAGCTAATTAGTGTTATGGTAGAATTCCATTGCCTGTGATGAGTTGGAAAGTTTTAATACTAAGGCTGTATATGAAGGATTAGGTGATCCTAGGCCCTGTGAGAGCCAAAGTTAAGATAAAGAAAATGTAAATAAGCCCTGGCAGTGCAGTGGTTAAGTGTTTGACTTGTTGTTATCTGCCATTGAGGTGTCTGCAACTCATAGCAACCTTATGTACAACCGCTCTGAAGTCTGCCCTGTTCTGAGCCAGTCTCACTGACTCCTACACCCCTACCCCTATTACTCCATTTATTGTGTCAATCTGTCTTGTCTGGGGTCTTTCTCTCCTACGCTGTCTCTCCACACTTCCAAGCATGATGTCCTTCTCTAAGACTGGTCTCTCCTGGCTACATGCCCAAAGGATGTGAGACAGAACTTCAAAATTCTTTCCTCCAAGGAGAAATTTTGTTTCACCCTCACCAAGACAAACTTGTTCTCTTGGTGGTCCATGGTATGTTCAAGACTCTTCTCTAGCACCACAACCCAATGGCATTGATTCTTCTGTCATCCTTGGTCATTGTCCAGCTCTCTGATCAATAGCAGGTAATCGCAAAGATCATGGACTGGATCAGGTGCATCTTAGTCTCTAGGCTGACATCATTGCTCTTTAGCACTTTGGAGAGGTCCCTGACAGCAGACTTCCCCAGTGCAATTTGTCTTTTGATTTCCTGACTGCTTGTGCCAAGAGTGTTTATTGTGGAACCAAGCAAGTTGAAATTGTTAACAATCTCAATCTCTTCTCCATTTATCATGGTGCTACCAGTTGGCTCGGTGGTGAAAATCTTTGTCTTCTTGATGTTGAGATGTAATTGATAGTGAAGACTACAGTCCTTGACATTCTGCAGCAAATGTTTCAGGTATTCCTCAGTTTCAGCAATCAAGGTTGTGTCATCTTCATAATGCAGGTTGTTGATAAGTCTTTCCCCAATCCTTTTGCCACATCCCTCCTCATAGAGTCCAACCTCTTAAATCTGCATACAGATTGAAAAGGTATGGAGATAGGACAATTCCCTGTTGCACTCCTTTCCTGATTTTGAACCATTCAGTATTTCCTTGCTCTGTTCTGACCACTGCTACTTGGTCCAAGTATAGGTTTGACATAAAAACAATCAAGTCAGTGCTTGATTACTAACTGAAAAGTCCGTGGTTTGGATCCACAAGCCTTCCACAGAAGAAAGATGTGACTGTCCACTTTTGTAAAGATCGTAGCCTTGACAACCACATAGGACAGCTCTGTTCTGTCCTTACGGAGTTGGTTTTGATTAAAGACACATTGCTTGAAATAATGAGAAAATTTTGTTGGATTTTTGTTGTTATTGCTATTGGTATTGGATTTTTGTAAGGTTGGGTCTGGGAAGAAAAGGTTTAAAGGTTTATTTTAGGTGGAGCTTTCGGACCTTTACCCTGAGGAGGCCTATCAGTCAGATCAAGGTGAGAGTACCAGCAAAGCAGGAAAAATTAAAGAAACATTAGAAACATTTGTTTTATAAATTAAGAGCACTGCATGACAACAATCTTGAACAAGGGGTGCATTGTTAAGTAGCTTGGGGGAGAGGAGTGGGGAGGGGGAAGAAAATATGCAACAAAAGAAAATAAATATTAAAAAAACTTTAAAAAGAGCAAAAACGAGAAAAAGAGTGTCTATGATGAACAAAATTAAGAGCACAATATGTTTTATTAAAAGCATACAAAAGAAAACTTTTTTAGACTTTTGGTTACTATCTTTAGGATTATTGTTGAGCCATAGCTGACCCTCCACTAGGGGTTTTTTGTGTGTGATTTCACTGAAATTTTTATTAATTTTAATGAAAGTTTACAGAGACTTTGGGTTTCCATTCATTCATTGTTGCACTTTTCTCCCTTCCCACCGCTCCCAGCCAGTTCACTCTTCTCTTTGAAAAGTAAAAGAAAAAAATCTTTCATTGTTATACAATCCCTTCCTCCAATTGCACTCCACTATGAAGCCTTTGTTCTGGACTCCTGTCATGACAATAATACCTAATCACATATCCCTTTTAAACAGTTCTCTCCCTCATCTGTTTTAATGCACAGGAGGAGACTGCCTGTCTCTCTTCTGCAGAGCAGCTACTGGATTCGAATCACATACCTTTGGTTTGACAGTGCAGATTCTCACCACTAGGCCACCAGAGCTCAATCATGGATTAGTACTTTTTAAAAGTTTAATTACATATTGGGTCATCATGTGGTTGAGCTTCCTCTAGAACTCTTAATCCTGCCTCAGTTAAATCCTGTAAGTAATCTGGGAAACAAGGTTCCCCAGCAATGCCGTATCCCCAGAACCCTTATCTTCTGCCACATCATCTCCAGGGGCCAATTGGGAGACGAAGCTCAGGGAGCCTGGGAATCCACAGCAAATCTGCCTTTACCTTCAGAGTCTATCACCTTCTCTGAGTCTATCTCATTAGGAGACCAGACATGTCTCTGCAGCTGAGACAGTGAGCCTTCCTCAGAGACATGTTTCTTCCTTTTACCCAGCTTCCTTTAGGCCAGGACCTGTAATTATGCCCTTATTTTCATAGCTATACACACACAGTAATAAATCTCAGGACTGCTCTTTCAAGGTTCCATGGGACTACGCCGTGTACATACTTACAAAATGGACATACCTTTTAGCATAGTTTCTTTTAATTGTTGTTTTGTGCTGTTGGGTTGGGACCAACTCACAGCTGGCTCTCCAGCAGATTTCTGAGGCTGTAAATAACATGGGAGGACATGTTCCATCTTTCTCTTGAGGAGCAGCTGGTGGATTCAAACCACCTGTCTTTGGTTTGACAACACAATTCCTTACCCAGTAGGCCACCCAAACTCATTAATCAAAAGTCTTTAAATAAATTTACAGCTGAAACATTATAGTGCAGCTGGCGGTGATGATTAATCTTATGCAGGAATGGTTGAATTTTTTTCTTATTGTGTCCAGCAAGGACTCTGGAGATTATCTTGTGTGGTGTTCTCATTTTGCACTGGATGATGAGGTAGAGAATTGATACGAGAGGAAGTCTTTCAACAAGGTGGATTGATTCAGCAGCTGTAACAATGGCCTCCAGCCCATCAGGGACTGTGAGGATGGGACGAGGTTCAGATTTGCCCTTCATATGGTCATTATGAGTTGACTCAAAGACACCTAAAAAGAATAATAGGAGGACTAACCTCCAGAAAGAAAAATTTTTTTGGGGGGGTGTGGGGGTGTACTTGGCATCCTTTTCCTTAAACGAGTATCAAAATGAATTTATACACCTGGGCTGCTGGGTCATTTTGAAGTTTGAGTGGGAAGCCTTAGGTAGAGGTACAGAGCCATATGTACAGAAGAAATGGAAGACTTGCATAGAGGTGTATTCTCAGGCTAGTCCTTCCAGCAACAAATGCTGAAGCTATTGATAACAGCTTAACTCCATGGGATTTCGGCTAGGACACTGAGCTTGACTTTGATGCCTTTAAGGTGTCTGTCACCCACTGTTGTTTGATGAAGCCGTATTTCTAGAGTTTGAGCTCTGGCCAACATTGTTTCATGTCACAAGGCTCCATCTTTCATCTTCTAGAATAGGAAGCAGCAGAATCTGTTCATTCAGAGCCATTGCGGATGTACCGATCTCATCTTACCTGCTTAAAGACAAGAAATGGGAAGGGAGGTTCACAGAGTGAGTCACATTTACATAGGTGCAAATCGTTTCAGGCACATTTAGAGGCTTCTTTGTGAAAATGATATATTTTAAAATTTGAGATGTAGTTGTACTTACTCTAAAAAGTAAAGAATAAGTACTTACTCTAAAAAGTAAAGAATAATAGGGAACGGACATAAGTTAGCTCCCTTTCAGCTCAGGGTTTTCTCTGCTTTTCAGCTGGAAGTCAACTTCACCAGTAAGGATAACGATTTCGACCAAACATTCGACCTCACTGGGCTGCAACCTTTTACAGAGTATGTCCTAGCTCTGCGATGCGCAGCCAATACTTCAAATTTCTGGAGTGACTGGAGCCAAGAAAAAACGGGAACAACCGAGGAACAAGGCAAGCTACCCTGGTGGTTGGAAATGCCTTTTGACTTGCTCTGGGTGAGGGGTGCGAGGCTACAGTCTTTGTGGGTTTGGTCAGGTGCCGAACTACAGAGTTATTGAAGCCCAGGACCTAGAGGGTCAGTTTGCTCTCTCTGCAGGGCACTCACTGGACCTACCTTCACCCACAGGAGTATATCAACTCTAGTCTCCTGCTGTTAGTTTTGATCACCATCCTAATCTCCAAAAAGCAAAAAAGGTCTACTAATAAGTAGGAAAGAGAAAGGGAACACTGATTAAGCACTTATGTATCAGGTGTGGTGATTAAGAACAATTGGTGGGCTTGGCCTAAATCCCAACTTGATGCTTGAATGGCTTCAGGAAAGATACTAAGTCAATTCCAAGGCAATGATTCCCATTCACCCTTTCTGAGTGAGACTATAGCGTGTAAAATCACGTCAATGGTAGCACCTATTTTTCGGTGTTACTGTAAAGATTAATATTTAACACGTATCATGGTGGGCTCACCTCATGTAGTCAATACATTCCGGATTTTCTGTTGTTGTTCTTAACCCTTCCAAGAATCTACTAAATATTAATATAACCACACTCCAAGGAGGCTGAGTTTCAGTGATGCTAAATAAACGTGCTCAAGGCCACTCAGAGGGAAATCATTGTTCCTATTATTCCAACTCAAGTTTACTCATCATTGAAATTGCACTTTTCCTGTTATATAGAGGATGTCATAAGGGTTAGGAGTGGTGGGAGTGTCTGGTAGGAAGCTGCCATTCTCTGTAAAAGACTTTTACCTAATCCTTTATCCTCAGTGGATAATCAATATATATTTGATAAACACATTCGCTTCCCATGACTGTTATGAAAAATTATCACAAATTTAGTGCCTTAAACACAACTTTATTCTGTGACAATTCTGGATGCCAGGAGTCTGAAATGAGTTTCACTGAGTTAAAGTCAAGGCTATTTCCTTCTGAGGGCTCTGAGGGGGAAAAGATTTCTTCATCCTTTTTTTAAAATTTTTTTTTATTTCAATGAACATCTACAGATATTTTGGAATTCCATTCATTCATTGTTGCACTTTTCTCCCCGCTCTTTATCCTTTTTTTTAGCTTCTAGTGACTACCTGTATTCTTTGATGTATGTCCCATCTCCATCTTCAAAGTGTCTCACTCCCCTCTTTGCTCCACGACCATGTCACTTTTTTTCTCCTGTGTCAAATCTCCTTCTTCTTTCTTACAAGGACTGAATTTCACTAGGGTCCACCCAGACAATTCAGGATACTCTATCTCAAGATATTTAATGTAGTCACATTATCAATGTGTGTTTTTGTTGATGCTGCTATTTATGTAAAGGAAAACTCACAGGAATTAGAATTTGGAGACTATAATTCAGCATAACACAATCAATGAATGATTAGTGAGTGCTTGGTTAAGTCCATACATCTTCTAACATGTGGAAATAAATTACAAAATACAAAATTGCTGATCTTTCTAATCTCTCTGGATTTAACATTATAAGAAGATGTAGATTTTAGATCTTTAATGCTTTCATAACTAAGAAATAACTTCTCTTTAGCAACATGCCTCCAGTATATGAGGTGAAGCATTATATTTGTCTTCAAAGAGCACTCTGGCTGCACTTTCTCCAAGATGTATTTGTTTGTTTTCTGATGTTTGTGGTACTTTGCTCATTCAGTGCTTTGCTGAAAGAACACAAAAGCATCAATTCTTCTTCTGTCATACTTACTCCAGCTCTCAGATACATAGCAATTTGTTGGAAAGAACATGACATGAATAAGGCACACCTTAGTCCTCTAACTGAAATCATTGCTCCTCAATCATTTGGAAGGGTCCTTAACTGCAAACTTTGCCAGTGCAAGACGTCTCCTGATCTTCTGTTAATACAGCTATTATTCTAATATACACCCCTACAGCTAATGCCAAAGAAGAAGACATTAAAAACTTTTACCAAATCTTGCTGTTTGAAATTGACCAAACATGCAATCAAGATGTGTTCATGATAATTAGTGACTGGAATGCAAAAGTTGGAAACAATGAAGAAGGAATGGCTGTTGGAAAATATGAACTTGGTGAACTTCCATGGGGCTGGAAATAGAATGATTGAATTTTTTGTGTTCAATGATTTATTCATCACAAATATTTTTTAAAACCCACAAAAATGACAACTTCACACAGGGACTTAACCTAATAGGCTGCATAGAAATCTGATTGAATACATCTGTGAAAGGAATAGTTGGAGACACTCAATATTAGAAGTCAAAACTAGGTCAGGGGCAGACCGTGAGTCAGACCATCAAGTTCTCTTGTGCAAGTTCAAATTGAGGATGAAGAAAATTGAAACAAATCCATGAGAACCAAAATATGATTGTAGGAGTCTATCCCACCTGAATTTCAAAGTTATCTTAAGAATAAATGTGAAGTATTGAGCACTAATGATTGGAGACCAGATGAGTAAGGGGATGACATCAAAAACATCATCCATAAAGAGAGCAAAAGGTCATTACAAAGGCAGAGCAGAAAGAAAAACCCAAACAGATTTCAGAAGATTGCACTAGTGTGTCAAGAAGGCAAAGTGAAAGATGCTGAAGAAAAGAGCTGAATAGAAGATTCAAAAGGGCCTCTGGAGAAGACACAACAAAATATTATCATGAAATGTGCAGAGAAATAAAACTGGAGAATAAAAAGGGAAGAACTCACTCAGCATTTCTTAAGCTGAGAAAATGGAAAAAGAAATTTAAGCCTTGAGTTGTGATATTGAAAGGTGCAGGGGGCAATGTGCTTGAATTTGTTTAGTCCTGAAAGTGCTCACCAGGCTGTGCCAAGAAATATGGAGAACAGCTACCTGGACAATTTACTGGAAAAGATCCACATTTACTCCTATTCTCAAAAAGGTGATCCCACAGAGCGTGGAAATTATCAGTCTCACTAATACCACATGCAAGCAAAATCCAGTTAAAATTATCCCAAAACAACTGGAACAGGACATTGACAGAGAACTGCTAGAAGTGAAAGCTGGGTTTAAAAGAGGCTGTGGCAGCCTAAAGAAACCATAACTGCCACCCAAGCAGATATATGCATGCTCATGTTTATTGCAGCCTTTTTCACAATAGCAAAGAGTTGGAAACAACCCAACTGCCCATCAACAAAAGAATGAAAGCTTTGGTATATTCACACAATGGAACACTATGCTGCATTGAAAAACAAGGAACTCATGAAATACTATACAAAATGGGTGACTCTGGAGGACATTATGCTGAGTGAAATATCTCAGTCACAGAAGGACAAATACAGGACTGACATTAGGGTTGGGGGGAAACAAGAGGGGATAAATAATGGATACTGCACTGAGATAAATGAAGGAGAAAACTGTTAGGATGACTATATGATTAGGTACTATTGTCATGACAAGAGTGCAGAATGAAAACTGCATAGTGGAGTGGACTGGGGGACGTGGAGGAAATTGTTTAACAATGAAAGAATTTTTTTTTTATTTTTTATTTTTTGGTCACTTTTCAAAGAGAAAAACAAACTGGGGGAGGGGTGGTCAGGGAGGAAAGTGTGCAACAATGAATGAATGGAAATCCAAACTTTCATTAAAATAGAATTTAAAAAAAGAAAAAATTTTAAAAGTGGAAAAGAAAAAAGAAAAGAAGAGGCAGTGGCACTAGGAACATCATAATCAATGTCAGATGTGTGTTGGCTAAAACCAAAGAGTACCAGAGGAATGTCTATCTGTGTTTCCTTGACTATCAAAGGTATTTGACTATGTGGATCACAACATATTGTGGCTGATCTTGAGGAGAATGAGAACCCTAGAATACCTGTTCATGTGAAACCTATACTCAGACCAAGAAGCAGTCATCCTGTCTCCAAACCTTTGCAATCTATATGTAGAAGAGATCACTTGGAAGGTTGGACTTTATGAGGAAGAATATGACATCAGGATTGAAGGAAGACTCATCAACAACACGCACTATGCAAGTGACACAACCTGCATGCCAAAACTGAGGAGGACCTTAAGCATTTTCTACAGAAGATAAAGGACTGTAGTCTTCAAAATGGATTGAAGCTCAACATCAAGAAAACAAAGATTCTCACCCTAGGCCAATTGGCAGGACCATGATAGATGGAGAAGAGTTTGAAATTGTAAACAATTTCAGCTTGTTCAGTTCCACAATCAACACTCTTGGCACCAGTGGTCAGAAAAATCAAAAGACTAATTGCATTGGGAAAATCTGTTGTCAGGAACCTCTTCAGAGTGCTGGGGAACAATAGTGTCATTCTAGAAACTAAGGTGTGCCTGATCCAGGCCATGGTCTTTGCAATTGCTTGCTATGCCTCAGATAGCTGGACAATAACTCAGGATAGGATACGGTTCAGAGCTATCGTGCATAGGGTCTCTATGAGTTGCAGCTGATTAGATGGCACCTAACCACAACAACAGTGGGCAATATGTTGAATGATCCAGAAAGCATTAAACACAGAATCACTGTACAAAAAAGAATTGACTGACACTAAAAAATTTCAACAAGTACCATATAAAGAAGAACCAATGCAAGAAGCTGAAGCTGCACTGAAGGCATTGGCAAAAATATAAGGCCCCAGGACTCGATGGAATACCAATTGACATGTTTCTATTAACAGTTGCATCCTTGGATGTGCCTACCTGTCTATGCCAGGAAATTTGGAGGACAGTTGTCTGGTTGACTGATGGAAGAGATTGATATTTGTTCCTATTCTCAATGAAGGTGATCTAAGAGATTGAAGAAACAATCAGACAATATCATTACTGTAACATGCAAGCAAAATACTGCTGAAGATCATTCAAAACCAGCTAGAACAGTACTGATATGGAACTGCAGGACCTCTTATTTGCTGATGTCAGATGGGCCCTGGCTTAAAATAAAGAAATGCTAGAAGAATGTCTATTTATGCATTATTGGCTGTGTGGATCTTAACAAATTATGGTTAACATTGAGAATAATGGGAATCTCAGAACATTTAATTCTGTTCATGTGAAACCTCTACCTCACCTGAAAGGCTGTATGAACTAAGCAAGGAAACACTGAATGGTTTGAAATTAGGGAAGAGGTGCTTCATGGTTGTATCCTCTCTCCATACATATTCAATTGTATGCTGAGCAAATTATTCCAGAAGCTGGGCTTCATGAAGAAAAATATGGCATCAGAATTTAAGGAAGAAAAACAAATTATAGCACTCTGGATTAAAGTGCATCTGACTTAAACAATGGTTTTTTTAACAATTCATATGCATGTGAAATTTGGATAATAAGAAAGAAGAAAACTTGATGCCTTTGAATTGTGGTGCTGGCAAAAAAATATTGACTATGTAATGAACTGCCAAAATAACAAATAAATATATCATGAAAGGAAAGAAAAGAAAGAATTGGTGGATGACTCATCATAACCTTTGTTATATTGATGACACATTCTTGTTTTCTGTAAGTGGGGACTTGAAGAACTTGCTGCGGAAGAACAAATAATAGAACCTTCAATATTGATTGCATCTCAACGTCAAGAAAACAAAAATCCTTGCCGCTGGACCTTTAGGCAATATCATGATAGACGGAGAGAAGATTCAAGTTGTCAATGATTTCATCTTACTTGTATCCACAGTCAACATCTTTGCTACCAGCAGTCAGGAGATTCAGTATTTAGGAACACATTTATACTCTACAGACATTAGCTAAAATGTCCGTTGAATACAAATATAATAATTTAGAGCTATCAAACAGGATTTTAATTTTATAGTGGAAAAATGGAAACATCAGCTCCTGTTGTCTGGATCTTAGCTGAACTCTACTCTTAAACACGAGAATGAACTGTCTGAAAGGAATATGTGATTATGCGTTGTATGTATGATGACAATCTGGAATAACAGGTATATTGCAAAGGGAATTTGGGGAGCAGAAAAAGAGAAGAAGATAGGACGAATGAATGAAAACCCAACCTTTCTGGAAACTTTCATTAAAATTACATTTACGTGTGTGTGTGTGTGTGTGTGTGTGTCTATAGACTGGGTGGTCACACGCCATGGTAGGCTGGGGTGATTTCGTCTTGCTGAGCTCTCCTTCCCTGTCACTGCTTTTCTCCCCTGTGAATTCCTGGTGCCATCATGGTTCAGTGTGGAAAAGTCAAGCCTGTTCATTAGTCACTCTCTGCCACACATTCTGGTGTCAATTGCATCCACTCTTCTTCTGGAATTAGCACCATGATTTCAGCTGATTTGTTATTTCTGCTCATTTGGTTAAATTCAGCAAAACACAAAGTGTTTTGAACACTAATGTCCTCTATGCTAATTAAAATAAATTAACACTTATCTACGCTAAGTCTTCCTTAATAAGTTTTCTGACCCAGAAGAAAGCACTTAACCTCAGTCTGCTCTTCAGATTCCTTGTCTATAAAATAAAGGGATCAAGCTAGATATGGGGGGCGGCGGAAGTCACGATTAGAGAGGTTTTGATTTTTTTCCCTTTATTCCTCCCTCCAGTAACTCACAAGAAATAGATTAAAATAAAGCTTCTCCTTAACAAATCTTTTTCATTTCGGAAGTCCTTGATTTCTCAATTTTATAATGAAATGCAAGCTTTTTTTTATATGGAGCATCTTAAACCTTTTCAAATGGTTTGAAATTTGCTATTATAAATGTTAAAATGAAAAGAAAATACAAGTTATGTTGTTGTTATCGTTAGATGTTGTGGAGTCAGCTCCCCCACACAGTGACCCCATGTATCCCATAGAGAAACCCTCATAATCTACTGCGCATTGAGCCTGCTCTTGAAAGCCGCTCTGTCAGTCCACCTCCTTGAGGGTCTTCCTCTTTTCACCTGACTCTTTCCTTCTTCAAGGCTGGTACTTTCCCCAGCTGACGCACGCCCAAAGTACGTGAAACAGTCTCACCAACTTAACTTCTAAGCAACATCCTGGTTGTGTTTCTTCCAAGACAGATTTATTTGTTATTTTGGTAGCTGTGATATAGTCAGTATTCTGTGCCAGCACCTCAATCCAAAGGCGTCTCCTTGATCTTCCTTACTCATTGTCCAACATTCACATGTATTTGAGGCAATTGAAAATACCTTAGCTTGCGTGGGTCAGGTCTACCTTAGATTTAAAGCACAAAATTTTGGGGGAGCTCTGGTGGCCTAGTGGCAAGAAGCTGCAACTACGATCCCAGAGGCTCACAGTTTGAATCCACCAGATGCTCTGCCGGGGAAGGAGGGACAATCTCCTCCTGTCAGATCTGATTTGACGGTATACTCACACAAAAATAATAAAATTTTTT
>NW_006399849.1:12871104-12871545 GCF_000299155.1 Elephantulus edwardii | reverse complement strand
GATTTCAAAGAGATGCATGGACATATAATTATTAATAAAAATGAGAAAGCTGTTTTTCATAAAACATAAATTGTACAAGACTTCAAAAGGAAAGAAGTAGAGTGCTGGGTATCTTCACCAACAACCAGAGCAAAAGGGGAGGAAATAGATGCCTTTTACCAACTGTTGCAATTGGAAATCAATCAAACATGCAGCTAAGATACATTAGTAATAATGGGTAACTGGAATGCAGAAGTTGGGAGCAAGGAAGAAGGATCAAGAAACATGGACTTGATGAGAGAAATAAGGTTGGAGACCGAATGATAGGATTCTATATAATTAATGATTTCTTCATTGTAAACACCTTTTATAAGAAGCACAAACAGTGACAATACTCATGGACCTCACCTGATGGCTTACACAGGAATCAGACATGTTACACATGTGGGAAAAATCTCTGGA
>NW_006399849.1:12854144-12870234 GCF_000299155.1 Elephantulus edwardii | reverse complement strand
CACACACATATATATGTTGTTATGTGCTATCAAATTGGAACTAACTCATAGTTATAGCTGACTCTCAAGCAGGTTTTTAGAGGCAGTAAATCCCAAGGTAGGTGATTGACCATCTTTCTCCAACAGAGCAGTTGATGGATTAGAACCAAGTGACTTTAGGATTGCAGTGGATAGGCCACCAGAGTGTATATATATATATTCCCTATACTTGTGACAATAGAAGGAGAGTTGATGCTTTTAAGCTGTGGTGTTGGAGAAGAGTATTGAATATGCTATGGACTGCTAAGAGAACGAACAGGTATGTCCTAAAGAGGGTTAAACGAGGCTGCTCCTTGGAGGCAAGGATTCTGAAGCTTCATCTGACATATTTTGGACATGTTGCAGGGAGAGAACAGTCCCTGGAAAGGGTTGTAATTCTTGGGAGGGTAGAGGGACAGAGCAGGAGAGGAAGACACTCTATAAGATGGGTTGATTCAGTGACTGGGGTAATTGGGGTAGATGTGTTGGAGGCAGTGAGATTGGCATGGGATAGAGCAGTTTAGAGCTTTTGTATGAGTCACAGGCGACTTGACAGCACATAACAACAACAAACATACCTGTCACACACACACACACACACACACACACACACACACACACACACTGTTGCAGTTGTGTACTGTAGAGTCAGAACTGACCCATACCTGAGCCTCCAGCAGGTTTTCAGAGGCAGTTAATCATATGGGATAAGATTGCCTATCCTTCTCCTGAGGAACAGCTGATGGCCTTGAACCATGTGCCTTAGGGATCGCAGCACAGCTTCTTGCCACTAGGCCACGATAGATATACTGTCGAGTCAGAACCGACCCACAGCTGACCCTCCAGTGGGTTTTCAGAGGCAGTTAATTGCCCACTAGGAGAGGGCCCACCCTTCTCTCATGGAGCAGCTGGTGGCCTTGAGCCGCATACTTTTGGGATTGCAGCTAGTGCCACCAGAGATGAAGATGGAGATGGATATTATATATATATATAAAATCTCACAGGTATATATTTCACAGATCTATATCTCACAGATATATAGATCTATATCTCACAGATATATAGATATATATATATCTCATAGATATAGAGGTTATGTATATGTGTACAACTTTTCTGCCTTATTTCCAGCTTTTATCATCTGTTAGGTTATATGTACATTTGAGTTGGAACTGATCCACAGTGGACTCTCCAGAGTGTTTTCAGAGGCAAGAAATCATATGGAGGGAGATTGCTCATCTTACTCTGGTAGAGCAGCTGGTGGATTCCAACTGAGTGCCTTTGGATTGGCAGTGCAACTATGTACCACTAAGCCATCAGAGCTCCCTAGCTTTTATATCTGGAGAACATGAGTCATACTTAAAATCTGAATTAGTACGATAAATTATATTGCAATAGGATCCTTTGCACTTTCTTATCTTATCAGACTCTAGTGTAGTTTTTCTTTTTTAACCATTAGTTGATTCCAATTCTTTGATTATTGCCCTACCTTCTACCTGCTGACTCCCTCAAAAGAATGCTTCCCAACTGAGTTTTCTAAAAGCCGCCCCACTAACTTGCCTTCTCTCCTGTTGTAACTCACTTCCATCTGAGTTGAGTGCCTCCCTTTTGTTCCTTACAGCTCCAAATCGCCTGGATCTATGGGGAATCCTGGGACCAGCTAAGGCAAATGGAACAAGACCAGTGCACTTGCTATGGAAGGTGACCTCCCTCTGGGCTTTAATTAGTTCATTTGTCTAGTTATAAAAAAAAAACAAACCCAAAATAACAACCACCACCTTTGGTCTATACACTTTTTTTTTTGTCTATACACTTTTAAAAGCTTGGGCTTTCACCTCTTCATTTTTCCTTTCTTTCCATACCTTATAATACCCAACTATTATCTAGGCTGCCCAAACTACAATAGCTACACAAGGCTTGCATTGCAGATCCTGAGTGACTTCTTTCTTTAACCTGAGACATTAGCAGTTGGGGAAAGACGGATGACAAGTGCAGGAGAGAACATCAGCCTTCTGGAGAAAACCTAGGTGTGCTCTGCTGTAAGGGCATATGACATTCTGTAACCCTGACCCTAAACCTGAGAATAGCACTGACTAGAGCTCAACTCATTATTGTGTCTGTGTATGAGCACAAGCACACCAGCACATCCAGAAGAAGATCCCAGTGGTTCTGTCTAAAGTGGAAACCTGGCAATAGGCAACAAAGGAGATAATGATTGGGTCACACAGAGAAGAAAAGAGAAGAGAGGAGAGGGGAGGAGAGGAGAGAAGAGGAGAGGAGAAGATGAGACATAAGGAAATGATATCTAAAAAAAGGAAGAGAGAGTAATATCAAATGAGTCATGAAATGAGGAAGCAGGAGCACACAGTCACTGAACCAAAAAGACTTGGCTGACACAGAAGAATTTCATGAAACAATATATGATCAAGAGGCAATGGTGATGAAGGAGGAAGTTCAAGCTATTCTGAAAGAATCAGAGGAGGGAAAGGCCCCAAGTAATTGATGGCATACGTATTTCAACAAATTGATGCTACCCTAAATGTGCTCACCAGGTATGTCAAGAGATCCGGAGGACAGCTACCTGGCCAACTGACTAAAAGAGATTCATATTTATTCCCATTCAAAAATAAAGGTGACCTCACAGAGTGTGGAAATTATTGAACAATATCACTAACATAAAACACAAGCAAAAACCTGCTAAAGATTATAAAAAAAAATGACCAGTACTTTAACAGAAAACTACTAGAAATACAAGCCTGATTTAGAAGATATTCTGGCAATATAGGGATATTATAATCAACGTTAGATGAATCTTGGCTAAAAGTAGAGAGTAACAGAGGAATGTCTATTCTTTCTTTATTATGTAAAGGCATTTGACTGTGTGGATCACAACAAATTGTGGCTAATCTTGAGGAAAATGAGAATCCCAGAACCCTTAATTGTGCTCATGCAAAACCTATACTTGGACCAGGAAACAGTTGTCTGAACAGGACAAGGAAACACTTAGTGATTCAAAAATCAGCAAAGGAGTATGTCAGGGATGCATTTTGTCTCCATACATTTTCAATCTATATGTGGAACAGATCATTTCGGAGGCTGGACTTTATGGGGAACAATGTGGCATTAGATTTGAAGGAAGACTCATCAGCAACCTACATTATGAAGATGACACAACCTTGCTTGCTGAAAGTGAAGAGGACCTGAAACACTTGCTGCAGAAGATCAAGGACTGTAGTCTTCAATATGAATTGAAGCTCAGCATCAAGAAGACAAAGATTCTCACTACAGGGCCAGTTGGCAGCACCATGATAGATGAAGAAGAGATTGAAGTTGTTAACAGCTTCAGCTTGATTGGTTTCCCAACCAACATTCTTGTTACCAGCAGTAAGAAAATCAAAAGACAAATTGCATTATGCAAATCTGATGTCAAGTACTAAAGAGCAAGGATGTCAGTCTAGGTACTTAGGTGCTCCTGATCCAGACCATGGTCTTTGCAATTGCTTGCTATGAATCAGAGAGCTGGACAATGACCAAGGATGATAGAAGAAGAATCAATGCCTTTGAGTTGTGGAGCTGGAGAAGAGTAGTGAACATACCATGGACCACCAAGAGAACAAACAGGTCTATCCTAGATAGGATTAAACCAAGCTGCTCCTTGGAGGCAAGGATTCTGGGGCTTCGTCTGACATACTTTGGACATGTTACCAGGAGGGACAGGTTCTTGGAGAATAATATCATGCTTGGAAGTGTGTAGGAACAGTGTAAGAAAGGAAGACCCTGGATGAAATGAATTGACACAGTAACTGGGGTAACGGGGTAGGTCTGTCAGAGAGACTGGCTAGGATAGGACAGGGTTCAGAGTTACTGTACACAGGGTCATTATGATCACAAAACAACAACAATAACTATAAAATTTTTCAGGAAACATTATCTCCTACTTGCTGTAATGTCTAGGCAAGTTTTAAATCCATCTGTAAATGAAGGAATAGCCTCACCTTGTCAAATTGCATTCTAGTCTTAATAACTTCAGGACTAGAGCATGCCTCTGTCTGCCTTTGCTCATCAACTTCTGTGTGTGTCTCCAGAGCCATGGACACCTATAGGTTGCAGACAGTGAGAAGAAGCACATACCAAGTGTGTTGGGAAATCATTGAGAGTTAGTGTAAGGTGTTACAGATTCTTTCTCACTTAACACAGGGGGAACGGAGGACTCTGTCAACACATTGTCCTATGAAAGATGAGTAGTAATGCCACATGCTCACACATGATCTTAGCCACACAGTGGCACGTAAGGATTGAGTAGCCAAACTGTGAAGTAGGAAAGATGCACTTAAGTACTCTTCTTCTCTCCCTTACCTTGGAACTGATCTTTCTTTTGCCTCAACATGAAAGTGCTCTAAAATATGTTGTTGTTGCTGTTGTTGTTAAGTGTTGTTGGGTTGGTTCTGACTCAAGTGACCCCAGGCAGAACAGAATAAAAAGCCCAGTTCTGCATGGTCCTCACTAATCAATGCTCTGCTTGAGCCCATTATTGCATTCATTGTATTAATCCGTCTCCTTGAGAGTCTTTCTCTTTTTTAGCTGACCCTCTACTTTGCGAAGCATGATATCCTTTTCCTGTGCTTCCCCTCCCCATGAGAACATGCCCAAAGTATGCGAGATGTGTTCCCCATCCTTGCTTCTACGTGTTCTGGCTGCATTTCTCACAAGACAGATTTGTCTGTTCTTTTGGCAGTCCATGGTATGTTCCATTTTCTCCATCAGCACCACAATTCAAAGGCATCCGTTTGTCTTCTGTTTTCCTTATTAACTGTCCAGCTTTCGTGTGCACATGATGCAACAGAGAGAGAAGCACAGCCAGAAGAAAGGGAGGTAACGTGCTTTGCTTGGATGTGTCCTTAAGAACTGAAGGTACTTTTAAAACGCATGAGCCAAAGTATTCTAAATTAGATCATGATGATGGATGCACAACCCTGGATTAAAATCCACTGACTTATATACTTGAAAAAATTGAATGATAAGTTATAGGAATTTTTATCTCTTTGAAAGTATTGGAGTAGGGATAGCAGGGAGTCCAGAAGGGAAAGAATGAGAAATGGATAATAGGTTATCTTGAGAAATCAAATTATGAGCTGACCTAGGGTAGCTTCTCCCTTTCTGCCAAGTGCACCATAGTCATATGTATCTCTTTAATGGCCACCGTAAAAAAGCACAATTAGGAAACATCTTCCTCATTACAGAAAACCCTACGAGGCAGTACAATGCTCAAATAGATAGCGTCTCGGGTTCAGGAAGCAGGAACACTGTTTTGAAAGTAGTCTCCAGTTCTGTCCAATATCATTTGAAGCCATGGATCTGTGAATGAAATCCCCTTGCTGGGAGAGCAATGGATTAAGTGACTTCTTGAGTTCTCTCTAGTTGGTGATTCAGCACCATCTTTGAAAGTCATCTAGAACAGAGAACGAACAACTGGGAAATTATGTCATTCCAGGAAAACACTCCACTGGTAAAAAAATCTATCAGTTTAATGATCTGAAAACTCACTTTCCAGGCTGAAAAACAAGAATTTCTCTTGATCCCCCTGGGGTGACCTCCTCTGTCTTCTTATTAAGGGTGTGGGAGCAACAACACCCTGAATGTGATAGTCCTTTTACTTGGCTGCTTGAGGGGCTTGTTCCAGGGCTGAGACAATGGCTTTTCTGCTTCTCGTGTGAGTCCTGAGCTTCAGCAAGGCTCCTGCATAGAGCAAGTGTGCAGAGATGAGAACTGAGGCACAAACGGAGACTTGTACACCAGTGTTCAGAGCAGTGTTATTCACCATTGCAAAAACATGGAAACAGCCCAAATGTCCAACCACAAATGAATGGACTGAGAAATTAAGGCACAGTCACACAATGGAATAATACTACCCAACATGCAGGCACAATGATTTTGAAAATTACTGCCTAACTTGGGAGGGACTGGAGAGCATTCTGCTGAGTGAACTAACTCAGTCCCACATGGACAAATACTGTATAAGACCATTATTGTAGAATGTGTGAAAGAATCCAAGGGGAGGAGGGTGGGAACAGATGGGTGAGGATGAGTGCAGACAGGGGTGGGGTGTGGAGTGTGGGGTGGGGGGGGGGAGTGGAGGGTGTGGGGTGGGGGGCTGGGAGTGTGTGTGTGATTAATCATAGGGTTGCACAATTTTATGGGTGGAGGGAGGGATGGATAAAGGAAATGGGAAAGACCCGGTATAAAAAACAATGTATATGAACTTTGTAAGTAAACCAGTATAAAAAAATTATTTTTTTTTAAAAAAAGCATGAAGAGGAAAGAAAAAACTGAGATACTCTCCAAGTTGTTTGCATTATTTATAGGTAGGAGCTGACCCAGAACCAAACCAAAGCTGGGATTGATTGAGGCAGAATGTCTCAGTTTTTGTTTGCACCCCTCCCTCTCTGCTCATGTGGGATTCTGAGAGAAGCAGAGCCAGAAGGAAATGGGGTGGTTTGGCCCCGTTTCACTTGGAATTTCCCTAGTTTGGCCTCATAGAATTAGGTTTCTAGGAGAGTTGATAGCAATGTGTCATTTACTAAATCCCCTCCACTACCCTTTGAGAGATTTAATACTGCAGTACAGAGGATATGCTATTATTCATCCTCAATTGCCATCTAATTCTTAGCAGTTGATATCACTCATCACAATGTCTTTCTTGATGTTTTTATTCTTTGACTGTTGGCAATAAACATTGTTTCTTTTGCCTTCAGGAGGCAAAAGGAGCCCCAGTTTGGGGAAAACCAGTTGGCTACAACATATGGTACTTTCCAGAAAACAACACGAATCTCACAGAGACAAGGAATACAACTCATCAGCAACTTACACTTCATCTGGGGAACAAGGTGTACTGGGTGTCAGTGATTTCTTATAATTCTATGGGGAAGTCTCCAAAGTCTACCTTGAGGATTCCTGCTAGTCATGAAACGTGTGAGTAGAGCACCAACTTCCCAGAAACTGGCCCCATCCAATTGGTGAAGATGCAGGCCCTTTCTCCTTAAGTGTATCTGTTTCTCCTGGGTTGAAA
Source organism: Elephantulus edwardii (assembly GCF_000299155.1). Lineage (NCBI taxonomy): Eukaryota > Metazoa > Chordata > Mammalia > Macroscelidea > Macroscelididae > Elephantulus > Elephantulus edwardii. The sequence continues at coordinate 12,863,150 of NW_006399849.1, read as the reverse complement.
TAGAAATGTGATGGTATGTTTCTCTCAGTATTTTAGGTGAGATGGTGTGAGTAGTGGGAAGGGGGATAGAATTAATTTGAACAGAATTTCTAAGTCTGGTGTTAGTAATTAGTGAGCTCTATGGAATAAAGTTCTTTTAGACAAAGCCTATATTAGCAGTCAGAGACTTCAGAAATCATGAAACAAAATGCCAGAAGCTTGTTGTTGTTGTGTGCTGTCGAGCTGACCACTACTCATAACTACCTTATGCACAATAGCTGTGAACCATGCTCTATCTTAGGCCAAACTCACAGATCTACTCTCATTACCCTAGTTACTATGTCAATTCAAGTCATCTTCCTCTCCTGGGCTATCCCTCCACCCTTCAAAACCTGATGTTCTTCCCCAAGGGTTGTTCCTACCTGGTAACATGCCCAAAATATGTGAGATGGAATCTCAAAATCCTTGCCTCCAAGGGAAAGCTTTGCTTCATCCTCTCCAGTACAGACTTGTTTGTTCTCTTGGTGCTCCATGGTATGTTCAATATTCTTCTTCAGCATCACAACTCAAAGGCATGAATTATTCTTCTGTCTTCTTTGGTCATTGTCCAGTTCTTTCATGCATAAGAGGTAATGACAAAGATCATGGCCTGGATCAGGAACACCTTAGTCTCTAGATGGACATCCTTGCTCTGCAGCACTCTGAAGAGCTCCCTGACAGCAGATTTTCCTAATGCAATTCATCTTTTTATTCCCTTACTGCTGCTACAAGGAATGTTGATTGTGGAACAGATCAAGTCGAAATTGTTAATTAACATTCTGACATTTTATCTTTCCCAGCATGCTGCCTTTTCCTAAGGACTAGCTCCTCCCAGCAACAGCCCCTTCCTCACAACATGTCTAAAGTATGTGGGACAATGTTTCACCATTCTTGCCTTTGAGGAGTAAATTTGTTGCATTTTCTTAAGACAGATTTTTTTGTTATTTTTGGCAACACATAAGCTATTCAGTACTGTTTTCCAACACCGCAATTCAGAGGCATCAGTTTTCATTGTCCAGCCTCATTGTCCAACTTTCAGATGCATTGGAAGCAATTGAAAAGACTATAGCTTAGATCAGATACACTTTAGTCTTTAAACTGACATGTTTGCTCTTAAGAACTATGGAGAAGTCCTGGACAGCATCTTTTGATTTCTTAACTGCATGAGTATTAATTGTGGATCCCAGTAAAATGAAATCATTGACAACGTCAATTTTTATGTATCTATCAAAATCTTGTCCAAAATGTTGTCCAGTGTTGATCATTTTTCTTTTCTTGATGTTGAGATATAATCTATGTTGACAGGTTCAGTCTTTAAACTTCTGCAGGAAATGCTTCAAGTCTTCACTTTCTGAAAGGTGTCACCTGTTTATTGCAGGTTGTTGATGAGTTTTCTGCCAGTTTCTTGAATTGTTTGCTCACCTTATAGGTTGGTAGTATTTACTGGAGGTCTTATTTAGACTGTCATGGACTTGTTTTCACTGCTTATAGACAATTGATGCTCTTTTCCACAACTTTGTTATCCACAACTTTGTTCTGATTGATGACACTGAATATCTCCATTGTCTCTTTTCACAGGTGTATTTGATTTCATTCCTATGTATTCCATGGTGAGGTCTCCTTATTTAGTTGCTGTTTATTAATATATTTTCAATCAGTAAGTTGTTGATACTGCAAAATTCTATACTGTGATCTCATTTCTCATTTGTTATATCAGCAAGACCATATTTTTCAAGAATCCATCTTTTGTCTTTTTGTCTAACATTTACATTTCAATTATTAGTTATTATTAATGCATCTTGATTGCATGTTTGGTCAACCTAAGACCACAGAAGTTGGTAGGAAGCCTCCGTTTCTTCATCTTTGACTTTTTGGTTGTTGAATACATTTGGATAATAGTTATATTTACAGGAATTCCTTGTATGGTTATGGATATTATCCTGTCACTGACAACATTGAACTTCAGGATACATACTGAAATGTTATTTTTGATGCCACTCTTCTTCATTTCTAGAGTAGTAGGACATACAACAGCAAACAACTCATTGTGGTCATGTTGGAACTGACTCACAGCTGACACTCCAGTGGGTTTTCAGAGGCTATAAATCCTATGGAAAAGCTTGCCTATCTTTCTCTTGAGAAGCAGCTGATGAATTTGTTCCACCTGCCTTCAGACTAACCCCTAGACCACCCCATGATTTTTAAATTAAAAAATGGCCAAGGTTTTAGCTGCCTACTGTCTAGGAATTCAATCTGTGTGCTTCCCATTTCATAAGACAACTTCCATCGGCTGAGTTTTTCTCCATTCACATCATAATGTAGACTTTCCTTGAAGAAGAACACCCTTAACTTAGTCATCTTTTGAGTGCTTTCTAACCTGAGAGGTCCATCTTCTGGCACTGTATCGGATATTGCTCTTCTGCCATTCATACATTTTCCACTGGCCAGTTATTACAGCAGTGGATGAGAAGTCCTGCTTTCTAGTCAACTCATCTTAGTCTGGAAGCTCCTCTGAAATCCAAAAGCCATGATTAACCATGCTTGTATTTGAAATCATAACACACAGTATGACAAACTGACAGATGGCTTGATATTTTCACTTTTGACTAAGTTGCTTGTAACATTTTACTGTTTCCAGATAAATTCGTACTTTACATTCCATTTTGGAATAACATACTTTTCTTATTACTTAAAGAATTCTAAGCAACAGATTTCCTCTACCCTTCTCAGAGTTATTTTTACTTCTCTAGATTTTTCTCAACTATTTATAATTAGGGAACTCTGGTGGCTTAGTGTATAAAGAGTTACGCTGTCCACTCAAAGGCAGGCCGTTTGAGTTCACGAGCTACTCCTCAGGAGAAAGATGAGGCAGGCAATTTACAGCCTCTGATAACCCACTGGAGGGACAGCCTTGAGTTGATTCCTACTTGAAGGCAAATAACCACAACATTTTATCATTTGTCTTATCTTCATAGGATGCATATTTCATGAGGATATGGATTTTAATCTGTTTCTTTAATTTCCACTGCCTAGAATAGTAGGCACAGAGCTAGTGCTTAGCAACTATTTGTTGTAATAAACCAACATTTGGTAGGGAAGGTAGTCTCAAGTCAGCTACCTCAGTTTACAATAGGAGCTCTGGTAGCACAGTAGTTAAGCACTAGATCGCTAGTCAAAAGGTCACGGGTTCATGCCTATCAGCCACTCAATTTGGCAAAATGTGGCCGTCTCCTTCCATAAGCATATACAGCCTCGCGACTCTATACATTTGTTCTTTTCTGTCCTGGAAGGTCACTGTAGGTCAGAATAGACTGAATGCCAATGGGTCTGGCTCTTGTTTCTCTGTTTGCTTACTTAATTCTGTTTCAGGCTTTATATTATCACCTTCTTTCTTTCTCTGTTTCTTAATCCATTTTTACTTTCCCTTACTTTAGAATTACTCAGCATGGGTGGGTCATTAGCTTACCTTGATATTGTTTTAAAAACGAGTTGTCCTTGAGTTGATTCCAACTCATAGAGACTCCATGTGTGTCATAATAGAGCTCTGCAACACAGTGTTTTCAGTGGCTGAGATTTTGAAAGTAGTTTGCCAGGCATTCTTCTGTAGTGTCTTTGGGTGGATTCAAACCTCCAGCCTTTTGATTATCAGGAAGTCCACTAACCATTTGCATCATTCAGGGATGCCTGTATTATTTTAGTTAACATTTAATATTATCCCTCACAGGTTGCGAACAAATGAACTTGATATTGAGATGCACGTTCTGTCTTAATAAATGTGCTGTTTATTTGTAACCTGAGCTGCCTGGCATGCCCCCCAAATGGGAGACAGTATAGGGTGGGGGATAAAAGCATGGATTCCACAGTTCTGGCTTCAAATTTTTGCTCTTCCAATAGATAGCATGTAACCTTGAGCAAGTTATCAAATTTCTCTATGCCTTAGCTACTTGTAAAGTGGAGACATTACACAGTAGTACCTACCTATCTGGGAGCTGTGGTGAGCATTAAATAGGATTGTGCATGGGAAATGTTTTCTCTAGTACTAATTATCATTTACTTGGTTAAAAAATTTGATTAATTAAATTTCTATTAGAGATGGAATAACAATTTTAAAGACTACTTTAAAATCTACTTAATACTGAATTAATATTTTTTTCCAAAATATAAAAGTATTTGCTTTGTGCCAGATATATCAGTGTGATTATGAGGCTGGCAACCTATGCATAGTTAAAATTAGGCCTGACATTTGCTTTTGTAAATAAAGTTTTATTGAAACAGAATCTTTTTTATCTGTTTATGTACTGTCAATGGCGCCTTTCTCAGAACAGTGGGAGAGTTAAATAGTTGTAACAGACATAATCATCTGGTCTGCAAAACCTAAATCATTTATGTTTGTTCCTTAACAGAAAAATGTTGTTATGTTTCATTGAATATCCTCTTGCTCACAGCTGGCTCTCCGGTCAGTTTTTAGAGGCTATAAATCACGTAAGAGGAATTTGCCCATCTTTCTCCTTTGGAACAGCTGCTGGAAGTTGAGCTGCCTGTTTTTACATTGGCAGCGTGTAGCCTTATTCTCTGTCACCAGAGCTCCTTTGTTTGTAGACATGCAAAAAAGGGATATTCTGCAGACTTTTGTTTACTAAAATAGTCAGTGGAAAAGAAGCCTAATGATGGTTTTAATTGCCACATAATCAGTATTAGTATATGCTAAGATAAGGAACTCTGATGGCTTGTGTGTGCAATCTAGTTGGAACTGACTCACAGTACATTTTTAGAGACGGTAAATCACACGGGAAGAGACTGTCCATTCTTTTCCTGTGGAGCAGTTGGTAATTTGAACCTTGCACCGTTGAGATTGCAGCACACCTCCTTACTATCAGAGCTCCCTGAGATCTGATTCAGTCAGGAAAGCTGACAAAGTTGGGCCACCCCCAGCATGTAAAAATTGTTATGTGTAGAGTTCCCCAGCGGTCCCGTGTATCTGTCTCTTGCTTCAACAGTGTTTGGATGGAACAGACCCTGCGACTTAACCCCTTCCAGCCTCAGACTAGCCTCCAACTTCACCTCCAGGCGTAACCTCGGGACCATATCAACCATCTCCTATATTTGGGATCAGCTAACACCTTTTTTTATTAGCCCCCAAACCTCGACCAACTATGAACTCTCAGATCCGTCAAAATTATTCCGCCGAAGCAGAAGCTGGCATCAACCGTCTGGTCAACCTGCACGTGCGGGCCTCTCTCTGGGTTTTTATTTTGACTGCGATGATGTGGCCTTGGAAGGCGTGGGACACTTCTTCCATGAGTTGGCGAATGAGAAGCACCCAGAGGCTCTTGAAGCTGCAAAACCAGCGTGGCGGGCAAGTCCTCTTCCAAGATATCCAGAAGTCATCCCAGGATGAGTGGGGTCAAACCCTGGACGCCATGCAAGCAGCACTGGCCTTGGAGAAGAACCTAAACCAGGCCCTTCTGGATCTGCACACCGTGGGTTCTGCCCACACTGACCCCCATCTCTGTGACTTTCTGGAGAACCACTTCTTGGACGAGGAAATAAAACTACTGAAGAAAATAGGTGACCATTTGACCAACATTAGAAGACTGGGTGGCCCCCAGGCTGGGCTGGGCGAGTATCTCTTTGAGCATCTCATCCTGAAGCACGACTAGGGGTCTGTGGGGACTTGCAGGGGGAAACCTCTGTGTCCCACTGCCAACAGCTGCAAGCTTCTCTATCCCACCCTGTTGTAGAATCTTATCCACCCAGAAGCCCTTCGCCCAAGCCTTGGACCAAATGAAACAATAAAGCTTTTTGCAACAGCTAAAAAAAAGAAAAGAAAAATTGTATGTGTAGACAGACTAGTCACATCTGGGTAGCCAAATAAATGTCTTCAGTGCACTTCTTAAATGTGGGTAAGTCCTCCTGTTAGGTGGTTGTTGTTAGGTGCCGTTGAGTTGTCTACAACTCAGAGGCTCTGAACCTTGTCCTAGCCTGTGTCGTTCTTTGGTGCACTTCTCTGACCAGCAGGAATGTGCTTGACGATGGAATGAACTGCTCCAGACTTTCCTTAGTCAAGAGGTAAGGAGAGAGAAAAACATGGTTGCGTGTCCTTGCAGCCTGTGGCCATGGCTTTAATTAGAGAAGCTTTATAAGCAGAAAAACATTGATTAGAATCTCAAGATTAGCTAATCCTTCTTGTTTGCAAAATCATAGTCATAAAATAATTTTGAGAAAACAAGAAAATGTTTTCTTTGAGATATACCACATGCACATACTTTTAGGGCATACTATTTTAACTCTAGCAAGCATGCTGACGTTTCACTTTGAGGAGACTTGCTGACATGCTGACATTTACTTAGTAATCTACATATTTGTTCTTTTAAACAAGTCAATATTTACTTAGGAATGTTTTCCTTGTGCTTTCACAATGTACATTTAATAGAGTTTTCTCTTTAACAGAGTTTTCTCTGTTAAAGGTAATAATAGTCTTTAGCTCCAAGCCAGCCCTGATTTAGTTGACTTAACCTTTACAATCTTTATCATCTCTGATAGACTCGAGCCCGTGGTTCCAGTTACTGTTTTAATCTATATCGTTGAGATCTTTCGCTTTTTTTCCTACCCTCCAACTTTTTCAACATGATGTCATTTTCCAAGAACTGGCTTTTCCTAATAACATAATCCAAGTTTGTGACAAGAAATTTTACAATTTTCTAATTTTCGCCTCTAAGAAGCACTTTCTCCAAGATATCTTGTTTGTCCTCCTGACAGCTCGTGGAATAATCAACACTCTCTTCCACCACCACAACTCAAAGGCATCGTTGTTCTGTCATCCTTATTCAATGTCAAACTTTCAGATGCACAGAAAGTAATTGAAAAGACATAAATATCTTGGATCAGACACACCTTAGTCTTAAGCTTACTCCTTGTTTTAACACTTGGGCGAAATCATTGATGGCACATTTCTCTAATGAAATAATGTCTTTTGATTTCTTAGCTACTGGAATTAAGGGTGTTATTGAAAGGTGCTAGAGCCAAATGTCTCTGTGTTGTCCATGAGGAGCACTAGATAGTCCCATGAGGCAAGCAGAATGACCATGGCCGACAAAATGAGTGAGTATAGCACTTAGCAAGCAAAGAGTTTGTTAAAGCAAAGCATATCCTGTTAGCGCTCCAGAAGGTTTGCAGACCTGGTTCGTAAACACAAAAAGAACATGTGGTACATGCAGAAAAATAGTAAGAGACAGGAGGAGGAGAAAGATTGTCTGGAAGAGACAAGTCCTCCTTATGAAATGAGAAAAGGACCCTCTTCCGTTCTCAGCCACAATGACACAGGCTCGCCATTCCCTGGTCTTTCCTGAGTCTCTTGAGACCAGCCACTTCCGTGACTCACTTGGAGTCTTGAAATACTGACCACTTTGGTGCAACTTCAATGATTCCCAGTGCATGGGTAGGTTAACAAAAATGCATTTGTTCTGCAAGCTGGTGCCATTGTCCCCTATCCTGCATTTTCCTTGGACCTTGGTCACCCACCATACTCCCTTATGTTGACCAGGAAATGTCATCTTCTCTTACTCCTGCCCTTAACATTGACTATGGATCTATGAGTGATGAAATTGTTGTCAACTTCAGTAATTTCTCAGTCTGTCATGTTGTTGCCTATTGGCCCAGTGGTGAGGATTTTGGTTTGGTTCAGATGTAATCCTGTTAAGCAAAAATATTAAAGAGCAGGGACCCATGCTTTTCTAGGTAAACAAAGACAGAAGTTTACTAGATAAAATGTATTTTTAATTGCTTCCCTGACTGTCATAAGAGCTTGAGTGATAGTCTTGGTGCAAATAAAAAGAAACTGCTGCTGTTCAAACCCTCTTTCTCTTTTCTCAAGAAAGAGTCTCAGCCTTCCATATTTCCTACTGTCCAGGGAGGTATTATATATGCAGTAATTGCTCAAATTTTCTTGTTGAGTGATGGAAGGATTCAGCAAACAGCTAACATTTGGTAGAATGATAAGCTGGAAACTTCTCCCTCAGCGCTCTTAATGTTGCCCCACCCTTAAAGGCTGACTCAGGGCTTAATCGAACCTTTTCCATATTCCTGTAGACCAGAGCCTGGACATGTTTTCTCAGTACCTGGAGTGCTTTTTGCTCCTTTAATTGGATTTCGCTTATTACTCAGAGTTCTGATACTGGTAAAAAGGGGTGTGGAGTTAGGAACTTACACCTTTTCCCATCTACAGACAGGACTTGTATGCTAATGTTTGACTAAGGAAAATGCCTCTAGGGGAAACCAGGAAAAAAAAAAGTATTTGGGATGTGATCAGGGGAAGAGAAGATGCTGAGCCAAAAGTGTGATTAGAAAACAAAGTCCTGGAGAGTGGTTTCACCCTGAGCTTGCCGGAAGCTCTGGAGTGTAAATTTTATCCCACAGGTATGCTGACCAACAAAATGACAAATAAAACAAACACACAAAAAAATAGTAAGAAGGACTCTGACAGAACCTTCTTGTTATTAAGTGCCTTCTTCTCAACTGTGACAATCAGTGACACTGTGAAGAATAGATCTGAGCTCTCTCCTAGCCTGTGCCATCCTCACCATCTCTGATAAACTCAAGCACATTGTTAATAGTCACTGAGCCAATTACTGGAAGTCTTCCTCTGTCCCTGACTTTCAACCCTTTCAAGGCTTTTCCCAAGTCCTAGCTCCTCGAGGATGTCATTCCTGAAGAGAGTAAAAGGTCACTACAAAGACAGTGGGGAAAGGAAAAACAAAAAATGGATGTCAGAAGAGATCCTGAAAATTGCACTGGAAGGGAGCTCTGGTTGCCTAGTGGCAAGAAGTTGTGCTACAATCTGGAAGGCATACGGTTCGAATCCACCAGGTTCTCTGCTGGATAAGATGGATCAATCTCTTCCTGTGCCAGCTGGATCCTATTTGATGGTGCACAACAAGGAAAAGAAAAGAAAGAGAAGAGGAGAGGAGAGGAGAGGAGAGGAGAGGAGAG
>NW_006399849.1:12843226-12854044 GCF_000299155.1 Elephantulus edwardii | reverse complement strand
AGAGAAGAGAAGAGAAGAGAAGAGAAGAGAAAGAGAAAAGGAATCGGTACACAACAAGAAAAAAAAATATCTGACAGCAGATTTTTCCCAATGTAACACATCTGAACTCTAGACTGTGGAAACCAAAAGTGTTGACTGTGGAAATGAGCAAGATGAAATCTAACCCTAACCCCCGATTTTTGTTTTCTTAATGTTGAGATATAAGCTATATTGAAGGCTGTCATCTTTGGTCTTCTATAGCAAGTGCTTCAAGTTCTCCTTGCTTTCAGCAAGCAAAACTCTATCATCTGCATAGTGCAGATTGTTGATGAGCCTTTCTTCAATCCTGATGCCATGTTCTTTTTTATAAAGTCCAACTTCTCAAATGATTAGCTCAATATACAGATCAAATAGTTATGGAGAAAAGATAACAGCCTTGAAACACACCTTCCTGGGTTTTAAATCATGCTGTGTTCCTTCCTTTGTTTGGACAACAGCTTCTTCACCTATGGATAGATTTCACATAAGCACCTTATCAGAGCACAAAGGTTGTCTTCTAGAAGAGACTAGCTGCTTCCAAAGGTTCCATCTTTGACTTTGATCTTTTAATGGAATTGAAACTAAGAATTTATCAAGGCTGTGAGCAGGGATAAGCTAGAGAGGTAAGAATGAGATTTAAGGATTAGGTGGGATTATTTTCTTGGCTCAGAGCCTGTTCTTTGTGTCCTGCTCTTCTGACTCAACTTCACATTTCCTTTATGTTTCAGTTTTCCTCCCTCAGAGTACTTTTTTAGCTCAACATCTCACTGCCATTGAGTTGATTCCAACTCTCAGCGAACCTCCACCAGGTCTCTAAGGTGGTTAATCTTGATAATAGAAAATTGCCTGTCTTTCTCCTGAGGAGAAATTGTTGTGGTCGAGCACGACTCATAGCAACCCTATGAACAAAAGGCCTGAAGCTCCTCTACAATTATCAACATTTCTCAAAGTTCATAGAGTTTCTGGAGTCATGTTGTTTAGGAAGTGGATGCCACTCCTGCTTCTAAACCTGTCATAGTATGTTATTGTTTTTATGTGCTGTTGAGTTGCCTGTGATGTATAGTGACCCTATGTACAGTAGCTCTTAACCCTTCCCTCTCCTGAGCCAATCTCACTAATTCTGACACACCAAACCCTATCGCCCCAGTCACTATGTCAATCCATCTCATCCGGGATCTTCCTCTCCTTCACTGTCTGTCCACCCTTCCGAGCATGATGTCCTTCTCCAAGGACTGATCTCTCCTGGCCATGTGCCCAAAGTAAGTGAGACAGAGCTACAAAATCTCAGCCTCCTGGAGAGACTTGGTTTTACCCTCTCCAAGACAGACCGATTTGTTTTCTTGGCAGTCCATGGGTAGAGTTAAACTTAGCTGTGCAGCCTCCTGGTCACTTGTGTTGGTCATCTAGTGGTGCTGTAATAGAAATGCCACAAGTGAATGAATTTAACAAAGATTTATTCTATCAAAATTCCAGAGGCTATTGTGTTGTTGTTAGTTACTGTCAATTTAACTGTGTCTCATAGCTACCCTGTGAATGACAAACCTTAACCTTGCCCTATTCTGTGCCATCCTCACCATCTCTGTTTGTTGTTGTTGTTGTTATGTGCTGGCCAATTCACTCTGACTCATAGCGACTCTATGTACAACAGCTCTGAAACCTGCTCTAACCTAAGCCAATCTCACTGCCTCTGGCACACCTACCCTTCTTACTCCAGTTACTGTGTCAGTATGTCTCATCCAGGGTTTTCCTTTCCTGAACTGTCCCTCCACCCTTCCAAGCAAGATGTCATTCTCCAAGGATTCTCCATGTTGTCATTCTCCATGTTGCCTTCTGGCAACATGCCCAAAATATGTGAGTCAGAGCCTCAAAAATCCTTGCCTCTAAGGAGCACCTTGGTTTCACTTTCTCCATGACCGACCTGTTTGTTCTCTTGACAATCAGTATTCTTCTCCAACACCACAACCCAAGCTATCAATTTTTCTTCTGTCATCTTTTGTCATTGTCCAGATCTCGGAAGCATAACAAGTAATTGCAAAGATAATGCTTTGGATCAGGAAGTTTCTAGTTAGTTTCTCGACTGACATTGTTGCTCTTGAACACTCTGGAGAGGTTCCTGACAGCAGACTTTCCTAATATGATTCAATTTTTTATTTCCTGGATACTGGTGCCAAGAGTGAAACTGAGCAAGCTGAAATTGTTAACAACCTCAATCCCTCCTCCATCTGTTATGATGCTGTCAACAGCTCAGTGGTGAAAATCTTTGTTTTCTTGATGTTGAGCTTCCATCTCTATTGCAGAGAAACCATGGCTCTGAATTTTGCCCTATCCTGAGTCAGCCTCATCATCTCTAACAACTGAACTGACCCCATTACTACCATTATTATGTCAGTCCATCTCCCCAGGGTCTTCCTCTTCAGTACTGGCCCTCTATCCTTTTGCATGGAGTGGTCCCTCCTGGTGACATGGTCAATGTATATAAGATGGAGTTACATTCCAAAGAACAATCTGATTTTACCCTATTCATACCTATTTGTTCTCTTGGCAGTCCATAGTATGCTCAATACTATTTGCCAGCACCATGACTCAAAGGCATAGATCCTTTTTTTTTTTTTGGGGGGGAGGGTGGAAATTCTGGTTTCTTTTTTTTTCCTTTGTCCCAAGAAATTTTATTTTTTTATTTTAATGAAAGTTTACAGAGATTTTGGATTTCCATTCATTCATTGTTGTGCTTTCCTCCCTCATCATCCCTTCCCTCCCAGTTCACTTTTCTCTTTCAGAAGTAAAAAACCCCAATTATTTCATTGTTATACAATCCCCCACCCCCAGTCCACTCCACTATACAGCCTTCATTCTGGACTCTTGTCATAACAATAATACATAATAATATATTCCTCCTAAACAGTTCTCTCCCTCATGTGTTTCAATGCAATATACATTATTTATCCCCTCTTAGTTTCCACTCAACTCCAGTGTCAGCCCCACTTCACAACAAAGGCACTATGCAGTATTTGTCCTTTTGTGACTGAGATATTTCACCCAGCATAATGTCCTCCAGGGTCACCCATTTTGAAAAATATTTCATGAGTTTCTTGTTTTTCAATGCTGCATCATATTCCATTGTGTGAATATACCACAGCTTCTCTAGTCATTCGTTTGTTGATGGGCACTTGGGTTGTTTCCAACTCTTTGCTATTGTGAACAAAGCCGTAGTAAACATGGGTATGCATATATCTGCTTGGGTGGCAGTTCTGGGTTCTTTAAGGTATATTCCCAGTAGTGGAATTGCTAGGTCAAATGGTATTTCTATTTCCAACTTTTTGAGAAAGCATTGTACTGCCTTCCATAGTGGCTGCACCATTTTACACTCTCACCAGCAATGAATAAGTGTTCCAGTTTCTCCACAACTTTGCCAGCATTTGTTGTTTGCTGTTCTGTTAAATTTTGCTATTCTTACTGGAATGAGATGATATCTCATAGTTGTTTTGATTTGCTTCTCTTTTGAACACTTCCTCACGTATTTGTTTGCCATTTGAAAGTCTTTTTTGGTGGAGTATTTCATATCCTGTGCCAATTTTTCAATTGGCTTATTTACTTTTATCTTGTTGTGGTGCTCTAGTATTTTATAAATTCTAGATATAAGTCCCCTATTAGACATGTCATTACCAAATATTTTTACCTTGTTGAAGAAGTTTTTGGATGTGCATAGGGATTTTATTCTTAAAAGGCCCCATTCATCTATTTTATCCTCTCCTGGTTGCAGGTTTTTCAGGATGCTTAGAAGACTGTTTAGGTTGTGGATTAGGGCTTCTAGAGTTCTTCCAAGCTTTTCTCTAATGAAGTTAATAGTCCTTGGTTTTAGTCCTAGGTCCTTGATCCACTTTGAGTTGGTTTTTGTGTATGGAGTGAGATGTGGATCTTGCTTGAGTTTTTACAGATAGAGTTCCAATTTTGCCAACACCATTTGTTAAAAAGGTTGTCTTTTTCCCACTTAACTGACTTCATCTCCTTGTCAAAAATCAGTTGACGATGGGTGGGGTGTGCGGGGAGAAAAGTGAAACAATGAATGAATGGAAATCCAAAATTTCTGCAGATGTTCATTGAAATTAATTAAAAAAAAATGAATGAGACAAGAAAAAAAATCAGCTGACCATAAGTAGATGGGTTTATTTCTGGATTCTCAATTTTATTCCCTTGATCTATGTGTCTGCCATTGCAACAGTACCGTGCTGTCTTGACCACCACAGCAATGTAGTAGGATTTGAAATCAAGGAGTGAGATGCCTCCTGCTTTGTTTCTCTTTTTAAGGAGTGCTTTGCATATTTGGGGCCTCTTTCCATTCCAAATGAAACTGGAGGTTGCCTTTTCCAGCTCATTGAAGAATGGGATTGGTATTTGTATTGGGATTGCATTGAATGTGTAAATAGCCTTTGGTAGTATTGTCATTTTCACAATATTGAGTCTTCCTATTCATGAGCAAGGAATATTCTTCCATTTCTCCAGGTCTCTTTTAGTTTCTAGTAGTAATGTTTTATAATTTTCTTTTAATAGATCCTGTGATTCTGAATAGATTTATTCCTAAGTATTTAATCTTGTGATTAGCTATTATTGTGAAGGGTATTGTTTTCTTAGCTCCAGTTCTGTTTTTCCTTTGTCACTATAGAGAAATCCAATTGATTTTTGTATGTTGATCTTGTATCCTGCCACTTTTCTGAACTGGTCAACTATGTCCAGTAATTTTCTTGCTGAGTTTTTAGGGTTTTCTAGAGTATAATGTCATATCATCTGCATATAGAGATAATTTTACCTCCTCTTTGCCAATTTGGATACCTCTTATTTCCTTCTATTGTCTTATTGCTATTGCTAAGACTTCCAATACAATATTGAATAGGAGAGGTGATAGCGGGCATCTTTGAAAGGCATAGATTCTTATTCTGACATCTTTATTTATTGTCTAGCTTGATACAACAACATGGTCTATAAAGTTAGTGAATGGATGAGCATCCCTCTCAGGAGTGGTAAACGAGTTACTTAGCAACTGATGCTAAAATAAAAGGCAACTCAATGGCACATAACAACAACAACAATGACAACAACAACAACACCACACTATATTGGTTATTTTTTTTATTTAAGCCTCTTGTTTAGAGTCAACAAGACCTCAGGGAGGGCCTTTGCATTTAAGGTTGGTCTTTATTATATTTTGGAGGAACATTCTTCTTAATGTTACAGTACTCTCCTTTCAATATGCTGTATTGAGGAAACCTGAGTTTGTTGTGATGCTGAACCTTGTGCCATTGGGCTGTCAAATGGCATAACTATTACCCATGGTGAACAGTATTTGGTGGAACTACAAGTTTAAGACAGGTTTGGAAGAAGGAGCGGCATTCACTTCCTAAACAACATGCCTCTGGAACCCTATGGACTTAGATCAATGTCAATAGGCTTCAAGCCTTTTGTTCCTAGACTCGCTATGAGTTGTGCTTGACTCGATGGCAATCAACAAAAACAACAGCTTGATACATAGCAAGCAATTAGAAAATCATGGCCGAATCAGTACACCTTAGTCTCTTGATTGTTACCATTGTTCCTCAGCACTCTGGAGAGGTTCCTCACAGCAGACTTCCCCAGTGCAATTCATCTTTTGATTTCCTGACTGCTGGTGTCAAGAGTGTTGATTGTGGAACTGAGCAAGCTGAAGTTGTTAACAATCTCAATCTCTTCTCCATCTATCATGATGCTGCCAATTGGCCCAGTGGTGAGAAACTTTGTCTTCTTGATGTTGAGCTTCGATCCATATTGAAATCCACAGTCCTTGACCTGCAGCATACACCTCAGTTGCTAGTTATTATTAATGCATCTTAATTGTATGTTTATCACTTTGAGATGGCAAAAGTTGGTGGCAGTTGTTATGTGCTGTTGAGTAGAAAATGACTCATAACTGATCCCTCCAGTGGGTTTTGGCTGTGATTGTTAGGTACCATTGAGTTGAGTATAACTCATAGCGACCCAATGAACAACAGATCTGAACCCTGCTTTATCCTGTGCTATACTCACAATCTCTGACACACCCAAACCTGTTGCTTCAGTCACTGTGTCAGTCCACATTGTTGAGTATCTTCCTTTCTTTCTCGGTTTCTCCACCCTTCCGTGATGTCCCTCTCTAGGTAATAATAGCCTCTCCTATCAACATGCTCAAAGTATGTGAGGTGAAGCTTTATCATCCTTGCCTCTAAGGAGAACTCTGGCTGCACCTCTCCAAGACATCTCTGTTTTCTTGGTAGTTCATGGAACATTCAATACTCTTCTCCAATACCACAGTTCAAAGGCTTTAATTCTTCTTCTGTCATTTTTATTAATTATCCAGATCTCAGATGCATAGCAAGTGATAGAAAAGATCATCGCTTGAAACAGGCACTCCTTAGTCCTCAAACTGATTTTTTTTTCTCTTTTTTTCCTTTTTTTCTTTCTTCATCTTCTCTTTTTTTATATACATTTTTTTTAAATTTAGGTTGTTTATTTTTCATTTCAATGAACATCTACAGAGATTTTGGGATTCCATTCATTCATTGTTGCACCCTTCTCCCCGCACAAATCCCTCCCCCTCCCCCCCTTTGCTCCTCTCCTTGAAAAGCAAAAGAAAAACTCCCTCATTGGTACACAATCCCCCCCTGCACCTCCCCAAACCCCACCCCCTACCCCCAAATATAATCCACTCTGCAACCTCAAACTGATTTTATTGCTTCTCAATAATTCAAAGAGATCCCTGCCTGCAGACTTTCCCAGTGTAATGCATCTCCTGATCTTCTGACTACTGCTACTGATTACTGAGTACTGGTACTGGTATTGACTGTGGTTCCAAGTAAGATGAAGCCAGTGATAGTTTTTTCCTCTAAAAACCAGTGTCATTTTAGAGGCTGTCAATCACACAGGAGAAGATTGCTCATCTTTTTTCCTCAGAAGCTGGTGAATTTGATCTACCTCCCTTTGAGTTGGCAGCACAACTCCTTACCACAGGGCCATCAGAGCTCCCTGCAGAAGTTGGTAGAAATTCTCAAACTCATCATCTTTAGCAGTTGGTATGTACTTTGGAATAAGAGTCATATTCACCAGTCTTCCTTGTATGTATATGACTATCATTCTATCACTGACACCAACACACTTCAGAATAGATCTTGAAATGTTCTTTTGGACAATCAAAGAGACTCAATTCCTCTTTATTATTTTTGGCATAGGGATCATATAAATGATTAAAAATAGCTAAGACCTAAAAAACATGGCTAATATCAGTCCATCTTCGATCACTAATGCCTAGGATGTTGATCTTTGTGTATTCCATTTCATTTGTTAAAATTTCCAGTTTTTCTAACTTCACACTCAGTGCATTCCATGTTTTAATTATTAATGAATGTTTGCAAATGTTTCCCCTCATTTCGAGTCTTGCCACATCAGCAAATGAGGGTCTTCTTTGGGTGAAAGTATTACTCCATAATGCCGTTAATGCAGACTACTTTGAGGAAGCAGATTTTCTAAAGTCTTATTTTGAGTGCCTTACTGCTTGAAGCCCTCATCTTCTCGCACTGTATCAGACAATGTTCTATTCATATTCATGGAATTTTCGAGTGCTTATTATTTCAGAAATAAATATCAGTCCTGCTTCTTAGTCTTAGCCTGGAACTTCCATTCCACTGAAAATAATTAATCATTAATAATCCCGCTGGTATTTAAAATTCCAGTGAGACAGCTTCCAGCATCATAGTAACACACGAAGCACTTCTTTATGGAAAACTGACCGATCAGTGGTAAAGATTTACTTAAGTGTCCATATCTAAGTGTTTTGTGTCCTTCTGATGTGAATAGCATTCTTACTGGCTTAACGATAGAAATCTGTATCTAGTTTTTAAAGGGCCAGCCTGGGTCTTCAGCCAAGCAGTCACTGGTGCTTAAAAATACTGTCAAAGATTCATTATTTGCTCAGGACTGGTTTACTTTTTAATTGTAGACTATTACAATTGTGGAGGGTAAATCTTTTTAGTCATCAACTCTCTAGTGAGAGCCTCTTTTTTGTGAGCAGATCACTTTCTTTATGGGTTAAAAAAATTACCAAAACCCATTGCTATTGATGTGATTCTGATTCATGGTGACCCTACAGGACAAAGTAAAACTATTACATAGAGTTACAAAGGCTATGAATCTTTACATAACTAGACTACTAGAACAATAGTTCTCCCACATAGCAGCTAATAGGTTTGAAATGCCTTTTGATTAGTCACAACATGCTTTAATCACTGTACCAGTGTGAGTCCTTAAAGAAATAAGAAAACCCTTAGACATCAGAGGTAAGAGTAAAGGAAAAGAGATATAGAATTGGTGATGAGAACAGTACAATAAAGGATGCTACAGGATGACAGAAGAATAATCAATGCCTTTGAATTGTGGTGCTAGAGAAATATTGAACATGCCATGGACAAATGGAAAACAAATAGATCTGTCTTGGAGAGGGTTAGACCAAGTTTCTCCTTGGAGCTAGGATTTTGAAGTTTCATCTCACACACTTGGGGCATGTGGCCAGGAGGGACCCATCCTCAGAGAAATACATCATTCTCAGAAGGGTGGAGGGACAATGCAGGAGAGGAAGATCCTGGATGAGATGGATTGACACGGTAACTGGGGCAATGGGTGTTGGTCTGTCAAAATCAGTGAGACTGGCTCAGGATAGGGTAGGCTTCAGAGCTGCTGTACATAGGGTCGCTATGTGTTGCAGGGGATTTGTTGGCACATAACAATAACAACAGTGGCTAAAGTTTCTTTGATGATGCAGTTTTTGCTTAGCTACTAACTGAGAAGCTGGTGATTCAAATCTACCCAGAGGCACTGAAGATGAAAGACTTCGCAATCTAGACACATAAGATTATAGCTGTTGACAACTTTGTGCTGTTCTACTTTGAAACGTGAATTTGCTAGGAGGAAGAAGTTGGACCTGAAACTTGAACCTTCTTTGTCACTTTATGTAATGTTTGGGTGCCTTAGTGGTCTGTAATTTTGGGAAGAGTTGTATTGCTGCAGAATAAGTCTTCCTATCTTTCAGCATTCCAGTGCATTGAGGCCATGCAAGCCTGGCTCACTCAAGACCAGCTGGTGGTGGAGTGGCAAAGCTCTGCTCCAAAAGTGAACACATGGATTGTTGAGTGGGTTCCAGATCTGGACTCAGAACCCACTACCTTTTCCTGGGAACTTGTGTCACATGATAGGATCTGGACAGCCAAACAAGGTAACCAA
The DNA here is from genome assembly GCF_000299155.1 of Elephantulus edwardii. Lineage (NCBI taxonomy): Eukaryota > Metazoa > Chordata > Mammalia > Macroscelidea > Macroscelididae > Elephantulus > Elephantulus edwardii. Next base: position 12,844,750 of record NW_006399849.1, on the reverse strand, counting down.
TGTGGAACTCTCAAGTTCCCTCTATTCAAATTTCATTCAAATTTATTGTCATCATCTTAAATCATTGACTTTCACTTAAAAAATATATGTAGTTAATAACATTTGATAAACTAGAGCAACAATTCCGGAAAGTGGCACATTTCCTGATATTCCCCAGCAAGGCAGGGACAGGAATTGTGAACACGTTTATTATTGTTGTTAGGAGCCATCGAGTTGAGTATGACTCATAGCTATTCTATGAAGAACAGATCCAAAGCCTGTTCTATGCTGTGCTATTCTCATACTTCCCAACATACAAGAGTGCACTGTGTCAGTCACTGTGTCCATCCACCTGGTTGAGGGTCTTCCTCTCCTTTACCAACCCTCCACTCTTTCAAACATCATGTCCCTCTCCAAGGAGTAGCCCCTTCTAGCCATGAGCCCAAAATATGTGAGGTGAAGCCTTATCAATTTTGCCTTCAAAGAGCACTTGAGCTGCATCCTCTCCTAGACATATATGTTTGTTCTCTTGGCCATCCATAGGATGTTCTGTGCTCTTCTCCAACACCACAACTCAAAGGCATCAATTCTTCTTCTGTCACCCTTATTTATTGTCCAGCTTTCAGATGCATAGCAAGTGATCATAAGGACTATAGGTATTTGGAATTTTAGGTATTTTTTGTTGTTTTGGTGTGCCTTTTATTTAGCCTGATGTATGAAGGAATCTATACATATATACTGTCTCTTCATTCAGGCCATAAACCAGGGTGAGGAAAAGCCATCAAGAGCAATGGCAGAGTTGGGGAATCTTCAGAGGAATGCCAGTACTGTTTGAGTTTAAGTAAGCTTTCCTTATCAACTAATAAATTCCAGAATCTCCAGTTAACCCAGGAAGGGACTCTCTGAGTGAGAAGACAGCTCAACAGAGGCCAAGGCCAGCCTAGAAAATCCTTTCCCTTCAAGTCTTCTCCCTCCAGGTATTACTGAGGCTCAGAGATTCCTTATTCTCTTTAATGGTAATGCTCCAACATGGACTCAAGTTTTTCCTTAGCTGGTTTAGCTTAGCTGATTCATGCAGAGATGCTGACCTGCTATATTAATGACATGTATTGAGTGTTGTCTTTGTGTGGGGCACCAGGGTCACTTCAATTTTCATAACAATTCTTAAGGTTAGAACTATTACCATCCCTATGTTACAGACAAAGAAGCTGAAGCTTAAAGAGGCTCTCACATAGGTCAGTGGGAAGATGTAAAATACAACTCAGACTTGTCTGATTGCAGATTCTGAGCAGCTCTTACCTGCTGTATTGAACACTGGGTTGCACTCCTCACTCTTGTTTCCATTGCAAAGCCTTTAGTGGCCACAGTTTAGTTTTTCTGTGAAGTGCATAATTGCACATCTGTGGCTAATCAGTAATTATTTGCTTACTTACAAACACATCTGCCTTCTTGTTTTGGTCTTGGTGCACGAATCTACGTTAATAAAATGAAATACTAGTGACAACTTACTTAATCTTCCCTCATCTGCATGATGTTGTTGTTGTT
>NW_006399849.1:12840130-12842661 GCF_000299155.1 Elephantulus edwardii | reverse complement strand
GTGTTTTTGTTTTGTTTTTTTAAGAGTGTTTTAAAGAATTAAAATAGACTGAAAAAGAAGTTTTGAGTCAACTTGTAAATATGCATAAAAGCAGTATTTCTAAGAAATTATCTAAAGCAAAGGTCATAAACTTCAGAAAACGAAATTCTTTATCTGGGCAGTTTCTACTTGGTGTTCGCTACCTTTTAAATTTTCATATTTTTGAAGACTGAACTGTTGAAGGCATTCTTTGCCTTCCCAGCAGAGATCTGCCTGAGATCAATTTGTTTTAAAACAGTTTTTCTTACATATTTTTTGTCTATTATTGTGAGCAGTATAGAATTAAAAATGAAATTGGCTATTTATTTAAGAACTTAATGTATTGGAGACATATTTTTTAAGTAAGACTTTAGTTTATTTCTACTGGCATTAGTTCCTTTAATCAGAATTAAAAATATTCTAAGTTCAAAAAGTTGTTTGAACACACATTTTTTATTATTGTTATTTCTCTTAGAAGAAAAGTGATTACTTTGTTCTGCTATGATAATAAAATTGTTTGAAAGGGAAGAGTGGTAGTGTGACCTTCTCTTATTTACTACTCCCTGAATATGATAACATATATATTTATATATGTTCCTTTCTTTTAAGAGAAATAACAATAACAACAATGTGTGTTCAAACAACTATTTGAACTTAGGATGTTTTTAACCCTGATTAAAAGAACTAATGCCGGTTGAAATAAATCTAAAGTCTTGCTGAAAAAAATGTAGAAGAGGTAAAAATGAACTATATGCCCTCACCAGAACTTTCTGAGACCAACTCTTTGAGTTGTCTTGGAAGGAAACATTGCAATACAATTAAGGATGGGTGAGAGAAATGTCTTTCTGTTATGAAGTGGGAGATGATTGAGAAGAACTGTTATAGTTTTATAGGCAAGTCTGGAGGATATGAAAGAAAACTCACCCAGATACACTCAGGTTCCCTTGAAAAGTCTTTGAGCTTGTCCATCAGTATGTGTAGCTTAACCTGAAGAATATCACTGCTGTTAAAAAGTTGTAGTAGTGGCATGGATATGGTCATGTATGAGCTCTATTACTTCAAAAGGGACAATAATACCCGTCAGCAATTTACACAATATAAAACCAGTTTTCATAAAGTCAGACAAAATCTCTATACTTCTTCACCTACTTGTACTAATTCCAATGCCATCATCCTGCTCTTCTAATGGGTCTGAAATCCATTGCAATAGGCACACAGACATCACAGAATCATAAATACTTCAGGTTATGGGTTTTATTGGGGAAGCTATTAATCAGAGATGTGGGTAATGACTAAGGATGACAGAAGAATCAATGTTTTTGAGTTGTGATGCTGGAGAAGAGTCTTGAACATACCTTGGACTCTCAAGAGAACAAATAGGTCTGTCTTAGAGAAAGTGAAACAAAGTTTCTCCTTGGAGGCAAGGATTTTGAAGCTCTGTCTCACATACTTTGGGCACAAGGCCAGACAGATCAATCCTTGGAGAAGGGCATCATGCTCAGAAGGACGAAGGGACAATGCAGGATGGAAGACCTCAGATGAGATGTATTGACACAGTAACTGAGGTATGGGGAGTAGGTGTATTGGAGGCAGTGAGATTAATTTAGGATACGGGCAGGCTTCAGAGCTCTTCTACATAGAGTCACTATGAGTTGCAGGCTATTCAATGGCACACAACAACAAGAAGTTACAATTCAGGTTGGCAGCAGGATAAAATTTCTCAATTAAGGCAGCTTCTCAAGCATACTTGGAATGCCCTTTGACTTTCGGCCTCACAGCTTAGGTCAGTGCAACAAAGCTATCTTAGTCCTGCCAAGTATGGCATCTCTTCCCCCCCAAGTCCTCCAACACACTTGGACGATGACTCCTAAATCTGGTTCCTTGGCAGCTATCCCAACTCAGCTCCACCTCATGTCAGTTTCTCATTCTCTGCTGTAGCTTCTGGTCCTTTTGGGTTTGTCCAGGTCTGACTGACAGTGAAATCTCTAGTCCTGACGTATGTACACTACATTCTCTGCCTTTTCTTCTTCCTTGCTAGTAATGAGATAGATGTTCATCTCCTGCTGCTAAATCTGATGTGAAGGCGAAACTAACCAATTCCATCGCGGGTCATTTACTTATCTAGGTTAAATCTTTCCATTCATCTATGTAGTGGCACTCAAAACTAATAATCTGCAAAAACGATTAATTAACTCATAAATCATTATACAACATGGGGGAGCTTGGAGGACATTATGCTGAGTGAAATACTTCAGTCACAAAAGGACAAATACTGTATAATTCCGCTGTAATAAAATAGGACAGGTGGGGTGGGGTGAACAGAGAATGGACAAAAGAGTGGATAAGTAATGAGCATCATAGTAGAACAGATGAGAGAGAACTTCTGAAGGGAATATATGATTGGTATTATATGTATGACAACAATCTGGAGCAAGGGGTGCATTCCTGGGTGGGCTGGGGCATGAGGGAACAGATGGAAGGAAGAAAATGTGCAAGAAGAAAAAAAAAATATC
>NW_006399849.1:12827546-12839077 GCF_000299155.1 Elephantulus edwardii | reverse complement strand
TCTTTGGCAAAGTGCAGCTTTCTGTTAGGCCCCCAGAGTATATATATTTTGGGCTTTGGGTGTTATATTCAAGCAATAACATTAAAAATTTGGGTTTTACCAACCATATTAGTTTCAAAACAAGTTGTATAATCAATCACATTAGTTACAAAGCAACATGGATTTGACTAATCATATTAAATACAAGTTACATTCCCTTAGCAACAAGGGCAGTAACAAGTTACATTCCCTTATCAGGGGTTTACAAATGTTGAGGCAAGTGGGGCCTTACAGGCATGTAAGGACATATTTGGGCATCTTTACATCAAACTCTTTCAGTACACTTCACTATACATTATTTTCACAGCAAATTCATAACATGTTTTTATAACAAACTTGTATATTTTCATAGCAAATTCATGTGTCTTATTCTTAAACTTAAACCAATATGTTTTCACATGATATGCTTTCATAGCAAATTTAAAATGTTTTCTTATATTTAAACCACTCAAGACAAATAAACATAAACATATAATATGCTTTCACAGTAAACTTATATTTTCTTATACTTAAACTGCTCATAACAATGATCCAGGAAGCATCCAAAGAAGATGGAAGGAGTACACAGAGTCAGTCATTGTACCAAAAAAAATTGGCTGACACAGAAGAATTTCATGAAACAATATATTATCAATATTAGGACTGCAGGGCCCTTTCCTTCCTCTCCCAGAATCGCTACCGAGAGAATCAATCACAGGAAACAACAGCTGCGCTTTTTCTATGAAACTATCCTATACCTCTTTTCCCAGAAATAGTTTTCTCGGATCCTCGCCCACTTCCCTATCTTGAAGGAAGCATCTGTAAGCATCCCCTTCCCCAAGTCCCTTGTAAGAAAGTGTAAAATTTCCCTCTAACTCTCAGTGGCGGTTGGTCTTCTGCTTGAGAACCAGCCCGGCAGTTTCTCCTCAATAAACTATCTTTCTTGGCTTGCACTAGGTTCTGTCCTTCCTCGGAGACCTTATAATCAAGAGGTAATGATAATGAAGGAAGAAGTTCAAGCTGCCCTGAGGGAATTGGCAAAACAACAACAACAAAAAACAAAACAAAACAAAACAAAAAACACCAAAAAACACCCAACGTTCCAGAAATTGATGACATACCAACTAACAGATTTCTACAAATGCTACCTTGGACACATTCACCAGGTTTGCCAAGAAATCTGGAGGGTAACTACCTGGTCAACCTAGAAGAGATCCATATTTATTGCTGTTGTTGTTGTTATGTGCCGTTGAGTTGTTTAGGACTCATAATGATCCTATGTACAACAGCCCTAAACCCTGCTCTGTCCTGTGCTAATCGCACTGTTTCCGACACACCCATCCCGATTAACCCAGTCACTGAATCAATCCACCTCATAGAGGGCCTCTCCTGCACTGTCCCTCAACCCTCCCAAGCATGATGTCCCTCTCCAAGGACCTGTCCCTCCTTACAACATGTCCAAAGTATGTCAGAGGAAGCCTCAGAATCTTGCATTCAAGGAGCAGCCTGGTTTAACCCTCTCCAGGATGAATCTGTTTATTTTCTTAGCAGTCCATGGTACACTCAATACTCTTCTCCAGCAACACAGCTCAAAGACATCAATCTTCCTTCTATCCTCCCTAGTCATTGTTCAACTCTCTGAGGTATAACAAGTGATTGCAAAGACCATCGCCTGTATCAGACACACCTTAGTCTCCAGAGAGACATCATTACTCTTCAGAACTTTGGAAAGGTCCCTATTGCCTATGTATTTTAATTTCCTGGCTACTGGTGCCAAGAGTGTTGACTGTGGAGCCAACCATATTTATTACCATTCCAAAGAAAGATGATCTGGCAGAGAGTGGAAATTATCAAACATACATACAAGCAAAATCCTGCTGAAGATTATAAACAAATGAGTGGAACAGTACATCATCAGAGAACTACCAGAAATACAAGCTGGGTTCAAAAAGGCCGTGGCACTAGGGACATTATAGCCAATGTTAGATGGATCTTAGCTGAAAGCACAGAGTACCAGAAGAATGTCTATCTGTGTTTCATTGACTATGCAAAGGCATTTGACTGTGTGGATCAAAACAAATTGTGACTAACCTCGAGAAGAATGGGAATCCCAGAATACTTAATTGTGCTCATGCAAAACCTGTACTTGTAGTAGGAAGCAGGGAAATACTTCATGGTTCAAAATCGGGAAAGATGTATGCCAGGTATACATTCTATCTCCACACTTTTTCAATCTACATATGGAACATATTTTTCAGGAGGCTGGACTTGTTGTTGTTGTCGCTATTAACCACTGCAAGAATGGGGAAGCAGCCCAAATGTCTTAACACACTGAATGGATTGAGTCATTGTGGTACATTCACACAATGGAATACTATGCAGCACTCAGGAGCAATGATTTTGAAAATACTACATAACTTGGAAGAGAATGGAAAGCATTATGCTGAGTGAACTAACTCAGTCTCATAAGGATAAATACTACATAAGACTATTTTTGTAAAAATAGAAGGAAACTAGTAAAACATGTATGAGAACCCAAGGAGAGGAGGGATGAGAATCGAGGGGTGAGGATGGGTTGGGGCAAAACCACAGTTTGGTAGGTGGAAGAGAGCAGGGAAAAAAATGAGAAGGATCCAAGTGTAAATACAGGGTAATGATGAGTAAGGTCCAATGGTGATTGATTCTATAAAACAAACATAATGCATGTGAATGATTGTATGAAACACAATATGGATTAAGAATAGTGTGAAACACAATGTATATGAACACTGTAAGCAAACCAATAAAAAAAGGTAAAAAATAAAATAAAGAGGCTGGACTTTATGAGTAGGAATGTAGCATCAGAATTGGAGGAGGACTCATCAACAACCTGCGTTATGCAGATGACACAACCTTGCTTGCTGCAACTGAGATGGACAAGAAGCATTTGCTGCCACCTTCAATATAGGTTGAAGCTCCGTCTCACATACTCTGGGCATGTTGCCAGGAAGGACTGATCCTTTGAAGGATATCGTGCTTCAACAGCACAAGAGAGGAAGACCTGGATGAGATGAATTGACTCAGTAACTAGAATAGTGGAGGTAGGTGTGTTGTAGACAATGAAATTGGCTTAGGATAGCTCAGAGTTCAGAGCTACTGTCCACAGGATCGCTGTGAGGTGTAGGCGACTCGACAGAACATAACAACCACCACCATCTTTTTATCCCAAGGACTCAGTAAAATTTTGCAGTTTCTGTGACAGATTTCCTTACTTCTTCGACCCCAGCCTGTCTCCATGTGGGTAATACTACTTTGATAGTATCTATTATCAAAGGCCTAGGAAGCTCTGGTAGTAAGGAATTGCACTGCCTGTGCACAGGTATGTGGCTTGGATCCACCAGCTGCTCCAAAAGATAAAGATGGGCAGTCAATTCCCATGTGATTTCCTGCCTCTGAAAACCCACTGGAGCATCAGCTATGGCTTGGATCCAAGTAGAGGACATGAGTTGAGGTTATTTTTTCAATTCAGCATTTAATAAACTTGACTCCGTAACAAGTTTTGTTTCTCTTTGGAGAGCCCTTTCCCAATATTTTGCTCATCCTGTGAATAAATCAGAGTTTGGATCCTGCCTGTCCTGTGTAATATTCCCTTCTTTTCTGGCTCTCCTTTAAGGCGCCTAGTAGGTGATACAAAGGAGAGGCCTTCTTTACAAAAACTCTACATCGTGTAGACACAAGGCTTTATAATTTCAATCATATCAACCCAAACACTTCTTAGTAGCTTCCATGTTAACAAGTAAAGGAGTCCTGGTTGCAAGTGGTTAAAGCACTCACTTGCTAGTTAAATGGTAGGTGATTGGACCCCTTCAGCCACTCTACAGAAGAAAGATATGGTAGACCTCTGAAAATTACAGCATTTGAAACTCTATTGGACAATTCTACTCTGTCCTTTGGAGTAGCTAGGAGTCAGAATGAATTTGATTCTGGTGTGATTTATGTGAGTACAATGCTCCTACAGGGATGCAAGAAGACAGAGTAGGCCACTAGTTCTCCGGGGGCGGGGGGCATGCTAGTGACAGAGGGATTAAGCTTTGCTCTGAAGCACCCCTAGATCATATGACAAAATCAGGGATAGGGCATGGCCTGATCTCATCTGCCTTGCTGGATTCTTCTGTAATTTGTTAGGGAGGTCCATGCTTTAATTCTAAGTATGAACTCAGAGAACTGGAATAAGTTTTTTTTTTTCTTTTTAATCTTCTGTACTTTGGGCATGTTGCAAGGAGGGACAGTCCTTGGAGAGGGATATTATGTTTGGGATGGTGGAGGGACAGTGCAGGAGGGGAAGACCCTTGATGAGATGGATTGACTCTGTGACTGGGGTAATGGGGTTAGGTATGTAGTAATGGGGTAGGAGACAGTGAGTCTGGCCCAGGGTACAGCAGGGTTCAGAGCTTTTGAAGGGTCACTATGAGTTACAAGTGACTTGATGACACATAACAACAACAACAAAATAGAATTGTCTTAATTTATCTTCAGATTGTATAGACATAAAACCGAAAAAGAAAAGGAAAAAAAAAAATAAAACTGGCATTTGTGTGTTGTTCTTCTATCTTGAAATTTTTCTGACTTATTTTGGTTCTAGAGCTTTATTTGTGTGGGTGTGCCTGAGTGTGCGGATCCATTTGGATTCTCTTTACAACCATACCTCAGAAATATTGTGACTTCATTTTCAAACCACTATGATATAATAAAGGGAATATTGTGGTGGATTTGAGTTTCAATAATGGCTTTTTGTTTCACTGTGCATGTCAAAATTATGTTTATATCATAATCTAGCTTGTTAAGTGTACAATGGAATTATGTAAAAGTTTAAATTAGAGGAATGATGAAAATGTGACACAGAGTGTGCAAACATCCTGTTGGGAAAATGGCACCTATAGACTTGCTGAATGCAAGGTTGCAGCAAAACTTCAATTTGTGTATGAAGTACATTAAAATGAAGCATGATAAAGCAAGGTATGTTTGAGTATGTAGTAGACCTTAGAGACCTACTTATTTTGCAGATATGGAAGCTCTAAAAAAAATTTAGTATCTGACATAAATGTCATAACTCTCAGCAGTGAATTCTTTTCACTGTACCATGCTCAACACTTACTTAGCCTCCCCTCCTTCTCCTTACAGATAAATTAAAGCCTTTCTTGTGCTATAACATCTCTGTGTATCCAATGCTTGACAAGCAAGTGGGTGAACCTTATTCCATCCAGGCTTATATCAAAGAAGGAGGTATGTGTTACGGAGATCTGTGGGGTGAGGGAAACAATGGGACCTGCCCAGCATTCAAGTAAGGCTATAGACCCCTGAAGCTCATTTATGAATTCCCTGGAGTCCATCCCTGCTGACCCATCAGCTTGTACTAAGCAATATGTCTCACAATTGTGGCCATATTGTACATTCACTCAATTTCATAACTAGGGTGTTGTTAGGTATTGTTACGTTGTATCTAACTCATAAAGGACCCTCTGTACAACCGTACCTGTCCTATGTGTCCTGGCAATAGCTGCTGAGCTGAAGCTCATTATTGCATATTTGTTACTTCCATCTAGTTGAGGGTCTTCCTCTCTCTCATTGACCTGCTTTTCCAAGCATGATGTCCTTCTCCAGGAAATTAACTCCTGTATATGAGACAAATTGCCACCATTCTTACTTTCAAGAAGTGCTCTGGCTACACTTCTACAAAGACAGATTTGTTTGTTCCTTTGGCCATCCATGGTATATGAAATACTTTTCACCAATACCTCAATCACAATGTAAAGTCACTGATTGTTTCTGGGTTTTATTCATTGTCCAACTTCCACATGAATGTGAAGTAACTGGCAGTATCGTGCTTTGCGTTAGGAACATTGAAGTTATGTGCAATCTTCTGCCTTCCTAAATGGAAAACTGAGGCCCACAGATGTGAAATAACATGCCCAAAGCCTAATGTAAATAGACTTCCAATCAGAAATAACAATTAATTAGTAATGACTTAGAAGTTTCTTTAGAAACAAGAATGGAGATATATTGTCTCGTATACTTTGTAGATATTATAGAAGGCATCAATCCCTGCAGAAAGACATCATGCTTGGTAAGGTAGACGGTCAATAAAAAAGGAAGAATCTCAATGAAATGGATTGATAATGAGACGGATTTTGTTCATTTGTACTTAGGGTCATTCTATTAGACTCAACTCTGTGGCACAACTGGAGCCCTACAGGGTTCATTGAAACTTCTTGTTGTGTGCTCTCTAGTAGAAACTGATTCATGGCTGATCCTCCAGTGAGTTTTCAGAGGAAGTAAATAATGTGGGAGTAGATTGCCCATCCTACTTTAACAGCAGTTGGAGGATCCCAACCATGTGCCTTTGGGATTGCAGTGCAGCTTCTTAACACTAGGCCACCACAGCTCCCTACTATTATTTAGAAATGTTATAAAATTGTTTTAAAAACATATAGATAGGAATACCAAACCAAAAATGGAAACTCATTGCCATAGAGTCTATTCTAATCCATTGTGATCCTGTAGAATAGACAACCCTTGGGGTGGGGGTGGGGTGGACGGGAAGAAAAGTGCAACAATGAATGAATGGAAATCCAAAATCTCTGTAAATGTTCATTGAAATTAATAATTAAAAAAATAGAATAGACAACCCTACAGACTTTCCAAGAATAGAAATCTTTATGAAAGTAGTGAGGCAGCTGGGGGGTTTGAACTGCTGAACTTCTGGTTAGCAGCTAAATTCCCTAACCACAGCATCAGCAGATTGTGATAAGATTTCCCTAGAAATAAGCAAGAATTTTACTGGTAAACTGCTTAGATTTTATTTTTTTTATTCAATGTTAACATCTTCCAAATGCATCTTTCTGTGTAATGTTAGGAAAGAAAGCTTGTTGTTCACATCTTCAACTGTTTGATGGTATCTATCCAGGTCTGAATGAAAGAGCTGCCTGTCAAGTTGTAGTGAGACATCTATAAGAAAGTAGGTTTTCTAATTTCCCCCATGAATATGATGAGTCTAACTCTATAGTATAGTATAGGGAGTTCTGGTAGCCTGTTGATAAGAAGCTGCACTACAGTCTCAAAGGCACACAGTTCAAATCCACCATCTACTCCACAGAAGAAAGATGGGCAGTCTCCTTCTGTGTGATTAACTGCCTCTGAAAACCCACTGGAGGGCCAGCTATGGTTTGGTTCCAGTTCAACAGTGCATGACAATAACATTCAGGATATATGATTCTAGAAAATAATTTCCCCAAGCAAGTGGATTTTTCACCTCCTTAATTACATCTGCCTCCTACCCCTAACTCCCCAGGGTGTGCATGACCCGTTATTTCAGGAGTGGGTGGTGGTGTTATGTGCTGTCATAGTCGAGTTGACTACTTCTAATAGCAACCCTATGACCAACAGATCTGAATCTCCTCCCAACTGTAATGGTCTGACTAGGTTTGGGTGCTCATAAAAACTGGATGGAAGAAGGGCCTGTTGGAGTGGGACTGAGTTTGAACTTATTAGAAATCATTGAGTTGACTATAATCCATAGTGACCCTAGAACAGCAGATCTGACCTTTGCCCTAGCCAGAGCCGCCACAATGATTTCTGACATACGCAAACCCACTTATTTAATTTATTATCTTTTAAAGTCCCTTTAAAAGGTCCCATGACCAAGGCAGAAAACATTGATGTGAAGACAGTCACAATAACATGGGAAGAGACTCCCAAGAGTGAGAGACGTGGCTTCATCAACAACTACACCATATTTTATCGAGCTAAGAACGGCGATGAAGTTTGTAAGTACATAAAAATCTGGTTGAGAAACAACAAAAACAAATACAACTATGGATGCTCGTAGTCTACACATCGTAGACTTGCCACATGTGTGATTTTGTGGTTGGAAGGAAGCCTGTTCCTTTGACATCTGTTCGGAGGTGGATTTCCATGTGGGAGGTTCTGCTTTCAAGAAGGAAAACTCCTATTATGGCTCTTTTGGAATGAAAACTAGATCCTGTGCAAGGCTGTTGTTAATGCCATCAGGTTGACTCCAGCTCATAGCAACCTGATATACAACAGAACACGACCCTGCTTGATCCTGCTCCAACTTCACTGTCTCTGCTGTTCTTGACAGGGCCTGCTTGCTGTTAGGTACCATCATGACAAAACCAACCCACAGCTGACCTTCTGGTGCATTTTCAAAGGTATTAAATTGAATGACAGGAGACTGCCCATCTTTCTCCTGTGGAACTGCTGGTGGATTCAAACCTTGTGCTTTGGATTGGCAACACAGCTCCTTACCACTAGAGCATGAGAACACCCAAAAATCTGCAGGGGCCTTTGATTTCGAAGTAGATGTTGTTCTTAGGTGCCATTCAATCAACTACTACTAATAGCAACTCCATGAACAACAGACCTGAACCTGCACCATCTTCACAATCTCTGCCATACTCAAACCCAGTGTTTCAATATCTACCTGGTTGGAGGAGAATTCCTCTCATTCACTGACCTCCCTCCTCTCCCATCAGGATTTCTTTTTGCAAGGACTAGCTCCTCTTGATAATGCTTTAGAAGGGGTCATGGTACTAGGGATATCGTTGCTGATGTTAGATGGATCTTGGCTGAAAGCAGGAAATACCAGAACAATGTCTATCTGTGTTTCATTGATTATGCAAAGGCATTTGACTGTGTGGATCATAGCAAACTGTGGCTGACTCTGAGAAGAATGGGAATCCCAGAACATTTAATCGTGCTAATGTGAAACCTGTACTTGGACCAAGAGGCAGTCGTCAGAACAGAGCAGGGCAACACTTCATGGTTCAAAATTGGGAAGGGTGTACACCAGGGATGTGTCCTATCTCCATACCTTTTCAACCTGTATGCAGAGCAGATTATCCGAGAAGCAGGGCTCTATGAGGAGAAGCATGGCGTTAGGATTGGTGGACGATCTATCAACAATCTGTGTTATGCAGATGACACAACTTTGCTCGCTGAAACTGAGGAGGACTTCATGCACTTACTGCAGAGGGTCAAGGACTGCAGCCTTCAGTATGGACTGAGGCTCAATGTTAAGAAGACAAAAATTCTTACCACAGGACCAATCAGTAGCATCAGGATGGATGGCAAAGAGATTGAGAGTGTTCACAGCTTCAGTTTGCTCAGCTCCACGGTCAACACTCTTGGCACCAGTAGCCAGGAAATCAAAAAACATATTGCGATGGGAAAGTCTGCGGTTAGGAACCTCTCTAAAGTACTCAAGAGCAACGGTGTCTCTCTGGAGACGAAGGTGCACCTGATACAGGCCATGGTTTTTGCAATCATTTGTTATGCATCAGAGAGTTGGACAATGACTAGGGAGGACAGAAGGAGAATTGATGCCTTTGAGCTGTGGTGCTGGAGAAGAGTATTGAATGTACCATGAACTGCCAGGAAAACAAACAGATTCATCCTAGAGAGGGTTAAACCAGGCTGCTCCTTTGAGGCAAGGATTCTGGGGCTTCACCTGACATACTTTGGACATGTTGTAAGGAGAGACAGGTCTTTAGAGAGGGACATCATGCTGGGTAGAGTGGAGGGACAGTGCAGGAGGGGAAGACCCTCTCTGTTTTCCTCATGTTGAGATTCAATTCATATTGAAGGGTGTTGTTTTTTATTTTCTGCAGTAAGTGCCTCAAGTCTTCTTCACTTTTTGCCAGCAGTGTTGTGCTATCTGCATAAAGCAAGTTGTTGATTAGTCTTCCTCCAATCCTGATGCCACATTCCTCTTTATATAGTCCAGCTTCTATTTCCTAGTGTCTTATTCTGGAAGCTCTAGTGAAACCTTTCCACCATGGGTGACCTTGTTAATATTTGAACTACAGGGGCCATACCTTCCAGCATCGAAGTGACACAAACACTCACCCATGAATATTGGTACACGGCTAGATCCTAGCTATTTATTTTATGATGATGATAACTGGAACTGAGTGATGATATAAGATCAATAATGTCCATTTATAATTTGGTCCTTCCTTTGTTTATGTATGTGAGGAACGCATGCTGCTATAAAATAGGGCAGATAATATTCTTAAAAGTTATTCCTAAAAAAAAAGTTATTCCTATACTGAGTTGATAAAATTTGGAATAACCTCTTGATCCAGGATTATAGTTAATATTAGACTACATTGGCACCATCTAGGCCCATTTACCAAAGCCTTTTAGGTATAAAGTCTCTAAAATACTTAAAAGTTGTTTGCAGTGAACTATTAATGTAAAGGATGATGGTTCAAATTCACTGAGTGGTAGGAAGCCCTGGAAATCTGCTTCTGTAATGATTATAGCCAACACTGTGGAGCAGCCCTGCTCTGTAACACAGGAGGTCAACATGAATCAGAATTGATTCAGAACTCAATGTCGTCGTCAGTCCTGACGCATAAGGAGCCTCCACTGGGTTTCAGAGGTACAGTTGCAACAGGAGGGGACTGCCCATTTTTCTCCCATGGCGCTACTGATGGATTCAAACCATCAGAGAAACATAGCCTTAGAGTTAGCAATGTGACTCACTACACCACCAAAACTCCCTTTGGAACTGACTGACATTGAGGTCACAGTTTCTGGAAAAAGGAAACATCAGACCATGGAGCTACTCCTTGAGAAAGAAGAGGACACATTTTGTGTTAGATGGTACCTTTTTTTTTTTTTTTAACTTATAGGTAATTTAAGCCACTGTAGAAACAACCCAGATCTAGAATCTCAGTAGTATAAAACAGCAAAATACAATTTTTTTTTCTTGCTCAAATTATAATTTGTCAGTTTAAATTGTCTGTCTCCCTGTACCTCCTCTGAAGCATTATGCTTCTGGCATTACTGTGTCGGGCAGAATGAAGGAGATATGTTGGCTCATGACTGCTGTAGCCTGGAATGAACACAACACTTTTGCTTATAGTACATTTGCCAGAGTTGGTTGTTGTTGTTGTTGATTACCATCGTGTTGAGCATGACTCATAGCGACCCTATGAACAAAAGGTCTGAAGCTTTCTATAACTATTGACATTTATAAAAATTCATAGAGTTTTCAGCGACATGTTGTTTAGGAAGTGGATGCCATTCCTGCTTCCAAACGTGACTTAAACTGGGAGTTCCACCAAACACTGTCCACCATGGGTAACTGTTATGGCATTTGACATCCCAATGGCAAAATGTTCAGCATCACAGCAACATCAGGTTACCTCAGTACAGCATATTGACAGAAGAATGCTACACCACTTAGAAGACTGTTCCTTCAAAATATAGTAACAACCAACTTTTAAATACAAAGGCCCTCCTCAAGGTCTTGTTGACTCTAAACATGAAGCTTAAAAGTTGTTGTTGTTGTTGTTATGTGCCGAGGCTTAAATAAAAACAATCAATATAGTATGGTTTTGTTGTCATGTGCCATTGAGTCACCTGCAACATATAGTGACCCTATGTCCAGCAGCTCTGAACCCTTCCCTGTCCTGAGCCAGTCTCACTAATTCCGATACACCAACTCC
>NW_006399849.1:12816503-12827346 GCF_000299155.1 Elephantulus edwardii | reverse complement strand
TTCAAGACTCTTCTCCAGTATCACAACTTGAAGACATCTATTCTTCTTGTCATTTCTTAGTCATTGTCCAGCTCTCTGAAGCATAACAAGTAATTGAGAAGACCATGGTCTGGATAGGCACACCTTTGTATCTAGACTGACATCGTTGCTTTTTAGCACTCTGGAAAGGTCCATGACAGCAGATTTCCAATGCAATTAACCCTTTGATTTCCTGACTGCTGGTATTAAGAGTGTTGATTGTGGAGACGAGCAAGTTGTAATTGCTAACAACTTCAATCTCTTCTCCATCTATCATGGTGCTGCCAATTGGCCCAGTGGTGAGAATCTTTGATGTTGTGCTTCAATCCATATTGAAGACTATAGTTCTTGACCTTCTTTAGCAAGAGCTTCATGTCTTCTTCAGTTTCAGCAAGCAAAGTTGTGGTATCTGCATATCGTAGATTGTTGATGAGTCCTCCTCCAAACTTGATGTCACATTCCTTCTCATAAAGCCCTGTTTCCCGAATGATCTCTTCTGCATACAGATTGAAAAGGTATGGGGACAAGATGCATCCCTGACACACTCCTTTCCTGATTTTGAACCATACTGTGTTTCCTTACTCTGTTCTGAGTACTGTTTCTTGGTCCATATACTTGGACCAAGTATAGGTTTCACATAAGTGCAATCAAGTGCTCTGGGATTCCCATTTTCCTCAAGGTTAGCCACAATTTATTGTGATCCACACAGTCAAATGCCTTTGCATAGTCAATGAAACACAGATATACATTCTTCTAATACTCTCTGCTTTCTGCCGGGATCCATCTGACATTGTCAATGTCTCTAGTGCTGCAACCTCTTCTAAACCCAGCTTGTATTTCTGATCGTTCTCACAGTGTACTGTTCCAGTCGTTTCTGGATAATCTTCAGCAGGATTTGGATAGTGTATGATATTAGTGATATTATAAAGCAGTTGTTGTTAGGTGCTGTCGAGTTGACTACTACTCATAGTGAGCCTATGAACAATAGGTATGAACTCTGTTCTATCCTGTACCATTCTTATCACCTCTGACATTTGAGCCCATTGCTGCAGTTACTGTTTCACCTGACTGAAGCTCTTTTTATCTTTTGCCAAACCACCTGTTTGCTAAATATGGTGTCCTTTTGCAATTAATAACCTCTCCTAAAAACATGTCCAAAGTATGTGAGATGGAGCACTGGAGCTGCACTTCCTCCAAGATATATCTGTTTTTTTTCTTTTAACAGTCCATGGGATAGTCAATATTCTTCTCCAAAAGAGTAGCTCAAAAGCATCAATTATTGTTCCTCTCTCGATGCACAGCAAATGAAGGAAAAGACCGTGGCCTGAATCAGGAATACCTTAGGAGTCACAATGATATAATTTCTCCTAAGTGGTTTGGAGAGGTCCAAGACAGTGAACTTGCCCAGTGCAATGCGTGTACTGATCTCCTGACTGCTGGTACTACGGGTGTTAATTGTTGATCCATGGAAGATGAAATCATTGACAACTTCAACCTTTTTCTATCTATCATGTTGCTTTTCAGTCCAGTGGTGAAAATTTTTGTCTTCTTGATGTTGAGATGCAATCTATATTGAAGGTTGTTGTCATGAACCTTTGGTAGCAGGCATTTCAAGTGCTCCTCAATTTCAGCAAGTAAGGTAGTGTTATTTACATAGCATAGGTTGTTGATGAGTCTTCCTCTAATCTTCATGCCACATTCTTCTTCAGAGTCCAGCTTCTCAAATAATTTGCTCAGCATACAGATTGAATAGGTATGGAGAAAGGATATAACCCTGATGCACATCTTTCTTTATTTTAAACCCTGCTGTGTTCCTTTCCTCTATTCAAACTCAACTTCTTTATCTAGACATAGGTTTCATATGAGCATAATCAAGTGTTCTAGGATTCCCATTCTTCTCAATGCTGTTGTTGTTAGGTTCCATAGAAATGAGTATGACTCATACAGAACCTATGAACAACAGACGCGAACCTTGTTCTATCCTGTGCCATCCTCACAATCTCTGACACACTCAAGCCCATTACTGCAGTCACTGTGTCAATTCACCTGGTTGAGAGTCTTTCTCTTTTGCTAACCCTCCACCTTGTCAAGCATGTCTTTCTCTAAGGAATACCCTCTCCTAGAAACTTGGCCAAAGTTTGTGAGAGGAAACTTCTCCATTCTTGCTTCCAAGGAGCATTCTTACTGCACCTTCTCCAAGGCATATTTGTTTGTTATTTTGAAAGTACACGGGATATTCATGGAGCTCTGATGGTCTAGTGATAAGAAGATGCATTACTATCCTGAAGACACGTGGTTTGAAAAACCAGCTGCTCCATGGAAAAAGATGGCAGTATCCTCCCACGCAATTAACTGCCCCTGGGGGGGGGGGAAACCTGAAAGGTCAGCTATGGGTCAGTTCCAACTCGATGGTACACAACAACATGTGATATTCAGTACTCTCCTCTAATACTAAAGCTCAAAGCATCACTTATCTTTCTGTCATTCTTATTCACTGTTTAGCTCTCAGCAGCATAGGAAGTGGTTAAAAAGACTGTTGTCTGAGTCTGGTGCACCTTAGTATTAAAATTAACACCACTGCCCCTTAGTAATTTGGAGAAGTCCTTGACTGCACACTTTACCAGTGCAAAATATCTCCTGACCTACTGTTATTACCAAATGTATTGATTGTGGATCCAAGTAAGATGAATTGGCTGCCAGTTTCAATCTTTGCTCCATCTATCATGAAGTCACTTATTTGTCCAGTGGTAAGAATTTTTGTTTTCTTAGCATTGAGACACAATCCACACTGAAGGCTGCAGTGTTTGATCTTCAGCATCAAGTGTTTCAAGCACTCACTTTTAGCAAGCAAAGTTGTGTCATCTGCATATGCAGGTTGTTGAGTCTTCCTCTGATCCTGATGCCACTTTCTTCTGCAGAGTCCAGCTTTTCAAATAATTTGTCTCAATATTATTATTGTTATGTGCCATTGAGTCACTCTGAACCTTGCTCTATCCAGAGCCAGTCTCACTATCTCTGACACACCCACCTATTATCCTAGTTATTGTGTCAATCCATCTCACACACGGTCTTCCTCTCCTGTACTGTCCCTCTCCTTCTAAGAATGATGTCCTTCTCCAGATACTGGTCTGTCCAGGCCACATGTCCAAAATATATCAGACAGATCTTTAAAATCCTTGCCTCTACAGATTTCATCATTTCCAGGATAAACCTGTTTATTCTCTTGGCGGTCCATGATTTGTTCACTACCCTTCTCCAGCACTACAACTCAGAGGCAACAAGTTGTCTTCTTCTGTCAACTCTAGTCATTGTCCAGCTCTATGATGCATAGCAAGTAATTGCAAAAACCTTTTCCTGGATCAGGAACACCTTAGTCTCCAGACTGACATCATTGCTCATTAGTCCTTTGTGGAGTTCACTGACAACAGTTTTTCCCAGAGCAATTTGTCTTTTGATTTCTTGACTGCTGGTGCCTGGAGTGTTGATTGTGGAACCAAGCAAGCTTAAGTTGTTAACAACCTCAGTCTCTTCTCCATCTATCATGATGCTGCCAATTGGCCCAGTGGTGAGAATCTTTGTATTCTTGATGTTGAGCTTCAATCCATATTGAAGGCTATAGTCCTTGACCTTCTACAGCAAGCACTTCAGATCCTCCTCAGTTTTGGCAAGCAATGTTGTGCCATCTGTATAATGTAGGTTGATGATGAGTCTTCCTCCACATTCCTCGTCATAAAGTCCAGCCTCTCAAATGATCTGTTCTGCGTACAGATGGAAAGATATGGAAACAGGACACATCTGTGATACATTCCTTTCCTGATTTTGAATCATGCAGTGTTTCCTTGTTCTGTTCTGATGACTGTTTCTTGGTCCAAGCATAGGTTTCACATAAGAACAATCAAGCATTCTGGAATTTCCATTCTTCTCAAGGTTAGCAACAGTCTGTGTGATCCACACAGTCAAATGCCTTTGCATGGTCAATGAAACACAGATAGACATTACTCTGGTACTCGTTACTTTCAGCCAAGATCTGGATGACATTTCTGCTAATGTCTCTGATGCCATGGCCTCTTCTAAATCCAGCCTGTGATTCTGGTAGTTCTCTATCTATGTACTGTTCCAGTTGTTTTTGGATAATCTTCAGCAGTACTTTGCTTATGTATGATAACAGTGATATTGTTCAATAATTTCCATCTTCTGTTGGGTTACCCTTTTTTTGAATGGGAATAAATATGGATCTCTTCCAGCCAGCTAATCAGGCAATCATCCTCCAGATTTCCTGGCACAACTTGGTGAGTGCATCCAAGGCAGCATCTGTCTGTTGAAATATGTCAACTTGTATTCCATCATCTCCTGGGGACTTGTTTTTTTGTCAATTCCTTCAGAGCAGCTTGAACTTACTTCTTCATCACCACAGGCTCTTGATCATATGTTGTTTCATGAAATTCTTCCATGACAGACAATTCCTTTTGATACAGTGACTTGATTTAATGCTTCCTGGATCATTCCATATTCTGACCTCAGAATCCTTAAATATTGCAACTTGAGGCTACTGTTTGTTATTCAGTTCTTTAAGCTTAAGAAATGCTGAGTGAGTTTGTCCCTATTGATTTTCTGACTCCAGTTCTTTGCACATTTTTGTTAGAATGATTTGCTTTGTCTTTCCAAGCTGCCCTTTGAAAGCTTCTATTTAACTCCTTAACTTCCTGATTTCTTCCTTTTACTTTGGTTTCTCCGTGCTTTCTGTATAGTCAAATGCCTTTGCATAGTCAATAAAACATGAAGAGGCATTCTTCTGTTATTCTCTTCTTTCAGCCAGAATCTATCTGACACCAGCAATGATATCCCTGGTGCCATGGCTTCTTTTAGACACAACTTGAACTTCCAGCAGTTCAGTCAATGTGTTGTTATAGTAATTTTTGGATGGTCTACAGCAGTACTTTGCTGGTATATGATATTAATGAAATTGTTGTACATCATAATGACCCTATAAACAACCAATCTGAAGTTTGCCCTATCCTTCACCTTCCTTCCCATCTCTGTCTTATTCAAGCCAATTGTGGTAATGCGGTGACCATCTCATTGAGGGTCTTTCTCTCTTTCTCTGACCCTCTACCTTTCCCAATACGATGTCTTTTTCTAAGAACTCGCTCCTTCTGAAACTATGCCTAATATAAGTGAGACAAGTTCACCATTCTTCACTCTAAATGAGTATTCTGTCAGCGCTCCTTCAAGTATTTCTTTGTTCTTTTGGCAGTCCACGGTATATTCTGTACTCTTCAACAACACCATGATTCAAAGACATCAAATCTTCTTTAACCTTCTTTACTCATTGTTGAGCATTCTTCAGATACAAAGGAAACAATTGAAAGTACTATTTCTTGGACCAGATGCACCTTAGTCTTTAAACTAACATCCTTGGTCTTTAGAACTTTGGAGAGCTTCTTGCCAGTAAATTTCCCAAATGCAGCATATCTTTTAATTTCTTGGCTGCTTCTACGTGGGTGTTCATAGTAGATCCAAGTAAAATGAAATCATTAACATCTCCAATCTTTTTGCCATCTATCTTGATCTATTGGTTCAGTGGTGGAAACTATATATTAGCTTTGAAAATCCTATGTGACAGTTTTACTCACATGAAATTGGTAATAAATAATAAAAATGACCAAATAGGAGGGAGACCTTGGATGTTTGTAAATGGTTAACACTTACAAGAAGTTTGGATAGTTAAGTTCACCTATCATTGCCTCCTAAGAAAAGTCTGGAAATGCCACAGTTCTACTGTGGCATACATGGGGTCATCAAATCTCAGAATCAAGTCAATGATTAATGGTTTGAGCATTTTATTGTTGTGGCACTTATTGTTAATGAATGATGATACTGACATATTTTTATGTGTTTATTGGTATTTGTGTATCTTCTTTTGAGAATTGTCTACTCAAACTTTTTGCCCATTTTCCCCAATTAAGAGTTGTTAATTTTTTTATTGCTGAGTTTTAAGGATTCTTATTAGATCCTTATATTACATATGACTTACAAGTATCTTTAGATTTTCTTTTCATTCTTTTGATGGTACCTTTTGATGTACAAGTCTTTCCAGTCTAATGGGTTCCCATTTATGTTTTAAATTGTTGTTGGTCAAACATTCTTCTAGGTCGTATAGCCCTGGTGTGTCCACTTGCCATACAGAGTTAACCTGTGGTCTCTGTGAAGCTGAACACTGTGACACTGATGTGTCAAATGTGATAATGGTTACCCATGGTGGACAGTGTTTGGTGGCACTCCCTGCTTAAAACAAGCAGGAGTGGCATCCACTTCCATAAAAACTTGCCTCCAGAAACCCTATGAACCTGGAGAAAGAATGAAAGTCACGCACGTAATTGTCGAGGACTTTTGTTCATAGGGTCACTATGAGTCGCCTACGACTCGACAGCACTTAACAAAAACAATACAACAACATTGTTGCTTGTGATTTTGGTGTCATATATAATAAACCACTTTGAAGGTCATGAGAATTTATTCCTCTTTTTCCTCCTGTGAATTATATCGTTTTTGCCTTTATATTTACGTCTTGATAGATGAATTGACAGAAGAATTGATGCCTTTGAATTGTGGTATTGGAGAAGAATGCTGAAGATCCCATGGACGGTCAAAAGAACAAACAGATATATCTTGGAGAAAGTGCAGCCAGATGATCAACTTTAGTCTGACATTCTTTTGTCACGTTTCTAGGAAAGGCTATTTCTTTCAGAGAGACATCATACTTGGAAAAATAGAGGAGACAGCAAAGGAGAGGAAGACCCTCAACCAGGTGGATCGACACAGTGACTGCAGAATGGGCTCAGTGTGTCAGATTGTGAGAATGGCACAGAATAGGACAAGATTTAGACGTGTTGTTAATAGGGTGGCTATGAGTCATACTTGACTCAACAGCCCCTAAGAACAACAACAACAGGCTAAGTGGAAACAGGACATAGTTGGAAGAATGAGTATGTGATATATGCAGGTTTGGAAGTTCAAGTTTTGATGACCTGATTTTAACTGTAGTATTTGACTTCTCTATTTCTTCTTTAGCCAAGACAGTCAATGCTAGCATACTGCAGTATGACCTGGAGGCCCTAACACGGAATACCCCTTACACCGTTTATGTCATGGCCAACACCAACGCTGGAGGAGCCAAGGGCAATGAGATCAACTTCAAGACGCTATCCATTAGTGAGTATTTCCGTCAAGCCCTGAATACTTCTCCTGAATATTTTCTTCAGATTTGTTGAACATAACCTTTGCCAAATGTATAAGGAAGCCAAATAAAAGGTAGTGCTTCATTCAGGAAAATCATTATTCTTTCTTACTCACTGAACTTCTTGGCAGAGCTTTACATAAGGAAAGAATAGCAAGATCAAACAAACTGAGAGCTGAATTTGGGAAAATTGCTTATTTTGCTGCTTCTCAATGGGCACCTTCAAATCATATAAAGGATGAGAGATCAAGTTAATGCCAATTTTTAGGCTGAGCACTAAATCAGCTCTCACGTCAAAGCTATCTTCAAGATCCCGTTCACCATTTTCTACATGTTGGAGGCTACTGAATGATGAAACACTGTAGAGAAAATCTTAAGCCAGCTGAATACCAATTCAAAGGAAATTACTTAATCTCCTTATTTGTATAGCCTTTTTTTATCAAAGAGAGCATTTTTCCGTAATCAGCTTGTATGTTAAAAAGTAAAAAATGAAAAATTTAATAAATTAAAAAATAATGTAAAATAAAATTTGACATCATTTGATTGTTTCTTCAAGAAGGCAGAATGAAGGAGATAATTGAAGAAGAAAGGTCCTAACTTTGCAAAATTCCTTAGTAACAAAGAATTGATTTTAAGGATATAACTGTTGCAAAAAAGGAATGACATTTTTATATTAGAAATAAAGCAACAATGCCATATTTGCAATAAAAGCTGAAAGTGGTCTTTTCAAGGTTTTCTCAAGAGCCTCCTGTTTATTATTACATTTTCAGAAGGAAAGAATGATTATGTCTCTGGAAAATTTTAAATATGATATACAGTTAATAGCTTGCTCGGCTCTACAATCAACACTTTTAACACCAGCAGTCAGAAAATCAAAAGACAAATTGGATTAGGTAAATCTGCTCTCAGGGACTTCTCCAAAGTACTGAGAAACAATGATCTCAGTCTAGGGACTAAGGTGCAACTGATCCAGACCATAGTCTTTCCAATTACTTGCTATGCATCAGAGAACTAGACAATGACTAAGGAGGATAGAAGAAGAATTGATGCCTTTGAGTTGTGGTCCTAGAGAAGAGTCTTGAACATATTATTGACCACCAAGAAAACAAATAGGTCTGTCTTGGGGAGGGTCCTAGGAACCGTGTTTCTCCTTGGAGGCTAGGATTTTGAAGCTCAGTCTCATATACTTTGGGCATGTGGCCAAGAGGTATTGATCCTTGGAGGAGGACACCATGCTTGGAAGGGTTGACCGACAGCACAGGAGAGGAAGACTTCAGATGAAATAGATTGATACAGTAAGTAGGGCAATGGGGTAAGTGTGTTGGAGTCAATGAGACTGGTTCAGGACAGGGCAGGCTTTGAGAGCAGTTGTACATAGAGTTGCTATGAGTTGCAGGTAATTTGATGGCACATAACAACAACATCATACTATATGTTACATAGAGAATGTTCTATTTTTATGGAATAATATTGCTTTCTTAAAATTATTTTTTTAATTGCTTTAAAACATCTCTTAAAACTATGTTGTAATTTTACAACTGTAGGCACAAATTAAGGAGTCCTGGTGTCACAGTGGTTAAGAACTTGGTGGCTAAATTCCAGAAAAGTTAGTGATTCAAATCTGCCTAAGGATCCATGGGGAAAAAGACTTGGCTTCAAAAAGACGAAAATCCTCAAAACTTGACTGATAAATAACATCATGATAGATGGGGAAAATGTTGAAATTGTCAATGACTTCCTCATACTTGGATCCACAATCTACACCCCTTGGTACCAGACAGGAGATCTATTGTACTTGGCAAGTCTGCTTTCAGGGACCTCTCCAAAATACTGAAGAGCAATGATGTCTGTTTAAAGACTACAATGTGCTGGATCCAGCCCATGATCTTTTTAATAATCATTTGCTGTTCGTTTGAGAGCTTGACAGTTACTAAGGATGACAGATGAAGAATTGATACCTTTGAGCTGTAGTGTTGAAGAAGAGTATTGACTATCCCATGAACAGTAAAAATACAAAAAACAAAAACAAACAGATTTGTTTGGGAGAAAGTGTAGCCAGAGGGCTTCTTGGAAGCAAAGATGACAAAGCTTCATCTTATCTACTTTGGGCATGTTTCTCGGAGAGGTTATTTCTTGGAGAGAACCATCATGCTTAGAAAGGTCATTGAAAGAGAGGAAGGTCTCAGTGAGATAGATTGACACACAGAGACTGCAACAATGGCTTTAATATGATGAGGGTGACAGAGGATATGACAGGGTTCAGATCTGTTGTTCATAGAGTCGCTGTGAGTTGTACTTAACATCACCTTACAACCATGATAATAATCCACTCCCACGAAAATGACAACCTAGGAATCCCTATAGGACAGTTCTACTTTGTCCTATAACAATACAATTTTATGGCATATGATAACAGGCACAAATCATATAACCTGATAGAATTTTCTCCAAGGACCAGACAAAAGGTAATGTCCTATATTAGAGTCTGTTTTCCCATGTTGCTAGATGTCTCCATACTTTACCCCTTGTTCCTTTACAGCCCATTCACTATATGGCAGCCAAAGTTGTAAACTCTCAATCTCTAGCTTAAACCCCACTAGTGACTTCTGTTGTATTTTAATAAAATGCAAATTCCTTCCAGAACATTTAGAGTTCTTCATCACCTGGTTCTTACTGACATCTCCCACCATTTTCTGCTTCTTTATTTTTGTTCTTTATTTCTACTTCAAAGTTTTTGTATCAGCTGCTTCTTCTGTTTGGAATGTTTTATCTACTATTTTTTTTTAATTGTTGGCTTCTCATTATTAAAGTTAGCTAAACTTTTATTTCTCAAAGTTTGAGTCTACATTTGGCTATCTGTCTCTTGTTGCTAATCTCTGCTCTTACTTCAGTTATCCTCCATCTTTACACCTTGTTTTACCTGCAATAATCTTGTTTATTTACTGCGAATAGAGCAGGGACAATGTGGAGACAGCTGATACTGATCTCTACCAGCTGCACAAGGGGAAACTACTCTCATTATCAACATTCACAACACAAAACAAATTCTCATGAGGTTAGACATGTTCCCCAGTGCTGCCACTCCCATTTTGACTAATTTCTAATGCCAATCCTACTACCCTACTCTACGGGGCACAAAATTCATTGCAGTTGCTACACAGACCTCAAAGAATCATACTCATGATTTTGGGATTCATATGGAGGGTTAACAGGTTACAATTCAGGCTGGCAACCTCTGGTCAGGACAACTTCTGAAGAGTGCTTGCAGGCCTCTCATCCATCAGCCCTGTGGCTTTAAGTAGTGTTACACAGTTCTCTTAGTCCTAATGATTAAGACATCTCCCCAACCTCACTAAGTTTTCAAGAAATCTTGGGTGAAGGCTCCTACCTCTGGTCTCTGGCTCTCTGCTGTGGCTGCTTTTGCTCCTGTAGGCTTCAAGTTGGGTGGCACAGGCGCTTTGGCCCCCAAAGATGTACACTGCATTCACATCTTTTTTGCTGGTATAGAGACTCCCCCATCTCTGCTGCTGAATCAGCTCAATTTAATGGCATGGCTAGTCAATCCCCCCGTAAATTGTTGTTGTTGTT